>NW_027331996.1:812011-1142011 GCF_048418815.1 Hemitrygon akajei | reverse complement strand
GTAGGCTATCCACAGGGGTGAGGTGAAGTATTCAGCCACGGGGACACAACGCCATCGATCCATTGCAAAGTAAAATGGAACGGCCTGGGCACAACACGCCGCACTCACTGTTACTACCACCACAGTCGCTGTTCTCTCGGTGCAATATCGGTTCCGCAGCTTCTCACAGCAAATGGCGACGCACCGATCGAACGTGAAAGCTACCGTCAGCCAAACGGAGCAGTCCCTGGTTGCGACACTCACGACAAGTAGCACAGAACACACCGGCGTTACGACCAAGAAATGAGCAAACAAATAGATATAGTTTATCCTCTCTAATATAAGAACAGCGATCACCACCATTAGATCGGCTGCCGCCATGGCCACAAGGTAGAGAGTTATGCATTTGGACAGACCGCACTTCCACCGGGACAGGATCAC
Source organism: Hemitrygon akajei (assembly GCF_048418815.1). NCBI lineage: Eukaryota > Metazoa > Chordata > Chondrichthyes > Myliobatiformes > Dasyatidae > Hemitrygon > Hemitrygon akajei. The sequence goes on along the minus strand of NW_027331996.1, from coordinate 1,141,591 downwards.
AATCGCCATTAAATTAACTGCAATAGTTATATTTAAAAAAAAACAATTACTATCAGGTACCGCAGAGTGATCGGTGTGACTTGATTTGCGTTGTGTGAGTAGTAATGGATTGGACAATTGTCTCGAGTCTCTGCAAGGGTAACAGTCCCCCTGCGCTGACCAAGATGCGGTATGGCTGGCCCGACCAAGCTGATTCTAACTTTTATTGCACAATTTTGATCTCTGCAGTTTCAAGTCCACACGTTAACCATCAGAAGGAAAATCAGGAGTTGATAGCAGAACGCCCACAATTGGCTCTGTTCAGGAGTGAACTAAGGGCCGTTTTCCTCTCCTGTAAGGCGAGGTTATAAGACACTCTCCTGAATAGGATGTTGTCTTGCAGAGAAGGGCAGAGGTAGTGGAGAGACCGTATAACCTAATTACACTGCCTTAACAGAGTATTTAATTAGATTTCATGTAAATTAATTTTTTTAAAATGTCATGAATGCATTTCACTGTAAACCAGGAGATATTTGCAGGCCGTTGGCACAGCCTTCTGATCACAGAAGATGTGAAACAGATCTCAGGGCTCGCTGGTCACAGGGAGACAAACCATGAACGTTAAAGTCAGACGTTACACTTTGTGCGCTCTGTCCAGAAGAACGGAGATACCAGCGAGGCCTCCTGACTTTTATCAGGCAGAGAGAAACTACAAAATTACAAACAGGTAAATCATGAGAGTTTTACTGTAAGCGCTGCCGAGACATGCTTAATCGCCGAAACATTCGTGGGGAATCAACATGCTCACAGAAACATCAATATTAATTTAGAAACAATAGCCGGACATTTTCAGTTGATTCAATAAATTGTTACTTATATAGCTGTATCGACATTGAAAAAGGAAAACTGAATCGCCTAACGAATGAGACAGTTATTGTAATATACATTAGAGCATAAGACAAAGAAGCATAATTTGGTCATTTGGCCCATCGAGTCTCCACGGACTTTTGATCATGGCTGATACGTCTTCCCTCTCTGTGCCAATCTCTTGTCACCCCCGACTCCCTTCATGTTCTCACCAATCAACCTCTGCCTTAACTAGACATCAAGACGTGGCATCCACAGCAGCCCCTGAAAACAACGGCAACAAATTTACCATTTCTGGGTAAAGGATACGCCACACCCTCATCTCCATTCTGAATGGGCTTCCATCTATTCCGAGGCCGTTTCCTCCGGTCACACACTCCCCGACCATGTGAAACATCCTCTCCTAATCCACTCTATCAAGGACATTTATGCGTTGATAGGTTTCAAGTAGGTCACCGCTCACTCGTCCGATTTCTAATGAAAAGTGTCCCATCAAACTTTCTTCATATGATAAGCGGTTCATCCTAGAATCATTTTATTTGTGCACCTCATACTTTTGTAGTTCCTCTCCATTTAGAACATAGCCAACGTTTTCATGTCTTCTACCACAATGCGTGACAATACCCTTCCCGACACCAAATTCCATCTGCCACGCCTTTGCTCATTCTCTAAATCTATCTCAGTATTTCTGTGGCCTCTCTACTTTCTCAACACTACCTGCATCTCAATCTCTCTTCATATTGTCAGCAATCTTTGCAACAAAGCCATGAATTCCATCAACCTGTTTATTTAAATATAACATTAAATCAATCTCATTCAACACAGTCCCTGTTGAATAACACTAGTCACCGGCAGTCAACCAGAAAGGAATCCCTATATTCCCACTCTTTACCTCCTGCCCACCAACCGCTGTTTTATCAATGCTAGAGGACTCCATATAATATCATGGGCTCGTAGCATGTTCAGCAGACACATGTGTGGCACCCTGTGAACGTTTTTTTCTGAACATCTAAGTACACACCAACCGGCTCTTCTTTTTCTATTGTGCTTTTTTATTTCTTCAAAGAATTACAACAGATTTGTCAGGCAAGATTTTCTCTTGAGGACACCATCGCCTATTTTATCACGCACCTCCAAGAAACCTGAAACCACATTCTGAACAATTGTCTTCACCAGTTTCTCAACCCCTGTGTTCAGACTAACTGGCCTAGCATTTATCTTATTATGCCTCTTTCCCTTCTTTAAGAGTCGAATGACATTTGCAATATTCCAGTCGTCAGGAACCATTCCAGAAGCTGGTGACTCTTGTCACATAATTACTAACACCCCACAATTTATTTATCCACCTTTTCCGAACACTGTGTGTGTGTGTGTGTGTGTGTGTGTGTGCGTGCGTGCGTGCGTGTGTGTGTGTGTGTGTGTGTGTGTGTGTGTGTGTGTGTGTGTGTGTGTGTGTGTGTGTGTGGTTTTACACTTGATATTCCTTTGCTCTGCCCACTGTAATTCCACATCATCCAAATGTTTGCTAGTTATTTCTAAAGATTTGATTTCATTTTAACAACGGAAGAACTCCACTCCCTTGCCTTCCGATACAATGTGTATCCTTGGACATTTACCTTCCAGCGTTAATCTTCTTTTAGCCACGAATCAGTGATGCCTGCATCATCATACATTTCAGTCAGTAAACGTGATACAAGTTAATCTACTTGATCCTGTATACAGCGCGCTTTAGAGTGTAAAACCTTCAGTCCTGCGTTCGCCGTGCTCGGTTTTGTCCACCGTTTACGTTTCAATGGATCTGGCTGACTGCAGCTTCGTCCTACGATTATACTACACTTGCTTGGATTCTCACTACTCATTACCTCTGTTTGTAAACCAATTGCTTCCTCTTCAACACCATCACTCCGGTTTCCATCCGCCTGCCATCGAATAAAAATCAACCAGACAGCTGCAGCTAGCCTGCCCGCAAGGATATTGGCTCCCATTCGGGCTCAGGTCGTGCCTTCCCCAGTAGAAATCCCAAAAATGCATAAATCTGAACCTCCACCCCTCCACCAGTTCCTCGCGAACGCATTCACCTGCCAAATCACCCGATTCGTATTCACACTGGTACGTGACACGGACAGCAAATCAGAGATTAGTACGCTGGAAGTCCTGTTTCTCAACCTTTTAGCTAGCTTCCTAACCTCTCTCTTCAGTTCCTCCTCAACTTGACCACCTGTGTCACTGGTGCCAAAATGAACCTGGACTTCCGGATGCTCACCCTCGCTCTTCAGAATACCTCGGAACAGATCCGGGACTCGTGATCCTGGCACCAGGAAGACAACCATCGGGTTGGATCTATCGCGCCCCCAGAAACTCCTCTCTGTTCCTCTGACTGTAGAATATCCAATCAACACTACAGTCACTTTTATCACTCTGCTCTGCAGAGCCACTGTACCAGAGATCAGTCACTGTGGCTCCCTGCAGTATCTGAAGTTGTATAATTATAATTGCGGGGAACGGCCACAGGTGTACTCTGCACGGGCTGTGAATTTCCCCTTCTTCTCACGACAGTCGCTCAGCTACTTCCTCCAGTAATCGAGGGCCATCGAGAGGAACAGATACACATTGTATTCCTCCCCTCAGCCGACAATCGCGCTGGAAGGGATAAGGTAATGGAGTAATGGCCGCAGCCCCTGGTTTTAGGACAAAGGTATTCTTATTTGGGGAAACATGGGGAAATAATTCTCTACTCCTCGAACAAATATTGTGTTTTCTTCGGTATTGGGAAAAAAACCTGGAGAAAGTTTCATGATTGCTGATTGGACAACAAACAACAGATATGAGGACAACTTGTCTGAAATATTCAGGGTGGAGGTACATCGGAAGCTAGGTACACTCTTAAGTAATTCAATTGCAATTACAAAAGCGACGTGAAACGATATTACCTTTGATTTCCTTCACTCAGTAGCACTACACAACCTTTATATGATATCACACCAGAAATGTGATGGACATAGAGAAGGAATTTTGTTTTAATTCCCTGAGTTTGTGATGACAACAGAGGAAGTATCCATTTTACACGGAGGGAGAGGGAAAACCTAATGAAACTTTGCGATCTAATAAACACTTACGGCACATCGAATCTCTTTCTCCCTGCAGTAAACTTTCAGCTTATTATGAGCGGAATTGTGCCGGGGCTGCCCGAGGTCAGAGAGAGAGAGATATCACGGCACAGTGCGGTGTCAACGCTGACCGAGCCTGAAGAGTCACTGTTGTCACTGTCATGAGGCTGCGTGAAGGAGTATCTTTGCGGGCTGCCCTGGGGAAGTCCATCTGAAGGGTCTCGACGCAAAACGTCGAAAAGGTATTCCTTTCCATGGACGCTGCCTGACCTACTGAACTCCACCAGCATTGTGAATGTGGTATTTACCTGTTTGCGCATTTTGAAAACATATTTCAACTTTTCCGGCATGAAGTTGTTTTAACAGTACTACAACGTATAATGTATGCTTAATCGATATTACATTAATTTATATAAATGTATCAGACACCCCAATTATATCCCCGTATGAAATCAAACCAGTAAATATAGGCGAATTATATTTAGAATCGAACTTAACTGTGAAGATTTATTTTCATCGTTCAGGAACAAAGGAAAGTACACTGGACAGCATATGCACCTTAAATACTATTAATCTACGATGCCCCGAGCGCGATATAAAGACATGGCATTACCTGGAACAGCGAGTGCGGCAAGCACCGGGCAGTAAATTCTGACGATATTATAAATTGTGGAATATCCCATTTTCTAACTCAAACAGCGATCAGTTGTACAAATTGTCCCAACTGCCAGCATGCACTAGTTTGAGGAGTTCTTATACATCAGTCGAAAACAAGGTTAAATCAGTCAGTGTTCCCATTGGGATCATTAGACACAATCCACTGATCAAACACGAAGTGTGAAATATTATTACACATTGTCTCATTGTCCACCATCTTTAGTTCGTCGAGGAAAATTAGAAAGACCTTCTTTTGATGTTACCGTGAAGCATTTTCAGTGACGAGGGTTAGTGCAGTTCTGTTTCACTGTTAAAAGAGAGAGAAATAAAGAACAGCAAACGCTGTCTCCTTTAGTTATCGATCAATTCTGAATTGTTAGAAACAGATGTACCAGTAAGACGAAGCGTGTTCAATGTGGGTGAAATGTGCGGTGAACCTTCCTAGGAGAGCCCAGCATAGTAGCCTGTCTTGTCTTTCCACTGCCTCCAACGCTTCTGGCGACAACCTCAGCCGGTTAAACCTTGAATGAGAATTCTGATTGCGTTCCTGAATATCCAGTGACTTTACAGAGTTGAACAAATCTGAGCACCTGCAGAAACTTTCCCGACAGGAAAACGTCTGGACACAGATTCACCACTCGCAGGCAACAGAAATCCCACCTCAACTCTGTGCTAACAGACGTTCCTCTGCTCTGTGCCGTGTAGACCAGGTGGTGAAGGGTGAGCGCGGCATGTTTGCCTTCATCATGGAGGCTTTGGGGGAGTCAGAAAAGCCTTCAGTAGCTGAAAATGTTTTATGTATGCATTTAAATGTATACTGAAATATAACTGTATTAAATGCCATCAGACTCCTCAGTACACAGAGCCTGGGCTGACACCAACGTACTGCTCTCTACTGTGCCTATTGTCTTGTTTATTATTTATTGTAATGTCTGCACTGTTTTGTGCACTTTATGCAGTCCTGGGTAGGTCTGCAGTCAAGTGTAGATTTTTTTACTATGTTTTATTTACGTTGTTCAGTGTAGTTTTTGTACTGTTTCCTGTACCACCATGGTCCTGAAAAACGTTGTGTCGTTTTTACAGTGTACTGTACCAGTTATGGTCGAAATGACAATAAAATGAGTTGACGACTTGAAGTAGGGCGCACATGTATCACTGCGCCGTTCTGGTCACCACACTGCATAAATGACGTCATTAGCTGGAAAGATTAGATAGGCGAGTGATGTAATTAACTGCAATAAGTCATATAAAATTAAAATAAAATATTATTAGCTGCTGCAGAATGATCAGTGCAACTTTACTTGTGTTGCATGAGTAATAGTCGAACGGGCTGTAGTGAGGATAACAGATGCACTTGTGCCGAACGGGATGCGATGCCTTTGTCCCGTTCAATCTGATTCTACATCATAATGCACAATTTAGATCTCGTTCGTTTTGCATGCAGAAGTTAACCATCACAAGGAAAGCCAGAGGCTCCCAGCAGAGCGCCATCTAGCGGCTTTGTGAAGTAGTGAACAACGGGCCGGATTCCAGTCCCGGAAGGCGAGGTTATGAAGTGTTGTCCCGAATAGGCAGGCATCTTACGGAGATGCCACAGGTAATGGAGAGGTTGACTTTAAAATCAGATGATATGTCGTAATTACGCTTCTTTAAAATAGTTTATTTTATTGCCTTACATTTAAAATGAGCTTAGTATATAATTACATCGACAAAAAGGCATGAACAGACCAATAAAGATATAAACTCCTTTATTCCTCCAAAGAAGAAAGGTAGGATCACTTAATGAAGGTTTAAATAAATAATTTCGATAACTTAAACCACAAACTTTAATTTTTTTTAAGATTAAAAGTAAATACGAAACTGGAATCAAATTCGTAATGACTGCTTAATCACAGGGTATAAATTTAAATTAGTAGTTTTGGCCAGTTGTACAGTTAGAGAAGCTCCTAATAAAGAGGTTACGTAAAGATGTTTCACAGCATTCAATTCCAAATTAGCCCAAGGTGGTCTTTCAATTTATCAGCCCAATATTAACAAAAAAAATAACTTATATTAACAGCCCAATAATACATTCTTAAATTCGGAGCTCCATCCTTTTATAATTTTTGTAAATGATATTCTTGGTCTTGTATTATTCCAAACAAAAGATGAAATAACGGAGTCAACCTGATCAAAAAAAATTCTTAGTTAAAAAATAGGGATATTTTGAAATACATATAAAATTTTTGGTAAACTCTTTATTTTAACTGCATGAATTCGGCCGGCTAATGAAAGTGTAAGTGGATACCATCTACAAAGTAATTGCTTCATAAAATCCACTAAAGGAATCAAATTAGCTTAATAAATGTCTTTATGATTTTTAGTAATATTAATACCTAAATATTTAAATGAGTCCGTAACTCTAAAAGGAATGTGAACATATATAGAAACAGAATCATTTTGGGAAAATAATCCACTTTTATGAAAGTTTAGTTTATATCCAGAAAACATTCCAAATTCGTTTAATAGTTTCAATAAACTAGGAATGGATTCTTCAGGATTCGAAATATAAACTAAGGGATCGTCAGCATAAAGGCAGATCTTATGAATAGTCCCATTTATGAAAATACAATGAATAACTTTAGCTTCACGAAGTGCAATAGCCAAGGGTTCCAGCACCAAATTAAATAACAAGGGACTTAATGGCCATTCTTGTCTCGTACCCTGAGAAAGCACGAAAAAGGGAGATCTGCAATTATTAGAAATAACAGTAGCAGTAGAGTTTTATATATCATTCGGATCCACTTATTAAAATTAATACCAAAGCCGAATTTCTCTAAAACATTAAAAAAAAGTGTTTTCATTAAACTCTGTCAAATGCCTTTCAGCATCGAGAAAGACAACACATTGGGTAATGTTAGAAAAGGATGAATATATAACATTTAACAGTCTCCAATCATCAGAGAAGGAATAAGAGCCCTTTACAAAACCTATTTGGTCTTGAGAAATAATTTTAACTTTAAAATTCTCCAGCCGATTAGCCATTATTTTTCAAAGAATTTTAGCATCCACATTTAAGAATGAACTAGGTCTATATGATGCACAGTCAGTGGAAGGCCCTTTATTATGTTGATTTCAGGCGTACGTCCTGTGCCACGTGCAACCTGGCTAAGAACTGGGAAGGCAGTACAGTTAAACTTGCAGCGAAGCAGTTGGTGCAGCGGGGTAGTTTCACATGTCGGGATCATTGAGCTCCCTTCACTGGCAGGTAAGACCGGTGTCATGGCAACAGGCTACACCTAAGATAACGTTGTTTCTCCGCCAGCGCCTGGGAGAGTTTTAAATCATGTGGCCTGATGGTGGGAATCAGCAGATATCATTCCACCGACGGTAGGGGGAAGGTCGAGCAATGTTGAAAGGAAGTCCCGTTCTGGCAAGGACAATGGTGGAACAGAGGCACTGAAATATTCATTGATTTATGTCGTGATAGGGCACAGAGTAGATTTACAACATCAAACACACCGCTGTACAGATAAGTCAAACCAACCCACATTGTGAAGTCGCAGCCCAAAAATGACCACACTCAATCCGGTGTAGACAGGGAGCTTCGCTAGCCCGTTTCAACACGAGGAAGGCACTGCTGCACAACCAGATCTTGGATGCACAGACTCGGCCCAGTACAATTCCAACAGTACACAGCAGGAAATGGACATGCAGACAGCAAACACGGTGTTGCGGGGACACAGAATTCCACAACATCAATAAGCTGCGGAATTTGCAGATATATCTCTGCTATAATCCCGAGGCCAGCCCCTACTACCAGCGCCCCCAACACCCCAGCACCTAAACCTCCCCACCGCAACCACCCCAACCCCCGAGGCACACACACTACGCTGAGCAGAAACAGTCAGGAGCTCTCCGTAAGGAAAATGAGCTGTACAAAGCCAGTCCTGCACGAACGGGACACACACAGACTGTGTATAACTCAACGCAATCTGCAGCGAGCACTCAGACCTGCTCGCACTCAGCAATGTAGTGAACAGTTGTAACCGGGTACATCTCCAGCGCTTCAATGACAGGAAGTTGTAAAGCACTGACGCTGGACTGCAATTCATCGATACGAGCGATCATCTCACTCTCACTGGGTATATTTTAGGATATAAGTAGACGTCTCAATAAGTGGAAGCTCCGACATTACATCAAATTCACAACAAAGGCATATTTCAAGACTCTACATGAGATGTAGGGCTATAATAAACAGCCAAATAAAATGCTTAAATGTTTTAGCATCGATTGTATACGATCCTACTTTTGAAAATATAGAGAACTGGAATAAATTATCCAGCTGGAGAGATGTAACTTGTGGAGCGCAGCAGGGATCATTCGTGGCCTCCTATGCGGTGCTGAGAACAGGTTGGATAGTTCATACAATGAGGCACGGTGATGTGGAGCACTTGAATACGGAACGGAACAGACGGATAAATTTGGATCTGTTCAGCCGGTTCAGACGGTATCTATGGAGAGGCATAAATAGGAAATATTTCATCTGAAACTCGCATCAGGATGATCCAGCCCAGGTTCTGGTCCCATCCTGGGTGTTCAGAGATAGGGAGGATACAATGTCTGTGATCCTTCAAGAGGAACACAACCATGTTCTCGTCTCTGGAGCCTTGCGTGTTACAATGCTGAACAGGCCAAACAGTGGAGACCAGACTAAGTGTGGTCCAGCGGTTCTCCTGCCTTAGGTGTTCACCTCAGGGCTAAGAGCCATGACCGGTCAAAATAGGGGAACAGTGATTAAGATTCCTTCTTCCCTGTGTACGAGCAAGGTCAGACAGAGATGGAGGACGTTCATTGCTTCGCTAAGTGACAGCGGCTTAATGGGCCGTAAGTCATGACTGTGATCAAACTGGACTAGAGGCCTCCCAAATGCTGACACGAGGTACGGGAACATGAAGTAGGCAGTGCATGGAAAGACATAAATGCAACAGAGTGGCTGCAGCGGCGTATTTTCTTTTCCCTAGGGCTCCATTTGAGCCCCACATATGTCCTTTTACTTTACCCCTCTAACCTTAATCTCATACCCTCTGATATTATGCCTCTTAATCCTAGGAAAATGGCAGCTGTTCGCGACCCTATCTATGACTCAGGTAATCTTACAAACGGATCGGTTACATTCCTCAGTCTTCACTGCTCCAGTGAAAACAGTCAAGTTCCTTCAGTGTACATCAGTGCCTGTGACAGTAATAAACCGGTTTAACAAATGAGCACATCCCTCTCATCCCGCAGCATCCTATCAAACCCCTGCTGCACCCTCACCAAACCCGGCGCGTCTGTGCTATATCGGGCGCCCAGAACCGGTTATAATATTTCTGATACAACCTCACAGAGATTTATGAAGCAGTTGCATGACTGCTTCCTCAGCTCAGTGTATTGATGACTACAGCCCGTCCTGGCATATACATTGCTAACTACCCCGTCCCGTCGGAAGCCACTTTCAGGAAGCTACAGACATGGACCCCTGGGTTTCTCTCTCCGTCCATCTTTTCAGAGCCGTCTTATTGGCAGTGTTGTATTCTGCATCCTTTGCTCTCCAAGTTGCAATGATGGATACCTGTCTTGATCAGACTCCATCTGGTGATGCTCTTCTCACAAAGGAATATATCCTGCTGCATTTTGTCTAAACCATCCACTATAACACCAACATTTGTATGATCCACAAACCTAGAATTGCGCCCACACACACACGATACGAGAAAATATGCAAATGCTGTGAATCCAAGGCAACACACAGAAACTGCTGCAGGAACTCAGCAGCCGGGCAGCATCTGCGGAAAAAAAGAAAACAGTGGGAGACCCTTCGTGATGACAGAATTACCCATGTCTCAATTCATGTCTCAATGCAAGTCAGAGATCTCCAGAGAGGTTATGTCCACTCGACTGTATTCTCGATGCAACAGCTTTTCTGAAACATAGAACCGAACAGGTTATTGTTCCGACCGCATTTGGAGTGGTCTGAGCAGTTGTGGGACCCAAATAGAATATAGACCACTTATCATAGAACAGCACCGCGCAGTACAGGAAATTCTGCCCACCCTTTACGCTTCCAGGTGCGAGCATCCTGTCCGAAATATTTGCGTGTCTGACAGGCATAGAATGTGAACATTTCCCTCTCCCTATGTTTAAACTTCAATCGGATCTTCAAGAGTAGATGATTTCCTGCAGGGTGCTTTCCTTCAGTGGATAATATCCGGAATTTGCCGCCAGTGGATATTGTTAAATCAGATATCAGAGGGTGTTTACGAGCCTTTCCAAACGGAAGCTTGAATAGGCAAGGCAGAGGAAGTTATGTGCTGAGGGGGTTAGTCTGGTGTGGTCATACAAACTGACGGCTGCCTCCGTTGACAGTGCTGCTCATCCCCGGATGTACTCAAGACCTTCATTAGGCATCCTGCAATGTGAAATGTTGGTGGACACGAGGTCGTCTGTATCGATAACAGATGTTAAATCGCAGCGATGCGTTCACAAGGACACCCAGGTCTCTCTGAACTTTTTACTCTGACCTCATGTATAATGTGCCCTTCTTTTCCACTTATCTGCCCGGAACGGATGATCACACATTTTCATCTGTTCTCTTCCACCTGCCCCGTCGTCACCCATCCAATTACCCTGCCAACAACCACCAAATATCCATTGCAACCTTTTCCCCACTGACACTGCCATCCAGCTCTTCATATGACACGTCATTCAGTCCTGGAGTCATTTTCGTGAATGGCCTTTGAACCTTCTCCTGTTTCACTACATCCTTTCGGAGTTGACTGAATCGAAACGGTTCACAACACTTGCCGTGAAACCTCAGCAGTGTTTTATAAAGCTCAACATTAAATTCTTGCTTTCTATATTCTAGTCCTCCTGAAATTATTGGAAGCATCTCGTTTGCCTTCGTCACGACTGACTCAACCTGCAATAAAGCTTTAGAGAATCCTGCACTTGGACTTCCAAGTCCCTCAACACCTCAGTTGTTGTTGGATATTTGTTCATACACTCCCGAACAATGTATTTCATCCGTCACTTCTTTGTCCATTCTCCTCATCGGTATACGTCCTTCCGCGGCTTTCTGCTTCCTCAAACTTAACTAGTCCTCCTTCTATCTTTCTAAAGTCTCCCTACTTGACCACAAAGTCATCAATGACTTCAGCCACATTATTGATATATACTGTAAAAAGAACCGATCCTAATACAAACCCCTGTCGGATTCAGCCCTGCAATTACCGGCATCAGCCAGAAATGCTCCATGTGTTCCTGCTCTTTGATTCTTGTAAATCAGCCACGGCTTTACCCATGTTATTGTTCTTCATGTACAACATGCGCTCCTCACTTGTTAGGATTCAAAAGTGTGTTTTTTCCCCATTCAATCGAGAGTATAATAGATTAGATTAGATTAGATTAGATTATGAGGACACTCAGTCCTCGTTTATTGTCATTTAGAAATGCATGCATGCATTAAGAAATGATACAATGTTCCTCCAGAGTGATATCACAAAATTTAAAAAAGGACAATCCAAAGACTCTTACTGACAAACCACATAATTATAGCATATAGTTACCGCAGTGCAAAGCAATACCGTAATTTGATGAAGGCAGTCCATGGGCATGGTTTAAAAAAAGTCTCAAGTCCCGATCGACTCCAATAGTCCCGATATCAGGCAGCAAAAGAGAATCTCTCTCTGCCATAAAGTTCCAGGCACTGACTGCTAATGCCTCGGAAGTAACCGACGACAGCAGACTCCCAGTCCGTCCGAAAAATTCGAGCCTCCGACCAGCCCCTCCGGTACAGCCTCCAGAGCGCCATCCTCTGCCAAGCGCCCTCGACCTCGTCCCGGCCGCCAAAATAAGCAAAGCCGAGGTCTCGAAGACCTTCTCTTCCGGAGATTCCGGACCGCACAGTAGTAGCGGCAGCGAAGCGGGCATTTCAGAAGTTTCTCCAGATGTTCCTCCACACTCTCACGTCTGTCTCCATCGAATCAGGATTGTGCACGGATCCCTACTTAACACGGAAAAGATAACCGTTCTCCAGAGAAGCCAGGCGCGCTGCGTCGCGCCGCCATCTTCTCCTCCGTCCTCTTGATTGTAGATACTCGCTCTGCATGTCTGTGACTTGCATGGAGATATGGGTGGTTGCACTTCTGTCCTGACAGAAACGTTAAATGTTTTCTCTTTTCTGTAGATACTGCCTGGCCTGGAGTTCCTCCAGCGTTGTGTGTGCGTGTTGGTTGGATTTCCAGCAGCTGCAGATGTTCTGGTGCCCTGTGTGTGGGTGGAATGCTCTGTCTGTGGATGATACAACGATTGGTGGCATTATGGATTGTTTAGAAGGGATACAGCAGGATATATTTCCATTGCGGATGAGGAGAGGGAATCACCAGATGGGTTTATTGAGAACAAGTCTGTGTCATTGCATCTTTGAAAACCAAATGATAAGAGATAAAACACCGCTGATGATACGACTTTAAACAATTTGACGGACAGAGAAACCTTCGGGTCCAACTCTGTATCCGACTGAAATTGACTCCCATGTTGATGGAGTGACTGAGAAAGCACATGCCATGACGGGCTCTGGAGCAGGGAAAGCTGGGGAAAGCTCCTGATACCAGTTTATGAGGCCCGGAGAGTCATAGATTGGGGAGCGAATAGCTGTCATTCTCAGGGAGCTAAAGGGTTTCATATCACAGGCCATGAGCTTGAGGTCAGACGGGTAACTTCAAAGGACATGTGTTGGGCACTAATGTAGTCCCAGGGAAAATGAAAGTCGCCACTGCGGCTACTCTGCTGCTTTTATGTCTTTCTATGCACTGTCTACATGCAAGTGTTATGCTGTTGCTCCACTTACCTCCGTTGACATTTGGGAGACCTCTGGTATAACCCGATCATTGACTTACTGCCCGTTGCTCCCTTGGCTTTTAGAACAGCAATAATGGTTCCCCTTCTCTGTCTGTCCTTGGTAACACACAGGTATAGAAATATTCTGCATTGGTGTTTTTACCACCCATGCTTGCTAACTCTGAGCTGAACTCCATACCTGGAATACGGGTTGACCACTCTTGGTCTGGCCTCTACCGCTTGACGTGTTTGGCAAGGGTGATTATACCCAGAGTCCAAGCACAAGTTCCTGACTCCAGCCAGCACAGCTCTCGGCCACACTGAAGCCCGTAACTCTCCAAACCCTTTGTGGTCTTCTTGAAGGTTCACAGATATTTCAGCTTCCGTATCGCTGAACACAGGAAATTCAGTGGTTGGAACCTGCACCAGGGCTGGATCATCCTGATGCGGTTTTCGGCCGAAACGCTCACCATTTATTTCACTCCATAGTCACTGCCTGAACCTGTGGAATTCCTCCAGGAATGCGTGTGTGTGACGTTCCGTATTACCATGCTCCACCGTACAGTGTCATATTGAATGTACCCTCCAGCCTGTCCTCGGTGCCACGTAGAATATCATGAATAATCCCTGTTGCGCTCCACAAGTTACATCTCTCTCGCTGGAAAACTTAGAACTCTTTTTTTTTCGCGAGTAGAACAGTCCTCAATCCATGGTAAAACACGTCTAATATTCACATTTATTTTCCTTTTGGTTTATAACCCCATATCTCAAGTGGAGACTTGAAATCTATCTTTTGTGAATTGGAGTTCAAGTCAAGAGGTTCAGTATAAGAGGTCTCTCATGTTCACGCTGCAAGATACCCAGGAGGCAGGAGATCGCTCGTGTCTCCTGTCAGTGTTTTACTGATTTCTGTCCTTGAAGTGCTGGTGTTGTACTCGGTTCTACTAGTGAACAAGAGTGCCGAGTGCGAGCTAGTTAGAGTGCTCACTGCCCAGCGCGTTGCGTTATTTACAGTATGTGTGTGTCTTCATTTGTAGAGTTCATTGCCCTCACAGAAAACTTCTGTCTATTTCTGTACTGTTCAGTTTCTGTGTGTACGGGGTGTGCGGTCTGGGGGGAGGGATGGGTGTTGGGGTGGGGGACTGGGAGAGGGGTGGGTGTTGGGCTGGGGGGAGTGGGAGAAGGGGTGGGTGTTGGGTTTGGCGGACTGGGGAGGGGTGGGTGTTGGGTTGTGCGGACTGGGGGGAGGGGTGGGTGTTTGGCTGGTCGGACTGGGGGAGGGGTGGGTGTTGGGCTGGGGGAAGCGGGGGTAGGGGTGGGTGTTGGGCTGGGCGGACTGTGGGGAAGGGTGGGTGTTGGTTCGGGCGGACTGGGGGGAGGAGTGGGTGTTGGGCTGGTCGGCCTGGGGCGAGGGGTGGGTGTTGGGTTGGGCGGACTGTGGGGAACGGTGGGTGTTGGGTCGGGCGGACTGGGGGGAGGAGTGGGTGTTGGGCTGGTCGGCCTGGGGCGAGGGGTGGATGTTGTGTTGGGCGGACTGGGGGGAGGGGTGGGTGTTGGGTTGGGCGGACTGGGGGGAAGGGTGGATGTTGGGATGGGCGGACTGAGGGGAGGGGTGGATGTTGGGTTGGGCGGACTAGGTGGAGGGATGGGTGTTGGGTTGGGCGGACTGGGGAGGGGTGGGTGTTGGGTTGTGCGGACTGGGGGGAGGGGTGGGTGTTGGGCTGGGGGGAGTGGGGGGAGGAGTGGGTGTTGGGCTGGTCGGACTGGGGGAGGGGTGGGTGTTGGGCTGGGGGAAGCGGGGGTAGGGGTGGGTGTTGGGCTGGGCGGACTGTGGGGAAGGGTGGGTGTTGGGTCGGGCGGACTGGGGGGAGGAGTGGGTGTTGGGCTGGTCGGCCTGGGGCGAGGGGTGGATGTTGGGTTGGGCGGACTAGGGGGAGGGATGGGTGTTGGGTTGGGCGGACTGGGGAGGGGTGGGTGTTGGGTTGTGCGGACTGGGGGGAGGGGTGGGTGTTGGGCTGGGGGGAGTGGGGGGAGGAGTGGGTGTTGGGCTGGTCGGACTGGGGGAGGGGTGGGTGTTGGGCTGGGGGAAGCGGGGGTAGGGGTGGGTGTTGGGTTGGGCGGACTGTGGGGAAGGG
The DNA here is from genome assembly GCF_048418815.1 of Hemitrygon akajei. NCBI lineage: Eukaryota > Metazoa > Chordata > Chondrichthyes > Myliobatiformes > Dasyatidae > Hemitrygon > Hemitrygon akajei. The sequence continues at coordinate 1,125,987 of NW_027331996.1, read as the reverse complement.
TGGGTGTTGGGTCGGGCGGACTGGGGGGAGGAGTGGGTGTTGGGCTGGTCGGCCAGGGGCGAGGGGTGGGTGTTGGGTTGGGCGGACTGTGGGGAAGGGTGGCTGTTGGGTCGGGCGGACTGGGGGGAGGAGTGGGTGTTGGGCTGGGCGGACTGTGGGGAAGGGCTGTTGGGCTGGGCGGACTAGGGGGAGGGATGGGTGTTGGGTTGGGCGGACTGGGGAGGGGTGGGTGTTGGGTTGTGCGGACTGGGGGGAGGGGTGGGTGTTGGGCTGGGGGGAGTGGGGGGAGGAGTGGGTGTTGGGCTGGTCGGACTGGGGGAGGGGTGGGTGTTGGACTGGGGGAAGCGGGGGTAGGGGTGGGTGTTGGGCTGGGCGGACTGTGGGGAAGGGTGGGTGTTGGGTCGGGCGGACTGGGGAGGGGTGGGTGTTGGGTCGGGCGGACTGGGGGGAGGAGTGGGTGTTGGGCTGGTCGGCCAGGGGCGAGGGGTGGGTGTTGGGTTGGGCGGACTGTGGGGAAGGGTGGGTGTTGGGCTGGGCGGACTGTGGGGAAGGGCTGTTGGGCTGGGCGGACTAGGGGGAGGGATGGGTGTTGGGTTGGGCGGACTGGGGGGAGGGGTGGGTGTTGGGCTGGGGGGAGTGGGGGGAGGAGTGGGTGTTGGGCTGGTCGGACTGGGGGAGGGGTGGGTGTTGGACTGGGGGAAGCGGGGGTAGGGGTGGATGTTGGGTCGGGCGGAATGGGGGGAGGAGTGGGTGTTGGGCTGGTCGGCCTGGGGCGAGGGGTGGGTGTTGGGTTGGGCGGACTGTGGGGAAGGGTGGGTGTTGGGTCGGGCGGACTGGGGGGAGGAGTGGGTGTTGGGCTGGTCGGCCTGGGGCGAGGGGTGGATGTTGGGTTGGGCGGACTGTGGGGAGGGATGAGTGTTGTGTTGGGCGGACTGAGGGGATGGGTGGGTGTTGGGCGGACCGGGGGGAGGGGTGGGTGTTGGGCTGGGGGGAGTGGGGGGAGGAGTGGGTGTTGGGCTGGTCGGTCTGGGGGAGGGGTGGGTGTTGGGCTGGGCGGACGGGGGGCGGGGTGGATGGGCTGGGCGGACTGGGGGAGGAGTGGGTGTTGGGCTGGTCGGCCTGGAGCGAGGGGTAGGTGATGGGTTGGGCGGACTGTGGGGAAGGGTGGGTGTTGGGCTGGGCGGACTGGGGGGAGGGATGGGTGTTGGGTTGGGCGGACTGGGGGAGGGGTGTGTGTTGGCGTGGGGGGACTGGGGGGAGGGGTGGGTGTTGGGGTGGGCGGACTGTGGGGAGGGGTGGGTGTTGGGCTGGGGGGCTGGGGGTAGGGGTGGGTGTTGGGGTGGGGGGAGTGGAGAGAGGGGTGGGTGTTGGGTTGGGCGGAATGGGGGGAGGGGTGGGTGTTGGGTTGGGCGGACTGTGGGAGGGGTGTGTGTTGTGCTGGGGGGAGTGGGGGAGGGGTGGGTGTTGGGTTGGGCGGACTGGGGAGAGGGGTGGGTGTTGGGTTGGCACGACTGAGGGGAAGGGTGGGTGTTGGGATGGGCGGACTGGGGGGAGGTGTGGGTGTTGGACTGGGGGGAGTGGGTTCTTTCTCGTGTTGAAATATTCCGGTGTAAAGCTCCCTGTCCACACTGGGTAGAGTGTGGTCTGTGCTGAGTTTTCGTTTTCCATGTCTTATCTGCACAGCCGAGTGGTTGGTGCTGTGAACGCGCTCTGTGGTGTATCGCTACAGAAATAAAGAAACAATTCAGTCCTTCCGTCCACCATTATTCTGGCCCCGCTGCAATTCCGTTCAGCGTGACTCGATCGCCCCTTCACCGGCCACTAAATGGTATCTGCTGAGCTGCAGCATCGGTGTGAGACCTGGCCACACAACTGTAAAATACCAAGTATTGCCAGCGAGCCCACTGGTTAGGGTTGCTGCGCCCCTTCATCTTAGATGATGCCCCTCGTTATTGTAACGGACCCACTTGCCTTGGAAGAGAGCCCAATGATCCCCAAAACAGAAAGTATCTCACTGAACCGACTACTCAGCCACACATTTAACTGCACTACCTTCCCAGGTCTCAGCCCGCTTTCACGCAGAACAGGGGGTAATCCTGGGAACAACACAATAAAGGACATTCTCACTGTGTCTGCTCGGACTCAATCTTAGCACTGGCATCAGTGAAGTAACGCTTCATTCTCAAGGATTACTCATGGCCGCAGTTGAAGCTATGTGTGCCTTTGACTGACTCAGCAACAACACAGAACATCATTGCACATGAAGAGCCCCTCAGCTCACGATGTCTGTCCTGTGCCAAATAAAACTTAATCTGCTCTGCTTGTGTGTCAATATCTCCCAGGTTCCTACATATTCATGTGCCCATCTGAAAGCTCTTAATTACAGTATCGGAAATACTTCCACCAGCGCGAACCAGGCACCGTCGAATCTCAACGTAAAGAAATAATCTCGCACACACACCTTTGAAATTACCCTCTCTCTCAGCTTAATGCTGTGACTTCTGGCAACGGACATTTTCCTAATGCAGAATGTCTACTCGACTGAGGTCTCCAATATTTTATTAGATTCCGTGAAGCCTGCTAACAACCGAGGAGAACAGTCCCCGCCGGTTTAACTGAAACCCTCTCGTCCAGACAATATCCAGGCGAAATATTTGCAGCATGTTCAGATAAATCACATCCTTCCTACGGTGTGGCGACTGGAAATGCACACGGTGATCCAAGTGCGACCGAATTATTTCGACAACTATAACACGATATTCCAGCACCGCTGACGCCTCTGTGATGACGACAAGCATGCTGCGCACTTCCTTCTCCATCCGGTCTGCATGGCCCAGAGCAGAGGCACGTCCATTAACAAGAGAGATGACCAGGAATTTCTTCAGGCTGATGGTTGTGAATCTGTGGTATTCATTGCCTCCTGCTTCTACAGGATCGTATATTTTTCGGCGTTTTTGAAATCATGAGATATACGAGCATGCAATCAGTATTTTTTGGAAATTTTACTAGTTAATGCTGTCGCCAGGGGCATTAGCAGCACCGGACTGACAAGACAGCGGCTAAACCGTCCACTCCAAGGAAGGCACATCGCTCATTTTACCCACATTGAACTCAGTTCGTCTTATTGGGGCAGCTGATACTGGCAATGTTATATTGATCAGCAACTGAAGGAGATAGTGTTTATTAAAAAGAAATGTCGATGTATAATGATAAAATGTATGTTTACGATTCAAGCATTGTAAACCAGACCTGCACTAACCCTCTCCACGGAATAGGTTTCGAAACAGCATTAAATGAATGTCATTCTAATTCTCTTTGAAGAGCTAAATATAAACGACAATGACACAATAAGTAGTTACACTGCGTGTTTGTTCATTGGGTTGTGTCTAATCAGACTAATGGGAGCACTAAGTGATTTAAGCGCGGTCCCGACTGGTGTATAAGAAGTCTTTGAATCAGAGCATGCGGGAATTTGGGACATTTTGTGCAACCGATCGCTGCTTCACGTAGAAAATGGAATACTCCGTAATTTACAACTTCATCAGAATTTGCTACCCGCTGGTTGCTGCACTCGGAATTCCGGGTAATGTTATGTGTTTGTGTTACTCTCGGGGTATCGTAGACTAAATGAATCTCGATTCATTTGCGGTCCAGTGCATTGGACGGTGAAAAGAAACCTTCTGTCTAATTTATATTCTAATTGTAATTCTCGTTAATTAATATGTTTAATCTTACACTTATATATTATTTGAGTGTTTGATACAGTTTTATACTATCGTGGACACAACTGTATGCCAGAAATGTTTAAGTGTGCTTACAAAATGCGCAGACCGAGACTACCGCATCCACAATGCCGGCGAAACTCAGCCCAACAAGCAGCATTTATGTAGAGGAAGAAATGTTCGAGGAAACCCTTCAGCAGGACTTCATCAGAGCAGTTTACAAAGATACCACATCGCGTAACATCCTGATAGCGACAGTACTGACTTACCAGATCCGGTCAACGCTGAGCCTGCCCTGTGACGTAATATCTTCCTCTGACGTTCGGCTTTCCCGGCACAATTCCTCTCATAATATCCTCAAAGTTCACTGCAGGGACGAGGAGACTCGATGCACCTCAGTTATTAAATCCCAAAGTATTATCAGCTGTTCCCACATCTCCCCATGTTAAATTATTTCTTCCTTCCCTGTCATCATAAGCTGAGAGAATTGAAAAAAAAATATCGTCGTTTTATGTTCCACGTGGTTTAGGTTTAAAATTCAAATTAACACATAACCTCTGCAGTATTATTCAGTGAAATAATTAAATGGTAGAACGGTCCCGCGCCCTTTTCTATTTGTTCTGAAATTACATTAAATGTGGCCAACCCTCCGAGGTACCTCGATCCTGAATGTTTCAGTGGAGTTACCTTGGTATCTGCCATTGATGTTCAATCAGCGAACGTGACTCTTTCTCATGGGGCCTCCCCGATAGCGGAGAAAACGCAGCCATGCAGATGAAATATGATTTTTCAGAGTAGTCTGTCGGACAATTATTTATCTGTTTCTGCAAAGAAGAATAGGATTCTCCTCAAACCAGCGGCTGCGGCCATTACTCCATTACCTTGCCTTTCCAGCGCGACTGTCTGCTGAGGTGAGGAGTACATGTGTGTCCTGTTGTATTAATTTCCGTTCAGTGGCTTCCCCCTTTCTCATTTTCTTTTTAACGATCCCACCAATTATTATTCAATGTGCGGAATTTAATGTTCGGGCATTGCTTTCAAATTCATTTTGATTTTTATGAGCATGCGCATTTCCCACGATTAATTCACTGATCACAATTGTCTCGGCAAAGCTCTGTTTAGTTCACCCGTGGTGCCGATTCGCAAGTTTGGCATCTCTCTTTTCGTGGGCATCTAGTATTCAGGACACATTGCTGGTATGTCACTTCTTCTGACAGAGAGCGTAGCGTGTGAATCTGGATTTAAAGTGCATTCATGATCTTTATTCGATGTAACTAAAAAAAAATCATTTTAAACGGAAGCCAATTAAATAATCGCTTTTAAAGACTTGTAATTACGTCATATCGTCTGAAATTAAAAACAATCTGTCAGCCATCCGTGCCACTCTCCACAAGACATTTTCCTATTAAGGACAGCTCTTGATAGCCTCGCCTTCCCTGACTGGGATACGGCCCGTTACTAACGACATAACAGAGCCGCCTCTGGGTTAACTGCTGACATCAATCTATGGCCCGTTCGACTATTACTGACAGTATGCAAATAAAGTCACACGAATCATTCTGCAGTTACCGATGGTATGTTTCAATAATTTATTTCAGTTAATTTAACGGCGATTTTGATCCTGTCCCGCGGGAAGTGCGGTCTGTCCAAGTGCATCACTCTCTACCTTGTGGCCATGGCGGTGGCCGATCTGATGGTGGTTATCATTGTTATTATACTACAGAGGATAAATTATATCTATTTATTTGCTAATTTCTTGCTTGTAACTCCGACGTGTTCTCTGCTACTGATCCTGAGTCTCGCAAGCTTGAACTGTTCGGTTTGGTTGACGGTAGCTTTCACGTTTGATCGGTGCGTCGCCATTTGCTGTGAGAAGCTGCGGAACCGATATTGCACCGAGAGAACAGCGACTGTGGTGGTAGCAACAGTGAGTGGGGCGTGTTGTGCCCCAGCCATTCCATATTACTTTTCAATGGATCGATGGCGTTGTGTTGGTACAGCTGAATATTTCACATCACCCCTGTGGAAAGCCTACGAGGTATTTGACATCATCTTAACACCGTTACTACCAATATGTTTAATTGTGCTCTTTAATGTTTCAACCGTCAAACGTATCAAAGCGACAAATAGAGTTCGCCAGGTACTTCGAAAAAGCAGTGAGAATTGTAATGACCCGGAGATAGCAAACCGGAGAAAGTCAATGATACTGTTGTTCACACTTTCAGCCAATTTCATATTATTTTGGATGCCCTATGCTGTGCATTCTGTGAACTGGCAATCCGAAAACTATGTCTACACAGATAGATATTTCAGCACACCGTCATACATCCTGCAGGTATGTGGGTTTATGCTGTCTTCTCTCAGTTGCTGCACCAACACGTGTATCTATGGCCTGACACAGAGAAAATTCAGGGAGGAGCTGAAGAATGGCGTAAGTTATCTGCTTGTAGCAACGGGAAAGATTTGCAAATAAAGTGCAAACACAATTATTCCTTCTTGCAACGTCAAAACGATTAATTAGAATAGTATTTCATTTGAGCTTCAGGCGAACTTCTTTTGGTATCTCACTGTTTGCGGAAATTAGGCAAGAGGGTTTAAATTATTATTGTCATCAAGGAAGGTAATTCACTCGGATATCATGAAATTTCATATATTTCTTATATATTATAAACCATTATATTTGATTACACCGTTTCTAAGCATACGAACGGGAATGAATCCCACCCATTTGGAAGAGTATTTGATCTGAGTTTCAAGCGATTGCTATTTCAGAATCTCTCAATACAATCAGTCATCGGGTATTAAGGAACAGTTATTAACTTATTAATATTTTATAACCATATAACAATTACAGCACGGAAACAGACCATCTCAGCCGTTCTAGTCCATGCCGGACGCTTACCCTCAGCTAGTCCCACTGACCCGCACTCAGCCCATAACCCTGCATTCCTTTCCTGTCCATATACCTATCCAATTTTACTTTAAATGACAAAACCGACCATGCCGCTACCACTTCTACTGAAAGCTCGTTCTACACAGCTACCACTCTCAGAGTAAAGAAATTCCCCCTCGTGTTACCCGTAAACTTTTCCCGCCTTACTCCCAACTCATGTCCCCTTGTTTGAATCTCCCCTACTCTCAATGGAAAAAGCCTATCCACGTCAACTCTATCTATCCCCCCACTAATTTTAAATACCTCTATCAAGTCCCCCCTCAACCTTCTACGCTCCAAAGAATAAAGACCTAACTTGTTCAAACTTTCCCTCTAACTTAGGTACTGAAACCCAGGTAACATTCTAGTAAATCTTCTCTGTCCTCTCTCTATTTTGTTGATATCTTACCTATAGTTCGGTGACCGGAACTGTACTCAATACTCCAAATTCTGCTTTACCAATGCCTTGTACAATTTTTACATTACACCCCAACTCCAATACTCAGTGCTCTGATTTATAAAGGCCAACATACTAAAAGCTTTCTTCACCACCCTATCCACGGCCCATATCGTCATGGAAAGACTTCTGACTGGATGTCGTAAAACTTCAATAAACTGTGGCTGATTACAAAGTATCTGAGCATTTGAAAAGGAATTAATCTGATTCGTGCAGTGGGCACACTATTGACAAAATCTCTACATGGTATTAAAACACACAAAATATGGAAACAAATTATTCTATAATCCGCAATTCATTATTATTGCCTTGGCTTTTACGGCATTTAAGTTTCATATTATTGTCTCTGAATATCAGCATCTGACAGTAAATGCAATATAATAGTTGTAGAATGATTTAGATGTTCTCCTCATCTCAGTAACATTTCCGTGCCAGAATAGCTCGGAATCGCGACGTATCAAGGATTCCTTTATACTTACCAGTCACGAATGTGACGTGATCAGCAGGGGCTTGGTCTTTGTACTTAAGTAATGCTGACGCTTTGAAATACATTAATGCGAGCTGCTTGACAATTGTCATGCTTTGGTCATTGTGGAGGCATTAACAGTTGGTATGCTTTGGTCATTTGGAGATTGCGGAGGGATTACTGATGATTTTTCAAGAGTCGATGGACTCTAGCATTGTACCGGATTTCTGGAAAATTGCAAATGTTACTCCGCCAGTTAAGAAGGGTGGGAGGCAGCAGAAAGGCAACTATGGACTTGTTAGCCTGACATCAGTGGTTGGGAAGATTTTGGAATCGGTTGTTAGGGATGAGGTCACGGAATACCGGGAGGAACACAAGATCGGCCAAAGCCAGCATGGCTTCCTGAAAGGAAAATCCTTCCTGACTAACCTACTGCAATTGCTTTGAGGAAATTACAAGCAGGGTGGACAAAGGAGATGTAGTAGATGTGGTGTACTTGAGTTTTCAGAAGGCCTTTGACAAAGCGCAGCACATGAGTCTGCTCATCAAGATTGGAGCCCATGGTATTACTCGCGAGTAACTAGTGAATGGAGCATCGGCTGATCAGCAGAAAGCAGAGCGTGGGAATAAAGGAATCCTATTCTGGCTGGCTGCCGGTTACCAGTGGATTTTCACAGGGATCAGTTTTGGGGCCGCTGCTTTTCACGATGTATGTCAATGATTTGGACTATGTGATTAATGGGCTTGTAACAAAATTTTCCGATGATACAGAGATAGGTGGAGGAGCGGGTAGTGGTGTGGAAATAGAAAGTTTGCAGAGAGACTTAGATATTTTCGGAAATGGGCAAAGAAGTGGCAAATGAAATACAATTTCCGAAAGTGCATAGCTTTATACTTCGTTGAAAGAAATAAACAGCCAGACTATTATTTCGATGTGGAGAGACGTCAAATTTCAGAGATTTAAAAGGAATTGGGAGTCCTTGTGCAGGATACCCTAAAGGTTAACCTCCAGGTTGAGTCGGTTGTGAAGAAGGCGAATGCAATGTTGGCAATTATTTTCAGAGGTTTAGGGTATAAGAGCAGGGATGTCATGCTGAGGTTCTATAAGGTGCTCGTATGACCACACTTGGAGTATTGTGTGCAGGTTTTGGGCTCCGTATTTTGGAAAGGATATGCTGACATTGGAGAGGGTTCAGAAAAGATTCACGAGAATGATTCCAGGAATGAAAGCGTTACCGTATGGGTGACGTCTGGCAGCTCTGAGGTGCATTCCCTGGACTTCAGGAGAATGAAGGGGGATCTCAAAGAAACTTTACGAATGCTAAACGGCTTGAAAAGATTAAATATGGCAAAGTAATTAGACATGGTAGTGAAGTGTAGTACAAGAGGGCACGGCTTCAGGATTGAAGGACATTTAGAACAGAGATGCGGAGAGGGTGGTAAATCGGTAGAATTTGTTGTAGAGGGTAAGTCATTGGGTGCATTTAAGGTAGATATAGATAGGTTCTTAATTAGCCAAGACATCAAAGGGTATGTTATGAAGGCAGGGTAGTGGGGATGACTGGAAGAATTGGATCAGCCCATGATCGAATGGCGGAGCAGACTCGATGGTCCGAATAGCCTCCTTCTCGTCGTATATCATGTGGTTTTATGGTCATAAAAACTTGAAACATGCTCCTCTGAACTTATCGGTTGGACCAAAAGACTCTAAGAATTAGGGGAAGAAGTAGGCTCTTTTCCCATCGAGTAGGCTCCGCCATTTTATCATGACTGGTGCCATGATATCTTGTGACCAAAATTCTACTAACTTCTCACCATATCATTCATGCTCCTTACCAATTAAGAATATGTCAATTCTGCCTTAAATATGCATAAAGACTAGTCCTCACAGCTCCCCGCGACAAAGAATTCCACAGATTCACCACTCTCTGGCTGCAGAAACTCCTCCCTATCTCCATTCTAAAAGGAAAACCTTCCTTTCTGGTACTGTGTCTTCTGATCATAGACTCGACCACCGTAGGAAGCATCCTCTCCACATCCACTCTATTGAGCCCTTTCACCATTCAATACGTTTCCATTAGGGCAGCATTGATTCTTCTGAATTCCACGGACTAGAGATCATTTTCGGGAACCTCCTTTGAACCCTCTCCATTTCAGCACATTCTTTCTAAGACAGTGTACCGGGAACTACTCACTTACAGGAAGTGAAACCTGACGAGTGTTTGTAAGTCTCAGCATTACATCCTTTCTTTTATATTCTAGTGTTCCTGAAACGAAGGTTAACATCCCGTTTGCCTACTTCAGCACAGGCACAAACTGCGTATTAACCCTGACAAAATCATGCCCACGGGCTGCCGGGTCCCTTTGCGACTCGGTAGTTTTGTATTTTCATTCTATTTAGAAAATCATCAAACTTTTCATTTCTTCTAACAAAGTGCATGACCATAAACTTCCCGATATGTATTCCATCTGACACTTCTTTGCCAGTTCTCCTAATCTGTGTAAGTCCTTCTTCAGCCTGTCTACCTCCTCAAAACTACCTGCCCTTCCATGTATCTACAGATCGTCTGCAACCGTTGCAACAAAACCATCAATTCCATCATCCAGATCACTGATATGCAACGTAAAAAGAATTGACCCCGCCACAGACCCCTATCAACACAATTGGACACTTGCAGCTAACGAGAACAGGCTTCCTGTATTCTCCAGCTTTGCCTCCTGCCAATTAGCCGATGTGTTATCCATGCTCGAATCTTTTCTACATTACCGCGATCGCATGGCTTGTTAAGAGGCCACACGCGTGACACTTTGCCGTAGACATTCTGAGCATCAAGCGCACATTCACCGACTCACCTCGGTCTGTGCTGCTTGTCATTTCTGCAGCGAATTCCAAAAGGTTTTCAGGCAAGAATTTCCCTTGAGAAAACTCTGCTGCCTATGGCCTATTTTATCATGTGCCTTCAAGTGATCAGAGACCTCACCCTGCATCATCGTCCCCAGCAGCTTTCCACACACTGAGGGCAGACTAACTAGCCTATGTTTCATTTCTCCTGCCCCTGTCCCTTCCTGAAGAGTGGAATGACATTTGTAATTTTCCTGTCTTCCGGAGACATTGCAGTCTCCAGAGATCCTGAAAACAACATTATTAATGCTTCCACGATCTCTTCAGCCGCCTCTTTCATTCCCCTGGTTTGTGCACCATCTGGTCCGGGTGGCTTTCCTGCCTTCCGCAGATCTCTTTTGTTGTCTATACCGAAGGAGGGAACACAAGACTAATTAATCAACCCCCGTGAATACTGACCACATTATGAACCGGAAGCCAATGCGACTGGGCGATCTGATATCCGGGTCCAGGAGAACTCACAGGATCACTCCGAAGTTTGCTGGATAACTGAAACCGACGCTATGTAGACAGAAACTTCTTCCTCCGTCAACAGAGATGTTCCGAGATTCCTGTTCGCTTCGTCTACTCCTCGCGTCAATCACTGGCTGGAGGAGACACACTCATTGTGCTCTCAGTTTCTGGTAGTGAGAACAATATTTACCAACATGATTTATTGACTGAGTAATTGATCCAGAGAACGATTTGTCAGTCACGGACCTGCGTAGAGTGTTGTTGATTGTAAATCCTTCCGGACCCTTCTTCAATGAATCGGGTTCCCCTTCCGTTACCATTGTTGTTGCCCTTACTCGCACCTTCTCCATGTCACCGCCACCCGTCCAGAACACATCTTCGCGCTCCCCTAACAGGGATACAGTTTACCTTGTACTTACCTGCCACTCCATAAGCTTCTGTTCCAGCAAGTCATTCTCTATCACTTCCACCTGTTCAACGAGATTCTACCACCAATCGTATCTTTACATCTGACCTCCCCCTCTCTGAGGCAGAACGTTCTGTCCTTAGCAAAGGCCTCTCTTTCGTCCCCCTCCGTCCACACCTCTGTGAATTCCGGACCCGCCATGACGCTGAAGTCTTCTTCATTGCCTACGTCTCCGAGCCTAATACTTCACAAGGATTACCCTCCCCCCATTGATCCCTTGAAAACCATGGCTCTATCAAACTTTTAACCTTCCCTTTCAACCTAAAAGGAACATAAAGATTCTGTACCCTCAAAATTTCACCTTTAAATGACCTCCATTTCTCTATTACATCCTTCTCATAAAATAAATTGACCCAATCCACTCCTTCTAAATCCTTTCTCATTTCCGCAAAGTTCGCCTTTCTCCAATCAAAAATCTGAACCCTGGGTCCAGTCCTATCCTTCTCCATAATTATATTGAAACTAATGGCAGTGTGATCACTGGATCCGAAGTGCTTCCTAACACATACACCCGTCACCTGACCTATCTCATTCCCTAACAGGAGGTCCAACACTGCCCCTTCTCTAGTTGGTACCTCTATGTATTGCTGCAAAAAACTATCCTGCACACATTTTACAAACCCCAAACTATCTAGCCCTTTTACAGCGTGGGCTGCCCACGTCTATATGGGGAAAATTAAAATCACCCACTTTCACAACCCTGTGCTTACTACAAATATCTGCTATCTCCTTACCAATTTGCACCTCCAATTCTCGCTCCCCATTAGGTGGTCTATGATACACCTCTACACCTTTCCCATTCCTCAATTCTACCCAAATAGTCTCCCTGGACGAGCTCTCTAATCTATCCTGCTAGAGCACCGCTGTCATATATTTTCTGACAAGCAATGCAACACCTTCCCCTCTTGACACTCCAATTCTATCGCACCTCAATCAAAAAAAAAGAAAAACAGGAATATTTAATTGCCAATCACACCCGTCCTGCAGCCTTGCAGCAAGGAAATCCTTTTGCATTTGTACAGGGCCCTGGTGAGAGCACACCTGGAGTATTGTGTACAGTTTTGGTCTCCAGGGTTAAGGAAGGACATCCTGGCTGTAGAGGAAGTGCAGCATAGATTTACAAGGTTAATTCCTGGGATGTCCAGACTGTCTTGCACAGAGAGGTTAGAGAGACTGGCCTTATGCTGGCTGGAATTAAGGAGATTGAGAGGGGATCTGATTTAAACATATAAGATTATTAAGGGATTGGACAAGATAGAGGCAAGAAATATGTTCCAGATGCTGGGAGAGTCCAGAACCAGAGGGCATGGTTTAAGAATAAGGGGTAGGTCATTTAGGACAGAGTTAAGGAAAAACTTCTTCTCCCAGAGATTTGTGGGGGTGTGGAATGCACTGCCTCAAAAGGCAGTGGAGGCCAATTCTCTGGTTGCTTTCAAGAAGGAGCTAGATAGGTATCTTATGGATAGGGGAATCAAGAGATATGGGAACAAGGCAGGAACCGGGTATTAATAGTAAATGATCAGCCATGATCTCTGAATGGCGGTGCAGGCTCGAAGGGCGGAATGGTCTACTTCTGCACCTATAGTCTATTGTCTATTGTCTTGTTTCACTAATACCTACAACATCACCTTTCCAGGTATCAATCCATGCCCTAAGCTCATCCACCTTTTTACAATGCAGTATTAAAATAAATGCATTTAAGATCTTCTCCACCTCTTACTCTCTGTTTATCACTAACGGTGCAAACAACTGTACTATCTTCTTTTTCTTCCTTCTCCCATACATCTGTTCCTACACTCTTGTTCCCTACCGCTCCCCCACCCCCGCCGTATCCAGTTTAAATCCACGGGATTTGGTCAGTATTGCCCAAAGGGAAAAGACGTGGACCAGTAGACAATGCTGCATGTATAACAATGTATAATAATGTTAGAGAGTTTTCAGGTCAAGGAGGAGGAAGTATCCGGTGCCCTAATGAGCATTAAGGTTCATAACATCCTGGTGCCTGAAGGTGTTTACGCCAGGTTTTTTGAGTAAAACAGGAGACGAGATTTCTGTGGTCTTGACCAGTAGCTTCGTATCATTCCCAGGCACAGACGTGGACCCAGAGGACGGGTGAGTGGAGAATGTTATAACTGTATGTACGAAGGGAACAAGGGAAAATCCGGAGAACTGTAGACCGGATATTGCCACAGAAACCTCTTTAAGATAGAACGTCTGTATATATGAGCTTTTGGAAGCCAGGGCCGCATTAATGAGAGTCATGTCTTCGTGTGAGACAGGTCCTGTCTTAACAACTTGATTGAGTTTTCTGACAAATTGACGAAAGCGGTTAATGAAGGTAGAACAGACAATATCCTCTACATGGATTTTTCTAAAGAATTTAACTAAGTCTTTCTTGATAAAACCCCGAGAGATGTATTTGGCAAATGATGCTGGTGAGATAGTAATGGCGGCAAAAAAAAAAATAGCAGATGAATGTAATGTGTACTTTGCATCTGCCCTCACTGTGGAAGACACTAGCTATGTTTCCGGAGGTCTGTGAGTGTCGAAGAGCAGTAGTGAGTGCCATTGCTAATAGAATGGAAAAAGTTCTAGGCAAACTCAGAGGTTCTAAGGTGGATAAGTCACGGGGACCAGAGGGACGACATCTCAGATTCCTGAGGGAGGTTGCTGAAGAGATACCGGATGCATTGGTCATGATCATTCATTCTGTTCATAGTCTGAGGGGACAGGGTCAACGTCACTCAACTCTTTAAGAAGGGAGAAAGTCAAAAGAACGGAAAGGAGAGGCCAGTTAGCCAGACCTCGATGGTTGGGGAAGTGTTATTAAGGATGGTCTTTCGAGGTACTTGTAGAACGATGATAAAATAAGTCAAAGTGAGAATGGATTCTGTCAAAGGAATCTTCCCTGATGAACCTGTTCTAATTCTTTGAGGAAGTAACAAGCTGTGTGGATAAAGGAGAGGGAGAGGTTGTCACTGACTTGGATTTTCAGAAGTCATTTGATGAGGTGCCGCACATCAGACTACGTAACAAGATGAAATCCAATGGGTTTGCGGGAAAGATACTGATATGGACAGCGGAATGGCTGACAGGCAGGAGGCAGCGTGTGAATGAAATCCAATGGCGTTACGGGAAAGATACTGACACGGTCAGCGGAATGGCTGACAGGCAGGAGGCTGCGTGTGAGTGAAATCCAATGGCGTTACGGGAAAGATACTGATACTGACAGCGGAATGGCTGACAGGCAGGAGGCAGCGTGTGAATGAAATCCAATGGCGTTGCGGGAAAGATACTGACACGGTCAGCGGAATGGCTGACAGGCAGGAGGCAGCGTGTGAATGAAATCCAATGGCGTTACGGGAAAGATACTGACACTGACAGCGGAATGGCTGACAAGCAGGAGGCAGCGTGTGAATGAAATCCAATGGCGTTACGGGAAAGATACTGACACGGACAGCGGAATGGCTGACAGGCAGGAGGCAGCGTGTGAATGAAATCCAATGGCGTTACGGGAAAGATACTGACATGGACAGCGGAATGGCTGACAGGCAGCGTCTGTGAATTAAAGGGGCATTTTCTGGTTGGTTTCCAGAGACTTCCAGAATCCGCTCTCACCCAAATATGTTGAGGGAAAGGCAATTAGAAATATTGGGCTTTTTCCCACTGTGTTGTAAATTTATTCAGCTAATCATTCTTGATTCAAAAATCTTTTTGAAACTGACTGATTAAATTATACAACCAAATTAACCAAATTACAGTGAAAATTTACAATTTCAACTGAGATTTAGCAAATTGCATAGTATAAATGTATAATAATACAATATTTCAATTTTTCTTGTCATACACATTTGCTAAAAACTACCAAGAATGAAACAGAAATGATTTTGTTTTTTCCCCTCGCTGAATTGACGACATTGACTAGGAAGTGGTTTGGGAAGGCTGCCTAAACGTTTTTGAGTCGGGAATGAGCGCGCGAAATACAGACACATCACTGACAAAAAATGCTGTCACCCGGAGCCAGGAATTTTCTTTTTCGGTGACGTCATATGCAGTACTAAACACTTTTCACAACCTACCTTAACGTATAATATATACAAACACATATACTTTAAAGTTACTAGGCAAAAAAAAAATAGTCCTAGCAAGACACGCTGATCTTCGGAGAATGAAGGACGGCGGTAATGGAAGCGAAAACCCTTGATTGAATATGTTGACCCAGTGCAGTCTGATTCGTGACTGACTCTGAAGTGAAGCTGTGTGGGCGGAGCTTAAGCAATGAATGTACCAGGTGCGCCGAATTCAAACGGTGTGTTGGAAAGATATTATAAATAGGAGGGAAACTATTGACTCCAATGAAGGTTGATGTTTCGGTATTTCATCGTTTCAGTTACCAAGGCCCCCATGAACCCTCGGGGCTCCCCTTCTCACAGTTCTCAGTCGGTGGCCCGCTTCAAATGTGCCAGTGCCCCCAAGGAAGCCATATGACACCCGTTGAGAATCGCTGATGTACACCATTTATAGGTGCCTTTGAGCTAGATATTCACGATCAGCTGACTGCCGGGAACTCTCATTGGATAACTCTCAAATCTCAGAGAGGAGGAATTTCAAACATGACGGTCTTGGGAATGACCAGGACACGCTGTAACGATACCACTGTGGTCAGGGTTAAGGCTCCAGAGGCAACATTATCATCATGGTCAACGGTGCGCGTGGAATGGTAATGACTTCGGCAGCTTGGCGGCAGTGATATCATCATCTCAGTTCAGTGAGCTGAGATCCAGAGAAGCAATGACGACATCAGAGTGGTCAGTCACGCGCTTTGAAAGTACAGACCATTTTGCATATTCAATACAAGAGCCAGTAACCGTTCTGCCGTTCCCGCTTCACACTCAATGTGTCTGTTCGTGTCCGCTATCTTGCAGTTCCAATCCAGGAAGTGGTTCTCCAGGAGGTCACAGAGAAGAGTCTAAGTGTGACTAGTGGAGATTTTGGGCAGATTCATCAAGTCTGTGTTTCACATCCTTCCCCTTCTGCAGAGAAATCATCGTTGGAATGTTTACTCCTATCAGAGCAACAAATAAAATTATTACAAAACCTTTAATGTCCTATTAACATTAACAATGTAACTATTAAATATGTCCTATTTTCATTTTATACCGACATGTGGTGTATCCCGTATTTCTGCATGTGCTGAACTACAACGGGTTAACAACATCTATTTCTGACTGTAATTAATCTGATTTGTGATGCGCAATAATTCTCTTTGTTGTGCACAGCCTGCTCGGAACAACATTAACCTGAACTTTTATTTGCAGCACTATTCAGAATATTGTCGAGTGTTTAACTACGTTATACGTATGTTTACCTCCATGCGCGATGTTTTAACAATTGTATTTATTTATTCTGTTCTTGCCGGTATGCGAGATCAGAAAAAGAAGCAGCTGTGTAAAGCTGTAAGTGATGGAGACTCGATATTTTTATGTTCCCCAGTGTGTTTCATTATCCGCATCATTGAACACAAGCTGCACCTCTTTTCATATTGTAGGTTCTTTTTCCACTCCTCCACGGACAATGTCCGGAATTATTTCTGTGTAGGTAGACCTAATAGAATAGACGTGAGGCGCTCCCTCCCACCACTGGCCTGCAGGTTACACCTGAGCATGCTGTAGCCCCTGCTTACTGATGTACCCTGGATATGGTGGGAGAGTCACAGACTGACTGTGTTGCCTGTCTATGCCCGGGTTCGGGTCGCCTTATCTGCCCTGTAGAGGAACTTGCAGTGGGAGGTGCATGTGGGCACCGACAACATAGGTAGAACGAGGAAAGAGGATTTTTGCATTCCCACCTGAGCGACATGCAAATTAGCATAGGGTCCGGTAGATTAGAGAGTTAAATACGAGTTCATGAAGGCTATTATAGATTACATGGAGACACTGATCATTTGGGGAAGAGGCCACAGAGTGACAAATGGATTACAATACAGATATGCACTTTCTGATGAGGCTGATGAGAGCTGGACTGTGCACATCTCTACTCACATCATTCTACAGGGACACAGTCGGCTACACCAAGCCTCAGTGTGTCCCTCAGCATGTACTGCCGCAGCCTGAAATGTGGTAGTAGGAGACAGGGGGAAAATGGCTAGTTTGATGTTTCTCGCGATATTAACACAGAGCACTTTAACGGCGGTATACAAAATTATGAAGGGTATAGATAGGGTGAATGAATGCATTGTATTGTGAGAAACGTGTTTGATCTTACAGCTATTGCAGGGAGATGGTTGCAGGCTGACCGGGAGAGGGACCTCAGTGTTCCAGCACTGTCCGAAGCCCGGATGCAAATGGAGTAGATTTGGACATCCTAACTCCAGCAATCCAATCCCACAAAAACCCGGAGCTACAGAAGCTCCAAAGTCTTCATCTCTGAGAAAGGATGTATCCAGCACGAAGACTGGCTGCACCTGGGGACAGCGTGAAAGACTGGCACAGCACAGAGAACTCGGGGCAGTGGTCTATGCCCCAGTGGGCATGATGTGCGGAACTGACCACCGTCTAACTGAGAGACATAGAGCAACAGATTCCTGTTTAATCTCTGCCCTCTCGCAATCTGGTGCCCTGTAGTAGCGGATTCCACATCGCTGTTTCTCTATGTAGTGTCTCTATGCATCCACACTATCTGCGAACTTTCTTGTTTCATACACCTCTATAATATTGCCCCTCGTTCTCCCAGATTCCAAGAAACACAATCCCAAACTGTTCATAACTCAGTAATTTGTGACCCAACAATGGCCTTGTAAACTTCCCTTTCCTTATTTCCAGCTTAATGACATCTTTCCTGTGACAGTGTGACCAAAACTAAACACGATATTTCAATGTAAACTCACATCTTATACAACTGCAACACAACACCCCGACCACTATCCTCTGTACATTGACTGATGAAGGCCAGTGTCCAAATGTTTCATCATCAACTTGTCAGTCTTTGACCCAATTTGAGACCCTGTCAGCTCATTGAGTGAAAGGCAACTCATGTTTGATTAACATGAAAATAGTTTGTCTAGCTGCGAGAATGGAACCTATAGATGTGGTTGGATTTTGAGAATGCATCTAACAAGGTGCCACATGAAAGGCTGGTGCACAACACCGGAAATCACAAGACGAGTTCACAAGAATAGAAGACTGGTTTTTACATAGAAGACAGAGACTCAGTTAACAGGTTTGTTTCCGGATTGGAGGATGTAACCACTGGAATATCCACGGATCAAATCCACCCTCAATTACATTCTATCAATATTAAAATTTTGGTGGAGTGGGCGGAGGCTGGGTTGGTAATGGGTTTTCTAAGGGAGCGGGGTAAGTTGAGGGCCGTCAATTACTCACAATCGATATAAATTAGCCGGACGAGGGGGCAGAGTGTGAGGTGTCCAAGGCTGTCTGTCAATGACATAGGATGTGGTGGGGGTAATGTTGTGATGGGACATTTGGTCTCTGCCACAGGATATAGAGACGCTGGGTAAAAGAGAAAATACTTGGAAAACGGAGTTTAATGTGGTAAACAGCGATGGCGTGTTCAGTGATGGAAAGAATCAAAACGCGGACTATTATTTATATGGAGAGAAACAGCACATGATTCAAGTACAGAGGGTCCAGGTGTTCTCTTGTACAAGTTCCACACAAACAGCAGACAGGTGCATTGAATGGTTGATTGACATTTATCTCTGTGTGATCTGTGCAGAGAGACGGAGAAGTGTTGTTACAGAGTCAGACAGGTAGACAGCGATGGAGTTTGGGTAGGTAAAGCAGACCAGGACATACACAATGTCATGTGAAGTGTTAGTGAACAGAGAGATCTTGGGATACAGGTACATAATTCGCGAAAAGTCATAGCACAGATTGTCATGGTTGTGAAGTAGGTGAACAGCATGCCTCCCTTTGGCAGCAGAGGAGTTGCATTACAGTTGTACAAAATATTAATTAAATCACAGCTGCAGTAACCTGTGCAATTCTGGTCAGCAAAATAAGGAAGAAGTGATTAAGCTGGAAAGGTGAAGAAAAGATTCACAGAAATGTCGCCTGGACTGGGGTCTTGTGTTACAGGTAAAGATCAGACACTCTGGGGCAGCTTTCGCTGGAGTGAAGGAGGCTGAGGGGGGACCTGACCGAAGTTTATACAACTATGCAGTTGTAGATAAGCGAAACAGTCAGAGTCATTTTCCCAGGGTGGAAATGTCCAATTCAAGAAGGCTGCCTTGACAGTGACAGGGTGATCATTTAAAGATGGTGAACAGGGCAAGTGGTAGATCAGTTTTATTTACAGAGTGGTGGGGCCTGGTATGGGCTGCCATGGGGAGTGATGGAAGCAGATATGATAGTGACATTGAAGGGAGAGAAGAGATTCTGTTTAATGTAGCATTGTGTTCAGCACAGACATGGTGGGAAAAAGGATCTGTTCCTATACTGCACTGTTCAGTGTTCTGAGTGAGCCTCAGTGACTGAAAACTATTTAACAAGGGCCACCGACAGGTGTATCTGTGGCAGCTAGTCGGATCCTCAAGAATGTTAGAGAATAGACAGACCAAGGATTACAAGTACACAGTGCTCTGGAAGTGTAGGTATGGTGGTGAAGAAGGCATTCATCAGTTAGAGTTTGGAGTACAGGAGATGGGACTTCATGTTGTGAGAGTACAGGTCATTGGTGAGACCACAATGTATAGTGGGAAGTTCTGGTGGCTCATTTAAAGGATGAAATTCGCTAAGCTGGGAAAGGGCAGAATGTTTTGAAAGGGGAAAGATCAAAAGGGAAACTCGGGCAACCTCTTCCACACAGAGAGTGGTGGGTGTATGGTACGAGCTGACAGGAGAAGCTGCAGAGGAGACACAATCACAATGTTTAGCAGACATTCGGACAGGTGAATGGATCGGAGAGGTTGAGAGGGAAATGGACCAAAGACAGGTTAAATGGAACCCTGGGATACACACCGTGGTCAGTATAGCCGCGTTTTTGTCCTGTGCATTTCTATAGCTGAGTGGAAGACGGACAGCACTAGAGATTCCTCACTCCAGGTGTAGATGGTTCACATATGACTAGGGGGGAATGTAAAAGATGGGAAGAGGAATGTGCAAAAAAGTTTATCCACACCTGTCCTTTAAATCATTCTCCTCTCGCCACAGATCAACTCCATCTAGTTTTAGATGGACTTTGTTGTGAAAAAGACTGCAGCCATTCACTTTATCAGCCATGTCCCTCAGAGTTTATACACTTCTATACGCTCAACACTCAGTTTTCTACATTCATGGAACACAGACCGAGGCTTTCCAGTCTCTCCTTGTAACTCAGTCCCAGTCGCTCCTTGTGAATCTTTACTACACCCTCTCCAGCTGAATCACATCCTTTCTGTTGCTGGGCAACAATCCAACAACAGTCTCAACAAAATATTATATAGTTGTGATAATACATCCTAACTCTTGTATTCAGTGCCCTGACTGATGAAGGATTCATGCCAGAGGATTTCCTCACCACCCCGTGTACACTGTCTCCACTTTCAAAGACCCACAGACTCTGAAAAAATAAATGAACAAGTATAATGTTTTGGTGTTATTAATTTAATTGACTACTCGTTATCTAGTTTTAGGACTTAGGTGAAGATCTGATCACATTTAGATCATATTTATGCAGAAATAGAGAAGATGCTACAGAATTCACAAATATCTCTCACATCTGTATCTGTGTTGAGAGCCATTTGTCACTCTGGCCCTCTTCCCTAACTGATCAGGATCTCTATGCGAATATTATTCACTATCAACAACATGTCCGAACTTACTGATGAAGTCTTTTGCATTTACATGCAAATACATTGTTAAAATAATGAACAACAAGACTCACAGCTCTGTCCTCTGGAGCAGATCACTAATCCCCAGCCTGCATTCTCAGAAACAGTTTTATTCACCTCTGTTAATAAGATTTTGTAAATATGCAAAAATCTCTGTAGATCCATCAACCACAACTTCCTGCAAACAAAGCCACGCTGACTCCTGCTAATTAGACACTGCCCATCCAAATACAGGTGATTCCTGTCCCCCCAGAATCCCCTCCAGTAGCGTCCGAACTACTGAAGTCAGGCTGACTGACCTGCAGTTCCCAGGCTTGTCCTTGACAGCTCTTTAAACAGTAAAACAACATTAGCCACTTTTCAGTCACTGGGGCAACCTTCAGTGGACCTCAACAATTTTCTCTCTCCTTCCACAAAGCAGTGGGTCAGGCCTGAGGGTTCATCCACCTGAATGCAGTGTAGGCTGCTCATGACTGCTCACTGGTAATATGAATGTCCTCCAAATCAAGTCCACGAGTTTGCATTATCCATTGTGCAACCATGATATTGTACTCAGTAAACACAAAGTAGAAATCATTGATTGATTCATGATCCCACCCATTCCCTGTTGCTCAGGACATGGAGACCCTGCTGTCCACTATAGGGCCTCTCTCTCCCAAGCCACACTGTTACTCCTAACATAGCTACAGAACCTCTTGGTATTTTCCTGACCTACCTGATCAATCACATAACATTCGCCTGTCCTCCTGGTTTCTCTCTTAAGAGTATTCTTAATAACTGCTATTCTCATCAGGTGATTTGCCCGAATCTGACCTCCTACACCCAGTGTCTGCTTCCTTTATTTCTTAACCCGACCTTAATATCTCTCATTGGCCAAGGTTCCCTCAACTTGCCAAGTTATCCTTCACTCTAACAGGAACATGCTTCTTCTGGACAGCTGCAATCACACTCATATAAAAAAACTCCCACTTGCCATCTGTTCATTTTCTGTCATACAGATTCTCTCACTTCACCTCTACTAGATCCAGCCAAATCCACTAAAATACGCCTTTTCTCCAGAATAGATCCCTAAACTCTGAACGTGACCATGCATTCCCATCACTATCTTCAAACCAATAGAAAGAATGAAGAAGCTATTAACAAATACAAGGGGAAGACGTGGGAACACGAAACAATCCTCATAGAGGAATCAGAATAAGAGAGAGTGAGCAGTTTCAAGTTCCTGGGAGTTAGGATCTCTGAGGATCTATCCTTGTCCCAAAATAACAATGTAACTGTAAAGAAGACAAGACAGCAGCTATATTTCATTAGAGTTTGAAAAGATGTGATTTCTCAATGTGCTGTGCAAAATGCCCACCAGCCGCAGCCCTGAAGACCTTCGCGCCATGCTGCGTCATCTTATGAGAGACGGCGCGCCACACGATCAAATTTATCTGTGCCTGCTCATGCCTTTTCTGTGCCCAATGCGAGAATCTGCACACTGGATAGAAACTTCCTTCACTGTGCTATCAGAATTGTGATCAGCCTTCCGGATGCCGTGATTGGAAACATCTCCGACGATGGGGTCCGAGCCTTCAAGAGTTGAGCGCACAAAGACCTATCATCTCTGGGAGGGAAGTCACATGCTTCTAAATAAGCCATCATGAATGGGACCAGGATGGCAATGCTTGGTTGTTGGTAGGTAGGGGTTAATACTTGATTTTCAAGAACACTTGTGAGTTATGTTCCGACCGGACTGGAATCAGTCCTTAAACTGCTGGAGAACAGTGCTGAAAGAACAGGTGCTGTTTTCTCCCGGTCGGGATTTGTATTCCTTTCCAAGTGCTCCTGTCACGTTTTGTCACCCTGCAACTTTATCCTTCAATTTCTTAGAATTATTGAGGACAGAATGTGTATAAACGTCTCTATCCAGCAGACCTCATCATGATCATCATGACTCCAGTATTTCTACTATTCTTTAATGTTGCTTAATCGTGCACATGATTTTTTTGTATTTTATTACTGATCAGCAGTGAACCATCTGATTGGCCTACCAGAGTTCTCTTTGAGAACTAGTAATGGAAGTCGCTCAAAAACCTCTCTCAATGTACAGTGAAGGATATTCTAACAGGCTGATTCACCCTTTGGTGGGGATGGGGGCAGTTACTGCGCGGGACCAAAATCAGCTTCCAGAAGTTGTAAAGTTAGTCAGCTCCATCTTGGGTATGAGCCTCGGTAGCATCCAAGACATCGTCAGGTAGTGATGCATCAGAAAATCGACGTCAATAATGCAGGACTTCCATCACCCAGGACATGCCCTCTTCTCATTGTTAAAGGCAAGAAAGAAATACAGAAGCCTGAAGGCTCACACTCAGTGATTCAGGAACAGCTTCTTCCCTTCTGCCATTCGATTCCTAAATGGACATTGGATCAATGAACACCACCTCACTTTTATAATATATATTATTTTTGTATTTGCAGCATATTTCATCATTTAAATATGCATATATACTTACTGTTATTGTTTTACTTGTTTTTATTTTCCCTTTCTATGTTTTCATGTATTGGATGAAACTGCTGCTGGTAAGTTAACAAATCAGAATCAGGTTTATTACCGCTGGCATGTGTCGTGGAATTTGTTAGCTTAGCAGCAGCAGTTCACTGCGATACATAGTATGGAAGGAGAAAACAAAATAAAATAATAATAACAATTATAGTATCCATGGTTTCAAAGCCCGTTCAGGAATCGGATTGCAGAGGGTAAGAAGCCGTTCCTGAATCGATGAGTGTTTGCCTTCAGGCTTCTGTACCTCCTACCTGATGGTAACAGTTTCCAGATTTCACAACACATACAGGTGATAAAAAAAAACCGATTCAGATTCTGATACAAGTGATTCTTGATCAGCTTGTTGAGTAGGCTGAGGAGTGGCAAATGGTGTTCAGTCCAGATGAGTGAGGTGTGGCAATTTGTGAAGTCATGTCAGAGAAGGACTTTGTGATCTCAGCACTGTCTGTCACAGAAACATTCCTCCCCTCCATTGACTCCAGCTGCATTTCTAGCTGCCCCTGGAAAGCAGTTAACATAAACAAAGACCCTTTCCACCCCGTCATTCTGTCTTCTCACACCTTCCATTGGGCAGCAGACATAAAGGAGTGAGAACACACAGCACCAGGATCAAGGACAACATCGGTCCTAATGTTTCTTAATTGTACGCAGGATGTTTTGTATTTTACAGCACTTTAAGAAGTATTCATACCCACTTTGGAAGTTTTCATGTTTTATCGTTTTACAACATTAATCCACAGTGGTTTTATTTGGCTTTTTGACACTGAATAACAGAAAGACGATTTCGTGTCAAAATGAAAGTGATGTCTAAAAAGTGATATTCACCCCTTTAATATGACAAACCAAATAGTCACTGGTGCAGTCAATTTGTTTTAGAATTCATATAATTAGTTAAATGGAAATCACCGTGTGCATTCTGGATGCTGCAATTAACTGTCGTAACAATGCCAATTGCTGTTGCGTCAGTGTCTTATGTTCTCTTCCATTTTTATACTCCATGAGCACCTCATTTGTTCCGGCCTGCTTATACCTGCTGTGAACCTCCTTTTATATCTTCACCAGGGCCTCAACATCTAAAAGGACCGAAGATGCCTACATCTTTCAACTTTAACTTTTATTCAGTCAGACATATATAAGAATTTTACTCCCAAAGTTACACTTTTTGAAGCTTCCCACTTCCCAAGTTCACATTCGCCAGAAAACAGCCTGTCCTAATCCACACTTGACAGATTACTTCTGATTCCATTAAAATTGACCTTTCTCCAAGTTAGAATCTCACCACGCACACCAGACCTAACTTTATGCGCATTTACCGTGAAACAAATGACCTTGTGGTCACTAGATGCAAAGTGTTCTCTACACAAACCTTTGCCACTGCCCTCTCTCATTCTCTAATCGCAGATCAAGTATCGCACTCTCTCCAGTTGCAGTTATTTCCATGTTCATAACAAAATTGAATCTAACTCAGTTCCTCAATGGCCTGCCAAATGTCAGTCAAAGAAATATTTCGGAATGCCACCGAATAATGGGTCTCTGGATATCTCCATCTATTCCCATTCAAGCACAGTGACCTCACAGTCTGACGATTCTGGCCACAAACCCATCAAATGCGTCATCCAAGTCACTGAGAGAGATGTTAAAAAGAAATGGTCCCAGCACAGTCACTTCTGGAAAACCACGAGTTACTGGAAGTCAGCCAGAAAGGTTTTACTTTGTTCCCAGTCTCTGTGATAGACAGCAGCTAACAGATGTGTGTAAGGGAACATTTTGGGATCTGCACAGAAGAGAATATTTGCCCCTGAACTACAAGGGAACTAATATCCCACTATAACACCAACCTTATGTTTCTTGCGATCTACGATCTCTCTGCAAATTTGTTCCTCTAAATCCGTCGGGGTGTTGAGTTCTCTGTAATACAGCCCCATGAACGAGGTCATAGCTTTTTTTTGTATTCATCGGTTCCACGCAAAACGCATCATTAGACGATTTTTCCAGTCTGGCCTGACTGCGTTGCCATGGACTCCAATCTTGCTAGGAATTTCCAAATACACCATATCTACTGCATCTCTTTTGTCTATGAGCTTGTAATTACCTCAAAAATTGCAGTAGGTCTTTATCAGGCTGGATTTTTCTTTCAGGAACCCATGCTACCTTTGGCCTATCTCGTCATGTGCCCCCAGGCGCCCCATGATCTTATCCCTAACAATCGCTCCCAACAAATTTCTAAACACTGATGTCAGGCAAACGGGTCTATAGTTTCATTTATGCCGCCTTCCACCCTTCTTAAATAGCAGAGTAACATTTGCAATTTTCCAGTCATCTGTTACTTCGCCAGAACCCACCGATTCTGGAAAGATCAGTATTAACGCCTCCGCAATCTCTCAGCCGCTTGGTTCAGATCCCGAGGGTGACAAGGTGCTGGACATGAGGCTGCTTAACAAACAGGGAAGATTCTAGCATTGTCTGACTAGCAGAATGCAAAGTTTGAAGTAAGGGAGCTTTTTCTCGTTTGGCTGCCGTGACTGGTGTTGTTCCACAGACGTCTGTGTTGGGACCGATCGCTTTTACATTCTATGTCAGTGAATTGGATGATGGCTTTGTCGCAGGGTTTGCGGACGATATGAAGGTCGGTGAAGGGGCAGGTAGCTTTGTCGCAGGGTTTGTGGACGATATGAAGGCCGGTGAAGTGGCAGGTAGCCTTGTCACAGGGTTTGCGGACGATATGAAGGCCGGTGAAGGGGCAGGTAGCTTTGTCGCAGGGTTTGCGGACGATATGAAGGCCGGTGAAGGGGCAGGTCGCTTTGTTGCAGGGTTTGCGGACGATATGAAGGTCGGTGAAGGGGCAGGTAGCTTTGAGGAAGCAGAGAGGCTGCCTGAGGAAAAAGAGGAAAGAAATGGCAGATGGAATACAGTGCCAGGACGTGTATGGAGATGCACTTCAAAAAACAGCCCAATGATCCAAAAATCTGAAGCTCTCCCGCCTGCACCAGCTCCATCGCCACACGCTAAACTGTGTACTCTTCATACTTCTGATTTCACTGGTACTAGGGTATGGGTAGCAATCCTAAGGACACAGCACTGTAATACCCGCCATTTAACTTTGCACACATCTCCCTGAACTCGCTTTGAAGAATATTGACCCTCTTCCTACCCATGCCATTGGTACCTATATGGACCACAGCATCTAGCTGTTCAGCCTTCACAAGACCATAAGATTCTGGAGCAGAATCGGGAAATTTGACCCATGAAATCCGCGTTTTCATCGTGGCTGTTCCATTCTCCCTTTCAGCCCCCATCTCCTGCCCTCTCACCGTCGCCCTTCCTGCCCTGACTAAACAAGAATTTATCAACCTCTGCCTTAAATACACCGAATGACGTCTCTGGCAAAGAATAGCACAGATTGACAACCGTGGCTGACAAGAGAAGTCGAAGCCAGCATCAGAGAGGGAATAAAATACAACAAAAATAATTCCAGCTGTAGCTGACTAGCAGGCGACGAAGAATGGGAAGAGAGGGTCCTTTTCCGGCTGGCTGCCAGTGAGAAGTGTTGTTCGACAGACGACTGTGTTGTGATAATTCTCTCACGTTATATGTCAATTATTTGGATGATCTAATTGATGGCATTCTTGCAACGTTTGCAGACAATACGGAGATGGGTGGAGCGACAGATAGTTTTAAGGACGGAGCGAGGCTGCAGAAAGACTGACAGATGAGGAAAATGGACAAAGAAGTGGCAGATGGAACGTAGTGCCAGGAAGTGTATGGTCATTCACACTTGTAGAGGAAATGAAAGGGTTGAGTACTTTCTAAGTGGAGAGAAAATGCAAAACACGGACAAGCATAGAGAACTGGGACTCGTTGTGCAGGATTCCCTCAAGGTTATTTCAGAGTTCGAGTGTGTGATGAGGAAAGAAAAGGCGATATTAGCATTTATTTGAAGGTAGCTACAATGCAAGAGCAAGGATATAACGTAGCGGCTTTATAAAGTGCTGGTGTGGCCTCAAACGGAGTATTGTGAACAGTTTTAGGCCGCTTATCTTCAGAAGAATGTGCTGAAACTGGAGAGGGTTCAACGAGGTTCACGAACATGATTCCAGGTTCGATGGTTTTCGGTCTGCATTCACTGGGATTCAGAAGGATGAGGGGTGACCCGATTGAAACCTATCGAATGGTGAAAGGCTCTGACGATGAGCCGGGAAAGTAGAGGCGGATGAGCCTGACACCAGCGGTTAACTTATTGTCAGACATTCTAAGGGACAGGATATAGAAGTATTCCAAAGGTATCAAATGTTTCAAATGTGTAGTTAATATAAGACAAATGTATACAATATACATCCTGAAATTCTTCTCTTCACAATCATCCACGAAGACAGAGGAGAGCCCCAAAGAATGAATGACAGTTAAATGCTAGTACCCGAAATTACCCCCAGTTCACCCCACCCACGCATAAGCAGTAGCAATGCAAATATCTCCCCCCCCCCACCCACCAGTTGTAGAAAGCATCGGCGCCCTCCACCGAGCACTGAAACGTGCAGCAAAGCGTCAATAGAGACACAGACTTGCAGAATCCCAAAGACTACACGTTCACCCGGTAATTCAACATACCACAGCCTGTCTCTCTCTCTCTCCTCTCTCTCTCTCTCTCTCTCTCTCTCTCTCTCTCTCTCTCTCTCTCTCTCTCCCTCTCTCTCTCTCTCTCTCTCTCTCTCTCTCTCTCTCTCTCTCTCTCTCTCTCTCTCTCTCTCTCTCTCTCTCTCTCTCTCTCTCTCTCTCCCCCTCTCTCTCTCTCTCTCTCTCTCTCTCTCTCTCTCTCTCTCTCTCTCTCTCTCTCTCCTCTCTCTCTCTCTCTCTCTCTCTCTCTCTCTCTCCTCTCTCCTCTCTCTCTCTCTCTCTCTCCTCTTTAATAAGGGAAAGAAACAGCTCGCTGATTTAAGATGTTAAATGTCTGTTGTGTTGCTTGTTCCGAGCTCTGTGCCCGAAGATCTCGGGGCTCCGGGCACACAGCCAGCAGCCAGCTCGCTGCTTTCGATCTTCCGTCTCCCACGACGCACCGATTTCCTGTAACGGCA
Organism: Hemitrygon akajei; assembly: GCF_048418815.1. Classification (NCBI taxonomy): domain Eukaryota; kingdom Metazoa; phylum Chordata; class Chondrichthyes; order Myliobatiformes; family Dasyatidae; genus Hemitrygon; species Hemitrygon akajei. Next base: position 1,097,143 of record NW_027331996.1, on the reverse strand, counting down.
CCGACCTCAACTCCACCCGCCTCCAGAGCCACGAAATCCCGGAATACTGAAGGCGCGCTGGTGTTTTAGACCTCGTCCTTGGTATATCGAATAACGGCCAGTCGTCAGACTCCGAGAACGGGTCCCAGTTCCGCAAAGAACCAAAGTCAGTTTGGAATTCCAGGTCAGGGTCTTCAAAAGAAATATGAAAGGGAAAAATAGAGATATTAAAATAGAACTAGAGCTCTTTCTGAAGTTGCAAACAAGGAGTCACCATTAGGCGCCATCGTCCTCCTCAGCTCCACGTAACTTTGGAGTTCAATGGGAATATGGTAAACTGGATTTGCAGCTGACACCTGGATACAGAGCATGAGTGGCAGTGAGGCAGATTATCAAAACTTGGAGATGAGTTTAGCAGCTGGATAAATGGGCTGACGGTTTTGCAGCTGGAATGTAATGAGGACCGATGTGAGGTGTTGCGCTTTGCCGGGAACAACAGGGTCGGACTCAGACAGTGACTGGTCAGGGATTGTCTGCGGAGAGCAGAGGGATCCGGGAATACAGTTCCATAGTTCCGGGCAGGGTCATGAAGAAAGCCTTTGGCACATTGGCCTTCATGAATCAATGTACTGAGTACACGAATTGCAATGTTATGTTGAAGTTGTAAAGGACGTTACTGAGGACAATCCTGGAGTATTGTGTGCAGTTTGGATCATAGAAAGCAAGATCCTACAAGACAATGCAGGTCCTTCGGCCCACATAGCTGTGCTGAACCCGTCTTTACCATTGAACTACCCAGGCTTACCCATAGCCCTCTATTTTTCTAAGCTCGGTGCATCTATCCAGGGTCACCCATCTACACATCAGAAGTATCAAGAACCTTGAACGATTAGAGCGAACATTTATAATGATGTTTCCAGGAGTTGAGGGCCCGAGATGGAGAGAAAGATTCAAAGGGTTTTGTCACACCGAAGCTGAGGCTTTTCCCCCTCAGGTTGGGTGAGACCTGTATAAAAGGTCATAAGTTCGGGGTAAAAGGAAAAGGGTTTATGGGTATAATGTGAAGGAACTGCTTTACTCAGAGGACAGTGTGAGTGTGAAATGAGACGCCAGTGGAAGTGGAGAAACGAGGTTCCATTGAGCCACTTGGACAGGTAATTGGACGGGAGGGATGGTCCTGGTGCCGGCCGAAAGGGCCGTCGGGAAACAGACTATCACACTCTGGAGGAGATGATGGGTATGTTGATGTGTGAGGAGTTAGATAGCTCTACATCCAATCCCTAAGAATCTTCTCCAGAAACGTGTCTACCCCTAACGTGAGTCTATATTTTCCAGGATTATCCATCCCCCTTCTTAAATAACAGAATAAGATCGATCAGCGCTTTTCTAGAATCTTACTCGTGGCTACAGAGAACACAAATATATTGGTCAAGTCACTAATGATGTCATTTCTGCCTCTCTCAATAATCTGCAGTATATCCTACCAGGCTCTGAGTAAATAATCCACCTTACTGCCCGATAAGAGACTAAACACTACCTCCTTTGTGGTCCTGTACTGATACAAATTAAAAAGGCATTGTGATTAAGTATAGGATAGGAAAGGTTCAGTTAAAGACTCCTACAGCAGGGAAAATAACCTTTCTGCACCAGTGCCCATGTGACTATTCGAGCTAACTCATGCCCAGAGGAAATGGCTCACACGCAGGCAGATGGGACAATTTTGGTGGGCGCCAGTGCAGCCTGGAAGGGCCACTCTCAATGCTGAAACTGGAGTGTTTCATCCGAAACTTCGACAGTATTCCTCTCAGGAGATTGTGCCTGACCTGATAAGTTTCTTAAACTGTTGCATTCTAAACAAAGTATATTTTGTGCAGGAGGTCTCCAGAGGAGATTCACCAGGAGTGTGGAGGATCGTAGTTCATAACTCCCAGAGTGCCTGCTGCCGGCTGGTGGCGCAATTTTCTCTGCATCGGCAGAGGCGGAGGGAGGTCTGGCAAACATCGCCGGGACAGACACTCGGAGGTGTGGACGGAGAGCCACGCCTGTCCCTGTAGATGCCGCGGCCGACGACCACCGACAGCAGTATCGCTGAACTCCGACATAGCGCCATAGCAGACGAGGAGGGTCTGAGTTTGGGGCAGAGTTCCACCAGGCCTATCGTAGTTCAAACCCTTCACTGTCCCCTGCTGTCACTGGCAGAGGAACCTGTCGGTCAAATGAGATGATTAGTTAATGTGAATTTCGGTCATGTAGAGAGGTAGGAACGTGAAAACAACAACTGTGTTGCCTTAGGAAAATAGAGGCGGATCAGTTCGACAGGTTAAAGTACTGTTGGGTGTGTCTTATGCAGAGACCTTGCAAAAAGTTCAACCTGACTCAGACTGCTAAACTTAATAAAGTGTTCCCAGTCAGAGAATAGACTAGGGGGACAGTGGATATATATCCGCATCACAGTTCTCTCGGGAAAGATACTGTACTGGTGGATACAATGGAGTTTGTGATGTTTATAATGGATGTGGTGAATTGTACTGATCAGACATCTCGTCCTACCGGCAAAAACATAAAATGATTGTGAAAGCTGCAGAAAGGTATCTCGGTGTTACCGGTGTTATGTTGGAAGCTGTAAGTGAAAATCTGATGGGTGGAGTATCTGCATCCTAGTCTATCCCAGCCTGATTTTTCATCGTCAACACATTAAGAAGTCTGTTTCTCATTTGTCAGAATCCCCCGGTGTTTTGAGTATTCAGGAAAAGAGATTATTTTCACAGTTAAGGTTTTCTGTGCAGGATTATATTGTCGTTTGGCGTGATTGGTCATTTGATAGAGAGATAGTGCTGTCAGTTTTATAAGAAAGGAGGCAGGGTGAATTGAGGCAGGGAAAGTTGTGAATGTGAATGAACCGTATGTGGGATTTGCTGCAGAAATATTTGATTCAGCAGGTAGTTGTATAAAACAGATTATGGTTAACAACGGTTGTGGAAAACTTTTTACTGAGTTGCCAGAAAGTATATTTTGTTCTCGCTCACGAAGAGTTGTCTGCTGCTGAGATTTTAACGCAGTTCGCTGAGGGTTTGTTTGCGGAATGATGGTAATGGTTTGATTAAAGAACAGTTTTTCAACTTGTGTGTCTGAATGGGCACGAGATTTAATATTCACAGTAGTTCTAGAACTGCTGCAGAATATTAACGAAGATGTGTATTTTTACAATGAAAGGTTATGTCACGTTATTCAGCAAACTGCGGTGGAAGTGATTCCCATTACAAACAGAATTAATAGCAGAAAAGCTGTATCACTGTGGACTGAGGAGTGTACAGAGGCGATTAGGGAGTGGAACAAGGCGTTTCGGAAAGTGAAGAAGTATCAGTGTCCCAGTAACGTTATTAAGTATAAAAGGGCAGAAGCCGTGGTGAGGAAAGTGGTGAAGATTGCGAAAAAGATTTTCTGGGGACATACTGTGACAATATTGCAGGGGATTGGTAGGTCAGACGTCACCAGGACAGGATGATACGTGTTATTGTGTGGTCAGATAAATGGGGATGCAGGCATATTTCGGGGTTTGCTAGTGAATCTAGTGGTGCGGACGGGTTTGGCGGAGCATCCAGCTTTGCGGATGTGCTCAGCTTCAGGGGTACGTCAGCGAATGTGTGAGTGCACAAGGATTTCGTGGTGTCGGATGCTTTGGGGTGGACACTGATTTAAAGGTTCATTGAGGGTGTTCTGGTGAGCACAGATTTGTGGGTGCAGACTGATTTGCACAGAGTTCGGTGTGTTGGCGGATTTGGGGGTGAACAATAACCTGGGTGAGGCGGGGCATCTGGAGGGGTGTCGAATCTCGAGGTTTTACCGTTTATCCATACTTTTATAATAAATGCAATATCAACGTTCACCTTTGTTCTTGCTATGTTTTGAATGGAGACGAACTTTTTGTGAACTGTTTGAAATGATTCTTTCTCTGGGATACTCTAATGTGAATGAGGGGGTGCCTCCTGATTTGGAGCTGCGACAGGTCTCAAAGTTATTCCATTTGTACATACATTACTAATAAATGCAATTTGAATTATGCCCTCCGTTCTTGTCTCTTTTATTGTTCAGGCAGCCATTTTGTGAAGTGTTGGAACTGTGCAGTTTGTGGAGACAGATGAGAAGGGACTAAACCAAGGGGGATAAAGTGAATTGAAGTGTATAGCCCGGCGGGGTCAGCCAGAGACAGTCAGTCTACCCACACACTGACACACACTGAGAGACAAACACACACACACACACACACACACACATACTCTCTCTCTCTCTCTCTCTCTCTCTCTCTCTCTCTCTCTCACACACACACACACACACACACACACACACACACACACACACACACACACACACACACACACACACACACACACACACACTCGTCGGGGCACTGTCACAAGCTTTTTGCACCGATCTTTTTGGTGATTGCTCATCACACGACGTGTCTTGGGCATCTGAAACCTGGCGGAGCCCATCCCTCTCCAGGCGTTTTTGGAGCCGGCTGGATTGGAACTCGGGAGCCCGGCGCTGATGCCACTACGTCACCAGCCGGTGTAATGTTCGTGATTCAATACATTTTCACAAGCTACAATGGCATAATTTACTTAAATATTCTGTGTCTGATAAATGGTTACTTTGAAATGCATATTTACACTGGAAGCACATTTAATTGATAAGATATCTCGGACGGTTCAGTCACCTGCGTTGGAACAAATTAGCTCCCAATGGTCTTCCTATTAATTGAACCGTTAAATCGCTATCCGTCACCGCGGGAATTTCACCTGTCTGATGTAATCGATTTGTAAATAATTTAAAATCTTTATTTTTAAATCTGATGAATTCTCTCCCTGTGGAGTCACTAAATTGTATTAAAAACCCGAGGCATGTGCTGCCTCAGCATTTCATTCCGAGAGATCGCGTGTAACACAGGGGGGTCAAATCACTGGACAGAGAAAATGTCTGCATTGTTGGATATGTACATGAGTGTGCAGAAAATATTGTATGTGTTCATTGCCAGTGTTGGAGTTCCCGGTGAGTGAGCAGAGGGATTTATGTTTGGAATTTCTGATTGTTACCGGTGTGAACCTATTCATGATCATTTTACAATCTTCCAACTTGATGATCATTGTACAAATATCCGTCAGAGATATCGATCCTGTCAATTCGACTTTCCGATTTTTCATATTCAATGACAAAGGGAACTAAATCTCTGTCTCTCCTCTAACCCACGGGATCGACTCAAACGCTGTTCTTGCCTTTAATGATACCTTGTCCAGATTTGTCCCAGTGCTGAGGACAGGTAGCTCTACGCGAAGGTGTGACTGGGGGGTGGGGGGGGGGTTCATTGTCAGGTTCACTGTTTCTGAGTTATTGATCAAAGAGAGCCCCTGGTGCTGTGTTTCGCGTCTCCCTGTGGAGTCTGTCACAATCGTATCCCGCTGCCTTTTAGTTAATAATTTGGTCTGATCACCCGATCCGGTGTCCAGGGATCTGCTCACGTGTGTTATCGAATTGAACTGCGGTGTAGAATTAATCCGTTAACTGAGCCATTCAGTCTCTGTTTGATAATACTGTGTCCAGTGTTTTCAGTGTGTTTCTCCCCTCTGTATCTCATCTTGGAAACATCAGATGCTGATTTTCCAGAGTCCTGGTCAGTCACGGTTAAGTCAGTGAAACCGGCCCCATCAGCGACTGGAATCGGGATCAGCAGCGATCGTTGTTGCTCATTCAGCTCGTTTATATCGCCGACGATTCCCCACACATTGCTTTATCTCCACACTGAAGAAAACAGTTCAGAGATAGTGTGACCCGTCTGGTGCTAGATTAGCAGCCGTTCACAGACATCTTTAGCTGCAGCTCGATCCGGTGTTAATACCCGGAGAATGTGTCAACTAATGCCCAGTGTCTGTTTCTCTCCCTCTCTCTCTCCAGTGAATGTAGTGGCGATTGTGATCCTGTCCCGGGGAAAGTGCGGCCTCTCTACCTGCACCACTCGCTACCTGGTGGCCATGGCAGCGGCGGATCTATTGACCATTGTCATCGGGGTCATTTTGACTCGAATCAGAATGTATTACTTCCCGTGGAGTTTTCTGGACATCACCCCTGTGTGCAGTGTTATCGATGTACTGAGCTACACAGCCACACACTGTTCTGTCTGGTTCACCGTCGCTTTCACCTTTGACCGGTTTGTCGCCATTTGCTGCCAGAAACTGAAAACAAAATATTGCACCGGGAAAACTGCGGCTGTGGTTCTGACAACAACCGGCGTACTGTTCTGGCTGAAAAACGTTCCCCGCTACTTCACATCGGAACCCAGGGTAATAATCGACAACATACCGTGGTTGTGTGTTCTCAGGGACAATATTTTCACTGACCCCGGGTGGGTCGGATATGACTGGCTCGATACGGTTTTAACCCCATTTCTTCCTTTCGCCGGGATCCTGCTGCTCAACGCTCTGACAGTCAGACACATTTTACTGGCCAGTCGGGTCCGTAGGGGACTGAAGGGTCAGAGCAAGGGGGAGAACCGCAGTGACCCGGAGATGGAGAGCAGGAGGAGGTCTGTGATTTTACTCATCACCCTCTCCGGCAGCTTCATCCTCCTGTGGATGACACATTTTGCAAATGTCATATATTATCAGGTCTCAGGAAAAGGGTTCCAATTCAATGATTCTGAATGGATCTTCAGCGACGTCGGCTTTTTGCTGAGAGATTTCAGCAGCTGCACGAACACATTTATCTACGCGGTGACTCAGTCGAAATTCAGGGAGCAGGTGATCAGCGCGGTGAAATATCCGGTCACCTCGCTGCTTCAGTTCATTAATAAAACCGCGACCTGAGCAGAAGCCAAAGGCGGTTGCAGTGAGGGTTCCAACTCCTCACATTCACCCCCTGATCACCCAGGTGTTATTTCCGGCAGGTTATCGCATCGACCGGCAGCTCTGGAACGTTAGGATAGTATGTGTTTTGTGAGGGGCAAGGCACCGTCCTGGAGACTCAGTACCGCATTGGACCAACCAGATGACAGTCAAAGACCTGCACCGAAACGCTGTCCAGCCATTGGTCTGTGCATATGTCCATCTATTCCCTTGGCGGCCCATCAACCTTACAGCCCACAAAACGGCGGGGATCTAGTCGATTACTGGCTGCCTAATCCAATGTCAATCACACTACTCTCCGGCTTCCCCTTGAATGATTTGCTAATGTAACGAAATGGGGCGGGTTTTGGTTAAAAGGCGTTTGACAGATCAAATTAAAGTCGCATTCCCGACACTAACTGGACTGGAGTGTGGTGCAGAGAATTATTAAAAAAAAACTTCACTGCTTCTTTTTTGAATAAAATTCTTTCCCTTCTTGTTTTACTCCGTTCCCCCATTAAGCTAACAGTTACGCATTCTGCAGTGGTGTTTCCTTTATGCTCATTATCCCAACAGTCTTGCTATAATTCTCAATCCCACCAACCCCTTAGCTTCTGATTTGCCGGCTGGAAGGTCTTTATCCACCGCTGGAATTGTATCAGCTTTTGTAACTCAACCTCTCCGTGCAGGTTGAGACCCATAAGATGACCCATAAAACTCATAAGAAGTGAGCCAATGAGTTTCCAACAGTAAATCTGACCAACCGCTAGAATAAATTTTTTTAAGAATCATCAAAACCGAAAAGGCATGTGAATAAATCAGAGCTTTACACGGACAAATTTCCCCCACCCAGTGTAAGCTTAAAATGATGGCAACAAATGCTACTCTATATACTGATATATGGTTAGTAAGTTGTTTCTTTAAGGAACAGAAACAGCCAGAGGAACGTCTCAGTTGTTATCTTTTGATTCTTCTGCAACAGTTAATATATCATAATAGTTTTCCAAAATGCACTGATGAACCAACAGACTCTCGGACATTGCAGAATTCTCAGACTTATTAAACTGTGTGACCTAACATCAGCTGGTCAGAGGCAGAACAAGATGGGGTTTCAGAGAACGTGACATTGGGGAGCATTGCGTAATCCTACATTCCCATCTTCCCAGTGCGATAAGATCCCAGCCACCTAAACTTGAAAACACTCTTCGTGTGATGTTGCCAACCGTCCTCGAACACAACTTCAACAGGATGATAATTTATTTGTCCCGTCTAATGACTCCAGTTTGTTAATATCAACTGCAATCTCCGCAATTATACTTGGCTCATTTCAACCAGTAAAGCTGAAACAGGGGACCACCTTATTGCGCCAGAACACTTCCGAACACTTTAAAATTGAAGATGACGCTGATCTACAAGTCACACAGCCATAATCAAGAACAGATCCAATTAAACAAATGAACATGGCCCACAATGATATTCATGTAGCTCCCCAGCACACCCATATAGACAATTGAGAATATTTAATGTTATTATTTTCTGATATGGCGCTTCCATGCCAGTTGATTATCCATCCACATGCCTGGAAATCTTCCCGCTGTCACGTCTTGAAGAGTTTGACCATATCATTTCAAATCAATTGCATGCCTATTAATCACATTTATAAAACACAGAACTTGTTCATGAGCGACTGAAAGCTTAAATTCTCATATATTTGCCGACTGTTCCAAATTATTAGCTGCTAATTGGATCCAATATACAGTATAATTGCAATTTATACCTCTATGCCATAGAGCTCCATCATCTGCATATAGTGATTTACACACCTAAGTGCCTGTCTCAGAGAGAATATCATTAATCATAACATTAGATAATAAAGGGTGACAAATACGGCGTAGTGGGTTCCCAGCCGTACCAGCACCAACCGTCCAAATATAAAACTCAGACAAAGTCTCGCAGTCTCCAGCTCAATCCTCATTTCCATAAAGCCATAAGACATGGAAGCAGAGTTAGGCCATCCGGCCCATCGAGTCTGCTCCACCATTCACTCATGGTTGATCCTTTCTTTCCGTCCTCCTCAACCCCAGAACCTTTGATGACATGTCCAATCAAGAAACTATCAATGTCTGCCTTAAATGCACCCAACGCCGTGGGCTCTGCAGCGGCATTTGGCAAGAAATTCCACAAATTCACCACCCTTTGACTGAAAGAATTTCTCCACATCTCTGTTTTGAAATGGCGCCCCTCTCTCCTGAGGCTATGCCCTCTTATCCTAAACTCTCCCACCATGGGAAAAATCCTTTCCATAATTCAATCCAAAGCCCTTCCGGACTCCGCCTCCCGCTACGGACAAGTAAGACTTAGTTGCTTATTGTCCGTCTTTAATCTCTCCCTTTTCCGATTTAAATTTTGAAATTTTAACTCTATTCAATCGAATTTTTATAACAATAGTTATAATTATGGCTACTTCAAAGAGCACCAGACGAAATCCCGACCCCTCTAACAGAAAATCTAAACAAAGCAGAAGGGTTCTCGGAAGAAGCCCCTTGGGTCAAGAGATTGGAATCTCGAATCACCGGTATCTGCACTGAAATAACTCAACTAAAAGAGAAATTTGAAGAAGAAATTGACTGTCTGAACCTCGATCTTAAAGAAGTTAATCGAAATGCGGCTGACCTTTCTTCTCGTTTGGATAAGGCTCAACAACGGATCGTGGATTTGGAAGCTCGATCGCGTCGGAATAATATTCGAATTGTTGGATTAAAAGAGAAGTCAGAATCTGACGCCACACTGGATTATTTTGCTAAAATCTTTCAGTCTTTACTTCCGGAGGATTGTTCGCAACCCCCGGAGCTTGAATCGGATCACAGAACCGGTGCATTAAAATCATTGGATGAAGGTAAAAACAGGCATGTTGTTGTGCGTTTTCTCCGTCTTAGAGACAAGGACCGCATTATTAAACTTGCAAGAAAACAAAGATTATTTCAATTTCAAAGTTCAGAAGTTCGTTGATTTTCAAGATTTTCCACGTGAAATTGTTAAGAAACGTGCTGCATTTGTCTCTTCTATGAAATTAGCGTTTCAAATAAAGCTCTTTCCATTATTACAATAGCCAGCCAAGTTAAGGCTTTTTGGTAAAAAATCTGGAGTTTGTATTTTTGATGACCCAGCCGAAGCATTGCGTTTTATTAACTCTTTGCCTGACGAGTCCGATGGCGAATCGGAAGTTTGAATAATTTATAATAATTTGAATGTCTCGTGGTGTAAAGCGATGAAATTGGAAGATTTGATGGTAATGGAAAGTTTTTACCTTAAAATTTATTCTCAGCTTCGAAAACGACTGGTTCGGATGGTTTTAACCTTCGAAGATATAGCAGGAGAACTGTTGAAAGAATGTAGATAATTCTGAACCATCTAGTTTTTTTTTTCTCTGCAGCATTTAAATGAACCAACTTTTTTTTTGTTCTGCATGCTTTTTTAAAGTTTATTGTTCAGTAATTGCTTGGATTTCTGTATGTTTTAAAGAACGACTGGATAATTCAAAGATGGCGATTGTTTTCCCTATTGTGCAAATACTTCATTCACGACGAGTCTGAAGCCTGAAGTTTGAATGATTTATAATTGCTTGAGTGTCCCGCGGTGTAAAGACTGATAGGATTTGAAGATCCGGTGGCCACAGAATGTTTTTAGCTTAAAATTCTTTTTTATTTCTGAAAAAGACTGGTTTGGACGGTTTTAACCTCAGAAGATATAGTGGGAGAACAGTTGATAGGCTGTAGTTAAGTTTGTACTATCTAGAACTTCTTCTTCTTTTTGCAGCATTTAAATGAATTGATTTTTTATTTTGTGTGCTTTATTGAAGATTTCTTAAGTAATTATTTGGTTTTACTTGTGTTATGAAGACAGATTGCATACTTTAAAGATGGCGATTGTTTTTGTTTTGTGCAAATATTTCAAGAATTGTTTTGGATGTTTTTCTTCCCTTATCTAATACTATGAAGGTTACTTTCAATTGAAGGTCGTTTTGTTTTATAGGAAAAACACTATCCTTTCAAGTTAACTATACTGAGATATATGTCGACTGTAATGAGATTTATGTCCGGGAGAGGGAGACGGAGCTATAACAGCATCGATGCTTTTCCTGGGGCTTGCGTCGATAGATATCGACTTTTTTTTTCCGGGCTTTGTAATTTGGGTGTTTTTTTTACCCCCCATTATGGAATCCCGGATTATTTTTATTGTTGTTCATCTCCGCCATTTTCGATCCCTTTATCCTTAAAATATTTTAACTAAAATAATCTCTATCAATCAAACGGGCTTTATTAAAGGCCGTTCTCCCGTTCCCCCACCACCATTCTGCAATCCCTTCTCCCTCAGATCCCATCGTCAGCTCCTGGGCCCTCAGAGGCTCCATCTTCCTCTCACCCCAACCCTTCCCTCTCCACTGACACGACCAGCCTCCCTCCCCCCTCTGATCCCATCTCTCATCCGTGCCGGGTCTTTACCATTCCCTCCGACCTTCAACTCTCTGAGGCAGAGCGCTCTGTCCTCAGTAAGGGCCTCAGCTTTATCCCTCTTCGCCCACACCTCAGCGAGTTCCGCGTACGCCATGACGCTGAACTCACCTTCCGCCGGCTCCGTCTCCGAGCTTATTTCTTTGGCAAGGACTCTCCTACCCCCACCAATGACCCCTTCTCCCGTCTTCAACCCTCCTTCTCTTCATGGACACCCCGCTCTGGTCTTCTGCCTGCCCTGGATCTCTTTATTGCTAATGGCCGATGGGATATCAACCGTTTTGACTGCACCACACCCTGTTCCAATTCCAACCTAACTCCTTCCGAACGGTCTGCTCTCTGCTCCCTCCGCACCAATCCCAACCTCACTATAAGACCCTCTGATAAGAGGGGAGCTGTTGTTGTCTGGCGGACTGACCTCTACCTGGCCGAGGTACAGCGACAACTCTCTGATACCTCCTCTTATTTACCCCTTGATCATGACCCCACTAAGGAGCACCAGGCCACTGTCTCCTATACCATCACCAAACGTATCAGCCCTGGGTATCTCCCATCCACTGCCACCAACCTCATAGTTCCCACACCCCGCACTTCCCGTTTCTACCTCCTACCCAAGAGCCACAAACCTGCCTGTCCAGGTAGATCTATTGCCTCAGCTTGCTCCTGCCCCACCGAACTAATTTCTACATACCTTTACACTGCCTTATCCCCCCTTGTTCAATCTCTTCCCACCTATGTTCGTGACACTTCTCACGCTTTGAATTTTGTCAATGATTTTAAATTCCCTGGACCCCACCGCCTTATTTTCACCATGGACGTCCAGTCCCTATATACCTCCATCCTCCACCTGGACGGTCTCAAAGCTCTTCGTGTCTTTTTGGATTCCAGACCTAACCAATTCCCCTCTACCACCACTCTCCTCCGTCCAGCGGAATTAGTTCTTACTCTCAATAATTTCTCCTTTGGTTCCTCCCAGTACCTCAAAACCAAGGATGTAGCCATGAACACCCTCATGGGTCCCAGTTATGCCTGCCTATATGTTGGCTTTGTGGAAGAGCCCATGTTCCAAGTCTATACGGGTATCCGTCCCCCTCTTTTCCTTCGCTACATCGACGACTGCATTGGCGCTGCCTCCTGCACGCATGCTGCGCTCGTTGACTTCATTAACTTTGCCTCCAACTTTCACCCTGCCCTCAAATTTACCTGGTCCATTTCCGAAACCTCCCTACCCTTTCTTGCTCTTTCTGTCTCCATCTCTGGAGACGGCCTATCTATGATATCTACTATAAGCCTACAGACTCTCACAGCTACCTGGACTATTCCTCTTCCCACCCTGTCTCTCGCAAAAATGCTATCCCCGTCTCATAATTCCTCCGTCTCCGCCGCATCTGCTTATCATTCCAGGACGAAGGAGATGTCTTCCTTTTTTAAACAAAGGGGCTTCCCTTCTTCCACCATCACCTCTGCTCTCAAACGCAACTCTCCCATTTCCCGTACATCTGCCGTCACCCCATCCGCCCGCCACCCCACTCGGGATAGGGTTCCCCTTGTACTCACCTACCACCCCACCAGCCTCCAGATCCAACGTATAATTCTCCGTAACTTCGCCACCTCCAACGGGATCCCACTACCAAGCACACCTTTCCCTCCCCCCCCCCTTTCTGCTTTCCGCAGGGTTCGCTCCCTACGCGACTCCCTTGTCTACTCGTCCCCCCCGACCCCCATCCCTTCCCACCGATCTCCCTCCTGACACTTATCCTTGTAAACGGAAAAAGTGCATCACCTGCCCTTACACTTCCTCCCTCACCACCATTCAGGGCCCCAGACAGTCCTTCCAGGTGAGGCGACACTTCACCTGTGAGTCGGCTGGTGTTGTATACTGCGTCCGGTGCTCCCGGTGTGGCTTTTTATATATTGGTGAGACCCGACGCAGACTGGGAGATCGTTTCGCTGAACACCTATGCTCTGTCCGCCTGAGAAAGCAGGATCTCACAGTGGCCACACATTTTAATTCCACGTCCCATTCCCATTCCGATATGTCTATCCATGGCCTCCTCTACTATCAAGATGAATCCACACTCAAGTTGAAGGAACAACACCTTATATACCGGCTGAGTAGCCTCCAACCTGATGGAATGAACATTGACTTCTCTAACTTCCGTTAATGCCCCTACTCCCCTTCTTACCTCATCCCTGATATATATTTTTTTCTCTCTCTCTGTCCATCACTCTGCCTGTTCTCCATCTCCCTCTGGTGCTCCCCTCCCACTTTCTTTCTCCCAAGGCCTCCCGTCCCATGATCCTTTCCCTTCTCTACCTCTGTATCCCTTTTGCCAATCACCTGTCTGGCTCTCAGCTTCCCCCCACCCCCTTCGGTCTTCTCCTATCATTTCGCATTTTCCCCTCCCCTCCTACTTTCTAATCTCTTACTATCTTCCATTTCAGTTAGTCCTGACGAATGGTCTCGGCCCGAAACGTCGACAGTGCTTCTCCTTATAGATGCTGTCTGACCTGCTGCGTTCCACCAGCATTTTGTGTGTGTTGATTAATTTTCTAGCATCTGCAGATTTCCTCGTGTTTGCATACTATTGGGTTTCGCTTTGCAGGAAGTAAACCCTGTCAGAGCTGCGGTACATCCGATGTCGCCTCCATTTTCTTTCGAAATAGTCTCTTCTCGCTTTAAGTAGCCCTGCGCAAGTCATACCCGGTTTTCTGGCGGATTTGAATGCCACAGATTTAGGTTTCAGCAGACGATATACCTCATGGTGCATCCACAGCTTTTGGTTTGGGAATGTACAGCAAGTCTTTGCTCTTTGCACGTTGAACTTTGTTTTTCCTATTGTTTCATGCGGAGGAAGATATTTTGTGAACTGTTTGAAATGATTGTAAACTGTTGTGCATGTAGGGATGCCCTCGGCTTTGGGGGATGCACAAAGATTTGGGGATGGGCATGGCGAGTATGGATTGAATTAGAATTTCATTGTCGAGGAAGCCATTTTCTGAACTGTGACACGATTCTGCTTCTGAGATAATCTAAAGTGCATCTGGGGTGTCAGCGGATTTGGGGTGCGCACTGAAATGAGGATAGCGTACATTTAGGGATTTGGGGTGCACACTGAAATGGGGATAGCGTACATTTAGGGATTTGGGGTGCGCACTGAAATGGGGATAGCGCACATTTAGGGATTTGGGGTTGCGCACGGACACAGGGTGTATTCATTCTCCAATATGACATTGCGCACTGATTCGCGAATTGTGCAGACTTAGGGCTGTGTCGTCCAATATGGAGGTTCACATGCGGCTGTACACGGATTTTGAGTGACAGCCAGAATTGGATGTGTCGGCCGATCTGGAGTGGGGATTTTTAATACTGAGACCGCCATTTCCTGAACTGTTTGAAATAATTCGTGCTCTGAGGGTTATGTTTGCGGGGGGTGTCAGCATGTGTGGGTGCGCACTGAGTTGGTGATTGAGCTATGGATTGGTGGTTTGTAGGCACATGACTTTGGGGGATGCATATGGATTTGGGGGTGTGCGCAGAATAAGGGGTTGAGTCGTCGAACATGAGGGCTCTCCACTCAGCCTTAGATCTCTCGGACAATAACAATACACAAGTCAGGCTGCTGATTACAGCTCAGCGTCCAACACAATCAGACCCTCAATTGTAATCAACAAGCTCCAAAACCTGGGCCTCTGTACCTCCTTCTGCAACTGGATCCTCACCAGGAGACCCCAGTCTGTGTGGACCAGAAATATAATCTGCTCCTTGCTGACAATCAACACTGGCACACCTCAACGATGCGTGCTCAGCCCACTGCTCTACTCTCTCTACACCACGTCTGTGTGTCTAGGCTCATCTATAAACTTGCTGACGACACAACTATTGTTGGTGGAATTTCAGACGGTGACGAGGAGGAGTACAGGAGTGAGATAGATCAGCAAGTTGAGTGGTGTCGCAGCAACAACCTTGCACTCAACATCATGAAGACAAAGGAATTGATTGTGGATTCAGGAAGGGGAAGTCGAGGGAACACACACCAGTCCTCATCGTGGGATCAGAAGTGAAAAGGGTGAGCAGTTTCCATTTCCTGCCTGTCAACATCTCTGAGGAACTATCCTGGGCCCAACATATTGATTGAGTTACAACGATGGCACGATATCGGCTATATTTCATTCACAGATTGAGGGGAATCGTCTGTCACTGAAGACACTTGCAAATTTCTACAGATGTACTGTGGAGAGCATTCTAACTGGTTGCATCACTGCCTGGTGTGGAGAGGCCACTGCACAGGATCGGAAAATGCTGCAGAAAGTTGTAAACTCAGCCAGCTCCTTCATGGGCACTGGACTCCACAGCATCCAGGACACATTCAAAAGATGATGCCACAAAAGGCGGCTTCCATCATTAAGGACCCCCATCACCCAGGACATGCCTTCGTCTCATTGCTACCATCAAGGAGGACGTACAGGACCCTAAGGAGACACTCACCGGTTCAGGAACAGCTTCTTCACCTCAACCATCAGATTTCTGAATGGACAATCAACCCACGAATACTTCCTCAGTATTTTCCCTCTCATTTTGCACTAACATTTAAATTTAATTTTATACATACTTACTGTAATTTATAATTTTTATTACAATGCATTTCAATGTACTGCTGTCACAAAACAACAAATTCCACCACACTTGCCGGTGATATTAAACCTGATTCTGATACACAAACACACACAGCTGGGCTCAGACATACAACACTCCCACATTCCTCCCTTTGTGACACCCTGCTTGCTCCGTGGCCCCCGGTATGAAGCTCAAACTGTTGCAACACCTGCCCTTTAAATTCATGGCTGAGGCTGTGTTGTGTCTGTTCACTGTTTGAGTTCGATATTAAATGAAGAGCACAGGCAGTTTCTGGAGTAGGTTACATGGTCGGCCCAACATTGTGGCTCGAGGGGCCTGTAATGTGTTGTAGATTCCTATGTTCGATATCAAGGGCAGGCAAAGGGATTAGTTTAAATAGACACCGGGACAGTTTGGAAAGGTTGGGCCGGAGGGCCTGTGTCAGAGCGGTAAGGGAGGGGTTCTGTCCCAAACATCAACTCTATTCCCCTCAATAGATTCTGCCTGACTTGCCAACATTCTTGAAAAATTGCATTCAGTTCTGCTAAGCATTCTATACAAAGGATGTTTTGTGCTGGAAGACAGCAGAGGAGATTCATCATGATTGAGGGGGCTTCTGACCAGAGACCTTCAGTGATAGGAACAGACTCAGGCCATTCAGCCCATCGAGTCTGCCGCATTTCCATCATGGCTGATCCCGGATGGCACTCAACCCCATACACCTGCTTTATCACCATATCCTTTGATGACTTGACTGATTAGGAAACGAACACATTCCACCGTGAATATACCCACACGCTTGGCCTCTGCCGCAGTCTGTGGCAGAGCATTCCACAGATCCATTACTCTCTGGCTAATAATAGAAAAATAAGCTGCTTACCTCTGTTTGAAAAGGTGGCCCTTCAACTTTGTGGCTGTGCCCCACCACAGGAAATGCCTTCTCCACATCCACCTTATCCAGTCCTTTCAACATTCGGTAGGTTTCAATGAGATGCCCCCGCATTTTTCTGAGTTCCAGTGAGCACAGGGTCGAAGCTGCCAAGTGCTCCTCATATTTAACCCCTTCGTTCCCGATATCATTCTTGTGAACCTCCTCTGGGCTCTCTCCAATGACATCTTTCAGATGACATTTCAGATTTCAGAAAGATGACCTGCCATCTTTCAGCTCACTCTTCTAACTGGCCTAAATCTCTCTGCAATCTTTGAAAACCTACTTCATTATCCACAACGCCACCTATCTTAGTATCATCTACGTACTTACTAATCCAATGTACTAACCATCATCCAGATTATTAACGTATATGACAAACAACATTGGACCCAGTACAGATCCCTGAGGCATACCACTAGTCACCGGCCTCCAACCTGACAAACAGTTATCCACCACTACTCTCTGGCACCTCCCATCCAGCTCCATCCCCCACCACCACGATGCAATCCCCTCTCCCTGAGATCCCATCGTCAGATCCTGGGCCCTCAGAGGCTCCATCTTCCTCTCACCCCAACCCTTCCCTCTCCACTGATAGTACCAGCCTCCCTCTCCCCTCTGATCCCTTCTCTCATCCGTGCCGGGTCACTACCATTCCCTCCGACCTTCAACTCTCTGAGGCAGAGCGCTCTGTCCTCATTAAGGGCCTCAACTTTGTCCCCCTTCGCCCACACCTCAGCGAGTTCCGGGTACGCCATGACGCTGAACTCATTTTCCGCCGGCTCCGTCTCCGAGCTTACTTCTTTGACAAGGATTCTCTGCTCCCACCGATGACCCCTTCTCCTGTCTTCAACCTTCATCCTCTTCATGGACACCCCGCTCTGGTCTTCTGCCTGATCTAATTGCCGACGGGACATCAACCGTCTCGACTTCACCACACCCTGTTCCAATTCCAACCAAACTCCTTCCGAACGCTCTGCTCTCCGCTCCCTCCACACCAATCCCAACCTCACAATAAAACCCGCTGATAAGGGGGGAGCTGTAGTTGTCTGGCGTACTGACCTCTACCTGGCCGAGGCACAGCGACAACTTTCTGATACCTCCTCTTATTTACCCCTTGATAATGCCCCACTAAGGAGCACCAGACCATTGTCTCCTATACAATCAGCAGCCATATCAGCTCTGGGGATCTCCCATGCACTGCCACCAACCTCATAGTTCCCACACTCCGCACTTTCCGTTTCTACCTCCTACCCAAGATCCACAAACCTGCCTGCCCAGGTAGACCTATTGTCTCAGCTTGCTCCTGCCCCACCGAATTCATTTCTGCATACCTTGACACTGTCTTATCCCCCCTTGTTCTATCTTTCCCACCAATGTTCGTGACACTTCTCACGCTTTGAATTTTTTTCACTGATTTTAAGTTCCCTGGACCCCACCGCCTTATTTTCACCATGGACGTCCAGTCCCTATATACCACCATCCTCCACCAGGACGGTCTCAAAGCTCTTCGCTTATTTTTGGATTCCAGAGCTAACCAATTCCCCTCTACCACCACTCTCCTCCGTCCAGCGGAATTAGTTCTTACTGTCAATAATTTCTCCTTTGGTTCCTCCCAGTTCCTCCAAACCAATGCTGTCGCCATGGGCACCCGTATGGGTCCCAGTTATGCCTGCCTTTTGGTTGGCTTTGTGGAACAGTCCATGTTCCAAGTATATACGGGTATCCGTCCCCCTCTTTTCCTTCGCTACATCGACGACTGCATTGGCGCTGCCTCCTGCACGCATGCTGAGCTCGTTGACTTCATTAACTTTGCCTCCAACTTTCACCCTGCTCTCGAATTTACCTGGTCTATTTCCGACACCTCCCTACCCTTTCTTGATCTTTCTGTCTCTATCTCTGGATATCTACTGATATCTACTATAAGCCTACAGACTCTCACAGCTACCTGGACTATTCCTCTTCCTACCCTGTCTCTCGCAAGAATGCTATCCCCTTCTCACAATTCCTCCGTCTCCGCCGCATCTGCTTTTCATTCCAGGACGAAGGAGATGTCTTCCTTTTTTAAACAAAGGGGCTTCCCTTCTTCCACCATCAACTCTGTACTGAAACGCATCTCGCCCATTTCCCGCACATCTGCCCTCACCCCATCCGCCCTCCACCCCACTCGGGATAGGGCTCCCCTTGTACTCACCTACCACTCCACCAGCCTCCAGATCCAACGTATAATTCTGCGTAATTTCCACCACCTCCAACGGGATCCCACTACCAAGCACATCTTTCCCTCCCTACCTTTCTGCTTTCCGCAATGTTCGCTCCCTACGCGACTCCCTTGTCTACTCGTCCCCCCCCCCCCCCCAATCCCTTCCCACCGATCTCTCTCCTGGCACTTATCCTTGTAAGCGGAACAAGTGCCTCACCTGCCCTTACACTTCCTCCCTCACCACCATTCAGGGCCCCAGACAGTCCTTCCAGGTGAGGCGACACTTCACCTGTGAGTCGGCTGGTGTGGTATACTGCGTCTGGTGCTCCCGGGGTGGCTTTTTATATATTGGTGAGACCCGACGCAGACTGGGAGACCGTTTCGCTGAACACATCTGCTCTGTCCGCCTGAGAAAGCAGGATCTCACAGTGGCCGCACATTTTAATTCCACGTCCCATTCCCATTCTGATATGTCTATCCATGGCCTCCTCTACTGTCAAGATGAAGCCACAGTCAGGTTGGGGGAACAACACTTTATATACCGGCTGGGTAGCCTCCAACCAGATGGCATGAACATCGAATTCTCTAACTTCCGTTAATGCCCCTCCTCCCCTTCTTACCCTATCCCTGATATATCTAGTTGTTTTTTTCTCTCTCTGTCCATCACTCTGCCTGTTCTCCATCTCCCTCTGGTGCTCCCCTCCCCTTTCTTTCTCCCGAGTCCTCCCGTCCCATGATCCTTTCCCTCTCTACCTCTGTATCCCTTTTGCCATTCACCTGTCTGGCTCTCAGCTTCCCCCACACCCCCTCCGGTCTTCTCCTATCATTTCGCATTTTCCCCTCCCCTCCTACTTTCAAATCTCTTACTCTCTTCCATTTCAGTTAGTCCTGACGAATGGTCTCGGCCGGAAACATCGACAGTGCTTCTCCCTATAGATGCTGCCCGGCCTGCTGCGTTCCACCAGCATTTTCTGTGGGTTGATTAATTTTCTAGCATCTGCAGATTTCCCCGTGTTTGCAGACTATTGGGTTTCGCTTTGCAGGAAGTAAACCCTGTCAGAGCTGCTGTACATCCGATGTCGCCTCCATTCTCGTTCGAAATCGTCTCTTCTCGCTTTCAGTAGCCCTGCGCAAGCCATACCCGGTTTGCTGGTACAGACCTGTGTCGGCGGATTTGAATGCCACAGATTTAAGCTTCAGCAGACGATATACCTCATGGTGCAGCAATGGTTTGGGAATGTGCAGCAATTCTTTGCTCTTTGCACGTTGAACTTTGTTCTTCCTATTGTTTCATGCGGAGGAAGATATTTTGTGAACTGTTTGAAATTATTGTAAACTGTTGTGCATGTAGGGAAGCCCTCGGCTTTGGGGGATGCACAAAGATTTGGGGATGGGCATGGCGAGTATGAATTGAATAAAATTTCATTGTCGAGGCAGCCATTTTCTGAACTGTGACACGATTCTGCTTCTGAGATAATCTAAAGTGCATTTGGAGTGTCAGCGGATTTGGGGTGCGCACTGAAATGGGGATAGCGCATATTTAGGGATTTAGGGTGCGCACTGAAATGGGGATAGCGCATATTTAGGGATTTGGGGTGCGCACTGAAATGGGGATAGCGTACTTTAGGGAATCGGGGTGCGCACTGAAATGGGGATAGCGCATATTTAGGGATTTGGGGTGCGCACTGAAATGGGGATAGCGTACATTTAGGGATTTGTGTTGCGCACGGTAGCAGAGTGTATTCATTTTCCAGTATGGCGGTGCGCACTGATTCGCGAATTGTGCAGACTTAGGGCTGTGTCGTCCAATATGGAGGTGCACATGTGGCTGTACACGGATTTTGAGTGACACCCAGAATTGGATGTGTCGGCCGATCTGGAGTGGGGATTTTTAATACTGAGACCGCCATTTCCTGAACGGTTTGAAATAATTCGTGCTCTGAGGATTATGTTTGAGGGGGGTGTCAGCATGTGTGGGTGCGCACCGAGTTGGTGATTGAGCAATGGATTGGTGGTTTGTAGGTACATGACTTTGGGGGATGCAGACGGATTTGGGGGTTTGCGCAGAATAAGAGGTTGTGTCGTCGAACATGAGGGCTCTCCACTCGGCCTTAGATCTCTCGGACAATAACAATACACAAGTCAGGCTGCTGATTACAGCTCAGCTTTCAACACAATCAGACCCTCAAATGTAATCAACAAGCTCCAAAACCTGGGCCTCTGTACCTCCTTCTGCAACTGGATCCTCACCAGGAGACCACAGTCTGTGTGGATCAGAAATAACATCTGCTCCTTGCTGACAATCAACACTGGCACACCTCAATGATGCGTGCTCAGCCCACTGCTCTACTCTCTCTACACCACGTCTGTGTGGCTAGACACATCTATAAACTTGCCGATGACACAACTATTGTTGGTGGAATTTCAGATGGTGACGAGGAGGAGTACAAGATTGAGATAGATCAGCAAGTTGAGTGGTGTCGCAGCAACAACCTTGCACTCAGCATCATGAAGACAAAGGAATTGATTGTGGATTCAGGAAGGGGAAGTCGAGGGAACACACACCAGTCCTCATCGTGGGATCAGAAGTGAAAAGGGTGAGCAGTTTCCATTTTCTGCCTGTCAACATCTCTGAGGAACTATCCTGGGCCCAACATATTGATTGAGTTACAACGATGGCACGATATCGGCTATATTTCATTCACAGATTGAGGGGAATCGTCTGTCACTGAAGACACTTGCAAATTTCTACAGATGTACTGTGGAGAGCATTCTAACTGGTTGCATCACTGCCTGGTGTGGAGAGGCCACTGCACAGGATCGGAAAATGCTGCAGAAAGTTGTAAACTCAGCCAGCTCCTTCATGGGCACTGGACTCCACAGCATCCAGGACACATTCAAAAGATGATGCCACAAAAGGCGGCTTCCATCATTAAGGACCCCCATCACCCAGGACATGCCTTCGTCTCATTGCTACCATCAAGGAGGACGTACAGGACCCTAAGGAGACACTCACCGGTTCAGGAACAGCTTCTTCACCTCAACCATCAGATTTCTGAATGGACAATCAACCCACGAATACTTCCTCAGTATTTTCCCTCTCATTTTGCACTAACATTTAAATTTAATTTTATACATACTTACTGTAATTTATAATTTTTATTACAATGCATTTCAATGTACTGCTGTCACAAAACAACAAATTCCACCACACTTGCCGGTGATATTAAACCTGATTCTGATACACAAACACACACAGCTGGGCTCAGACATACAACACTCCCACATTCCTCCCTTTGTGACACCCTGCTTGCTCCGTGGCCCCCGGTATGAAGCTCAAACTGTTGCAACACCTGCCCTTTAAATTCATGGCTGAGGCTGTGTTGTGTCTGTTCACTGTTTGAGTTCGATATTAAATGAAGAGCACAGGCAGTTTCTGGAGTAGGTTACATGGTCGGCCCAACATTGTGGCTCGAGGGGCCTGTAATGTGTTGTAGATTCCTATGTTCGATATCAAGGGCAGGCAAAGGGATTAGTTTAAATAGACACCGGGACAGTTTGGAAAGGTTGGGCCGGAGGGCCTGTGTCAGAGCGGTAAGGGAGGGGTTCTGTCCCAAACATCAACTCTATTCCCCTCAATAGATTCTGCCTGACTTGCCAACATTCTTGAAAAATTGCATTCAGTTCTGCTAAGCATTCTATACAAAGGATGTTTTGTGCTGGAAGACAGCAGAGGAGATTCATCATGATTGAGGGGGCTTCTGACCAGAGACCTTCAGTGATAGGAACAGACTCAGGCCATTCAGCCCATCGAGTCTGCCGCATTTCCATCATGGCTGATCCCGGATGGCACTCAACCCCATACACCTGCTTTATCACCATATCCTTTGATGACTTGACTGATTAGGAAACGAACACATTCCACCGTGAATATACCCACACGCTTGGCCTCTGCCGCAGTCTGTGGCAGAGCATTCCACAGATCCATTACTCTCTGGCTAATAATAGAAAAATAAGCTGCTTACCTCTGTTTGAAAAGGTGGCCCTTCAACTTTGTGGCTGTGCCCCACCACAGGAAATGCCTTCTCCACATCCACCTTATCCAGTCCTTTCAACATTCGGTAGGTTTCAATGAGATGCCCCCGCATTTTTCTGAGTTCCAGTGAGCACAGGGTCGAAGCTGCCAAGTGCTCCTCATATTTAACCCCTTCGTTCCCGATATCATTCTTGTGAACCTCCTCTGGGCTCTCTCCAATGACATCTTTCAGATGACATTTCAGATTTCAGAAAGATGACCTGCCATCTTTCAGCTCACTCTTCTAACTGGCCTAAATCTCTCTGCAATCTTTGAAAACCTACTTCATTATCCACAACGCCACCTATCTTAGTATCATCTACGTACTTACTAATCCAATGTACTAACCATCATCCAGATTATTAACGTATATGACAAACAACATTGGACCCAGTACAGATCCCTGAGGCATACCACTAGTCACCGGCCTCCAACCTGACAAACAGTTATCCACCACTACTCTCTGGCACCTCCCATCCAGCTCCATCCCCCACCACCACGATGCAATCCCCTCTCCCTGAGATCCCATCGTCAGATCCTGGGCCCTCAGAGGCTCCATCTTCCTCTCACCCCAACCCTTCCCTCTCCACTGATAGTACCAGCCTCCCTCTCCCCTCTGATCCCTTCTCTCATCCGTGCCGGGTCACTACCATTCCCTCCGACCTTCAACTCTCTGAGGCAGAGCGCTCTGTCCTCATTAAGGGCCTCAACTTTGTCCCCCTTCGCCCACACCTCAGCGAGTTCCGGGTACGCCATGACGCTGAACTCATTTTCCGCCGGCTCCGTCTCCGAGCTTACTTCTTTGACAAGGATTCTCTGCTCCCACCGATGACCCCTTCTCCTGTCTTCAACCTTCATCCTCTTCATGGACACCCCGCTCTGGTCTTCTGCCTGATCTAATTGCCGACGGGACATCAACCGTCTCGACTTCACCACACCCTGTTCCAATTCCAACCAAACTCCTTCCGAACGCTCTGCTCTCCGCTCCCTCCACACCAATCCCAACCTCACAATAAAACCCGCTGATAAGGGGGGAGCTGTAGTTGTCTGGCGTACTGACCTCTACCTGGCCGAGGCACAGCGACAACTTTCTGATACCTCCTCTTATTTACCCCTTGATAATGCCCCACTAAGGAGCACCAGACCATTGTCTCCTATACAATCAGCAGCCATATCAGCTCTGGGGATCTCCCATGCACTGCCACCAACCTCATAGTTCCCACACTCCGCACTTTCCGTTTCTACCTCCTACCCAAGATCCACAAACCTGCCTGCCCAGGTAGACCTATTGTCTCAGCTTGCTCCTGCCCCACCGAATTCATTTCTGCATACCTTGACACTGTCTTATCCCCCCTTGTTCTATCTTTCCCACCAATGTTCGTGACACTTCTCACGCTTTGAATTTTTTTCACTGATTTTAAGTTCCCTGGACCCCACCGCCTTATTTTCACCATGGACGTCCAGTCCCTATATACCACCATCCTCCACCAGGACGGTCTCAAAGCTCTTCGCTTATTTTTGGATTCCAGAGCTAACCAATTCCCCTCTACCACCACTCTCCTCCGTCCAGCGGAATTAGTTCTTACTGTCAATAATTTCTCCTTTGGTTCCTCCCAGTTCCTCCAAACCAATGCTGTCGCCATGGGCACCCGTATGGGTCCCAGTTATGCCTGCCTTTTGGTTGGCTTTGTGGAACAGTCCATGTTCCAAGTATATACGGGTATCCGTCCCCCTCTTTTCCTTCGCTACATCGACGACTGCATTGGCGCTGCCTCCTGCACGCATGCTGAGCTCGTTGACTTCATTAACTTTGCCTCCAACTTTCACCCTGCTCTCGAATTTACCTGGTCTATTTCCGACACCTCCCTACCCTTTCTTGATCTTTCTGTCTCTATCTCTGGATATCTACTGATATCTACTATAAGCCTACAGACTCTCACAGCTACCTGGACTATTCCTCTTCCTACCCTGTCTCTCGCAAGAATGCTATCCCCTTCTCACAATTCCTCCGTCTCCGCCGCATCTGCTTTTCATTCCAGGACGAAGGAGATGTCTTCCTTTTTTAAACAAAGGGGCTTCCCTTCTTCCACCATCAACTCTGTACTGAAACGCATCTCGCCCATTTCCCGCACATCTGCCCTCACCCCATCCGCCCTCCACCCCACTCGGGATAGGGCTCCCCTTGTACTCACCTACCACTCCACCAGCCTCCAGATCCAACGTATAATTCTGCGTAATTTCCACCACCTCCAACGGGATCCCACTACCAAGCACATCTTTCCCTCCCTACCTTTCTGCTTTCCGCAATGTTCGCTCCCTACGCGACTCCCTTGTCTACTCGTCCCCCCCCCCCCCCCAATCCCTTCCCACCGATCTCTCTCCTGGCACTTATCCTTGTAAGCGGAACAAGTGCCTCACCTGCCCTTACACTTCCTCCCTCACCACCATTCAGGGCCCCAGACAGTCCTTCCAGGTGAGGCGACACTTCACCTGTGAGTCGGCTGGTGTGGTATACTGCGTCTGGTGCTCCCGGGGTGGCTTTTTATATATTGGTGAGACCCGACGCAGACTGGGAGACCGTTTCGCTGAACACATCTGCTCTGTCCGCCTGAGAAAGCAGGATCTCACAGTGGCCGCACATTTTAATTCCACGTCCCATTCCCATTCTGATATGTCTATCCATGGCCTCCTCTACTGTCAAGATGAAGCCACAGTCAGGTTGGGGGAACAACACTTTATATACCGGCTGGGTAGCCTCCAACCAGATGGCATGAACATCGAATTCTCTAACTTCCGTTAATGCCCCTCCTCCCCTTCTTACCCTATCCCTGATATATCTAGTTGTTTTTTTCTCTCTCTGTCCATCACTCTGCCTGTTCTCCATCTCCCTCTGGTGCTCCCCTCCCCTTTCTTTCTCCCGAGTCCTCCCGTCCCATGATCCTTTCCCTCTCTACCTCTGTATCCCTTTTGCCATTCACCTGTCTGGCTCTCAGCTTCCCCCACACCCCCTCCGGTCTTCTCCTATCATTTCGCATTTTCCCCTCCCCTCCTACTTTCAAATCTCTTACTCTCTTCCATTTCAGTTAGTCCTGACGAATGGTCTCGGCCGGAAACATCGACAGTGCTTCTCCCTATAGATGCTGCCCGGCCTGCTGCGTTCCACCAGCATTTTCTGTGGGTTGATTAATTTTCTAGCATCTGCAGATTTCCCCGTGTTTGCAGACTATTGGGTTTCGCTTTGCAGGAAGTAAACCCTGTCAGAGCTGCTGTACATCCGATGTCGCCTCCATTCTCGTTCGAAATCGTCTCTTCTCGCTTTCAGTAGCCCTGCGCAAGCCATACCCGGTTTGCTGGTACAGACCTGTGTCGGCGGATTTGAATGCCACAGATTTAAGCTTCAGCAGACGATATACCTCATGGTGCAGCAATGGTTTGGGAATGTGCAGCAATTCTTTGCTCTTTGCACGTTGAACTTTGTTCTTCCTATTGTTTCATGCGGAGGAAGATATTTTGTGAACTGTTTGAAATTATTGTAAACTGTTGTGCATGTAGGGAAGCCCTCGGCTTTGGGGGATGCACAAAGATTTGGGGATGGGCATGGCGAGTATGAATTGAATAAAATTTCATTGTCGAGGCAGCCATTTTCTGAACTGTGACACGATTCTGCTTCTGAGATAATCTAAAGTGCATTTGGAGTGTCAGCGGATTTGGGGTGCGCACTGAAATGGGGATAGCGCATATTTAGGGATTTAGGGTGCGCACTGAAATGGGGATAGCGCATATTTAGGGATTTGGGGTGCGCACTGAAATGGGGATAGCGTACTTTAGGGAATCGGGGTGCGCACTGAAATGGGGATAGCGCATATTTAGGGATTTGGGGTGCGCACTGAAATGGGGATAGCGTACATTTAGGGATTTGTGTTGCGCACGGTAGCAGAGTGTATTCATTTTCCAGTATGGCGGTGCGCACTGATTCGCGAATTGTGCAGACTTAGGGCTGTGTCGTCCAATATGGAGGTGCACATGTGGCTGTACACGGATTTTGAGTGACACCCAGAATTGGATGTGTCGGCCGATCTGGAGTGGGGATTTTTAATACTGAGACCGCCATTTCCTGAACGGTTTGAAATAATTCGTGCTCTGAGGATTATGTTTGAGGGGGGTGTCAGCATGTGTGGGTGCGCACCGAGTTGGTGATTGAGCAATGGATTGGTGGTTTGTAGGTACATGACTTTGGGGGATGCAGACGGATTTGGGGGTTTGCGCAGAATAAGAGGTTGTGTCGTCGAACATGAGGGCTCTCCACTCGGCCTTAGATCTCTCGGACAATAACAATACACAAGTCAGGCTGCTGATTACAGCTCAGCTTTCAACACAATCAGACCCTCAAATGTAATCAACAAGCTCCAAAACCTGGGCCTCTGTACCTCCTTCTGCAACTGGATCCTCACCAGGAGACCACAGTCTGTGTGGATCAGAAATAACATCTGCTCCTTGCTGACAATCAACACTGGCACACCTCAATGATGCGTGCTCAGCCCACTGCTCTACTCTCTCTACACCACGTCTGTGTGGCTAGACACATCTATAAACTTGCCGATGACACAACTATTGTTGGTGGAATTTCAGATGGTGACGAGGAGGAGTACAAGATTGAGATAGATCAGCAATTTCAGTGGTGTCGCAGCAACAACCTTGCACTCAACATCATGAAGACAAAGGAATTGATTGTGGATTCAGGAAGGGGAAGTCGAGGGAACACACACCAGTCCTCATCGTGGGATCAGAAGTGAAAAGGGTGAGCAGTTTCCATTTTCTGCCTGTCAACATCTCTGAGGAACTATCCTGGGCCCAACATATTGATTGAGTTACAACGATGGCACGATATCGGCTATATTTCATTCACAGATTGAGGGGAATCGTCTGTCACTGAAGACACTTGCAAATTTCTACAGATGTACTGTGGAGAGCATTCTAACTGGTTGCATCACTGCCTGGTGTGGAGAGGCCACTGCACAGGATCGGAAAATGCTGCAGAAAGTTGTAAACTCAGCCAGCTCCTTCATGGGCACTGGACTCCACAGCATCCAGGACACATTCAAAAGATGATGCCACAAAAGGCGGCTTCCATCATTAAGGACCCCCATCACCCAGGACATGCCTTCGTCTCATTGCTACCATCAAGGAGGACGTACAGGACCCTAAGGAGACACTCACCGGTTCAGGAACAGCTTCTTCACCTCAACCATCAGATTTCTGAATGGACAATCAACCCACGAATACTTCCTCAGTATTTTCCCTCTCATTTTGCACTAACATTTAAATTTAATTTTATACATACTTACTGTAATTTATAATTTTTATTACAATGCATTTCAATGTACTGCTGTCACAAAACAACAAATTCCACCACACTTGCCGGTGATATTAAACCTGATTCTGATACACAAACACACACAGCTGGGCTCAGACATACAACACTCCCACATTCCTCCCTTTGTGACACCCTGCTTGCTCCGTGGCCCCCGGTATGAAGCTCAAACTGTTGCAACACCTGCCCTTTAAATTCATGGCTGAGGCTGTGTTGTGTCTGTTCACTGTTTGAGTTCGATATTAAATGAAGAGCACAGGCAGTTTCTGGAGTAGGTTACATGGTCGGCCCAACATTGTGGCTCGAGGGGCCTGTAATGTGTTGTAGATTCCTATGTTCGATATCAAGGGCAGGCAAAGGGATTAGTTTAAATAGACACCGGGACAGTTTGGAAAGGTTGGGCCGGAGGGCCTGTGTCAGAGCGGTAAGGGAGGGGTTCTGTCCCAAACATCAACTCTATTCCCCTCAATAGATTCTGCCTGACTTGCCAACATTCTTGAAAAATTGCATTCAGTTCTGCTAAGCATTCTATACAAAGGATGTTTTGTGCTGGAAGACAGCAGAGGAGATTCATCATGATTGAGGGGGCTTCTGACCAGAGACCTTCAGTGATAGGAACAGACTCAGGCCATTCAGCCCATCGAGTCTGCCGCATTTCCATCATGGCTGATCCCGGATGGCACTCAACCCCATACACCTGCTTTATCACCATATCCTTTGATGACTTGACTGATTAGGAAACGAACACATTCCACCGTGAATATACCCACACGCTTGGCCTCTGCCGCAGTCTGTGGCAGAGCATTCCACAGATCCATTACTCTCTGGCTAATAATAGAAAAATAAGCTGCTTACCTCTGTTTGAAAAGGTGGCCCTTCAACTTTGTGGCTGTGCCCCACCACAGGAAATGCCTTCTCCACATCCACCTTATCCAGTCCTTTCAACATTCGGTAGGTTTCAATGAGATGCCCCCGCATTTTTCTGAGTTCCAGTGAGCACAGGGTCGAAGCTGCCAAGTGCTCCTCATATTTAACCCCTTCGTTCCCGATATCATTCTTGTGAACCTCCTCTGGGCTCTCTCCAATGACATCTTTCAGATGACATTTCAGATTTCAGAAAGATGACCTGCCATCTTTCAGCTCACTCTTCTAACTGGCCTAAATCTCTCTGCAATCTTTGAAAACCTACTTCATTATCCACAACGCCACCTATCTTAGTATCATCTACGTACTTACTAATCCAATGTACTAACCATCATCCAGATTATTAACGTATATGACAAACAACATTGGACCCAGTACAGATCCCTGAGGCATACCACTAGTCACCGGCCTCCAACCTGACAAACAGTTATCCACCACTACTCTCTGGCACCTCCCATCCAGCTCCATCCCCCACCACCACGATGCAATCCCCTCTCCCTGAGATCCCATCGTCAGATCCTGGGCCCTCAGAGGCTCCATCTTCCTCTCACCCCAACCCTTCCCTCTCCACTGATAGTACCAGCCTCCCTCTCCCCTCTGATCCCTTCTCTCATCCGTGCCGGGTCACTACCATTCCCTCCGACCTTCAACTCTCTGAGGCAGAGCGCTCTGTCCTCATTAAGGGCCTCAACTTTGTCCCCCTTCGCCCACACCTCAGCGAGTTCCGGGTACGCCATGACGCTGAACTCATTTTCCGCCGGCTCCGTCTCCGAGCTTACTTCTTTGACAAGGATTCTCTGCTCCCACCGATGACCCCTTCTCCTGTCTTCAACCTTCATCCTCTTCATGGACACCCCGCTCTGGTCTTCTGCCTGATCTAATTGCCGACGGGACATCAACCGTCTCGACTTCACCACACCCTGTTCCAATTCCAACCAAACTCCTTCCGAACGCTCTGCTCTCCGCTCCCTCCACACCAATCCCAACCTCACAATAAAACCCGCTGATAAGGGGGGAGCTGTAGTTGTCTGGCGTACTGACCTCTACCTGGCCGAGGCACAGCGACAACTTTCTGATACCTCCTCTTATTTACCCCTTGATAATGCCCCACTAAGGAGCACCAGACCATTGTCTCCTATACAATCAGCAACCATATCAGCTCTGGGGATCTCCCATCCACTGCCACCAACCTCATAGTTCCCACACCCCGCACTTCCTGTTTCTACCTCCTACCCAAGATCCACAAACCTGCCTGTCCATGCACACCTATTGTCTCAAATTGCTCCTGCCCCACTGAACTAATTTCTGCATACCATGACACTGTCTTATCCCGCCTAATTCTATCTCTTCCCACCTATGTTCGTGACACTTCTCATGCTTTGAATTTTTTCAATGATTTTATGTTCCCTGGCCCCCACCTTCTTATTTTCACCATGGACGTCCAGTCCCTATATACCTCCATCCCCCACCGAGATGGTCTCGAAACTCTTCACTTCTTTTTGGATTCCAGACATAACCAATTCCCCTCTACCACCACTCTCCTCCGTCTAGTGGAATTAGTTCTTACTCTCAATAATTCCTCCTTCGGCTCCTCCCATTTCTTCCAAACCAAGGGTGTAGACATGGGCACCCGTATGGGTCCCAGTTATGCCTGCCTTTTTGTTGGCTTTGTGGAACAGTCCATGTTCCAAGTCTATACGGGTATCCGTCCCCCTCTTTTCCTTCGATACATCGACGACTGCATTGGCGCTGCCTCCTGCACGCATGCTGAGCTCGTTGACTTCATTAACTTTGCCTCCAACTTTCACCCTGCCCTCAAATTTACCTGGTCCATTTCTGACACCCTCCCTCCTTTTTCTTAATCTTACTGTCTCCATCTCTGGAGACGGCTTATCTACTGATATCTACTATAAGCCTATAGACTCTCATAGCTACCTGGACTATTCCTCTTCCCACCCTGTCTCTCGCAAAAATGCTACCCCCTTCTCACAATTCCTCCGTCTCCGCCGCATCTGCTCTCAGGATGAGGCTTTTCATTCCAGGACGAAGGAGATGTCTTCCTTTTTTAAACAAAGCGGCTTCCCTTCGTCCACCATCAACTCTGCTCTCAAACGCATCTCTCCCATTTCCCGCACATCTGCTCTCACCCCATCCGGCCTCCACCCCACTCGGGATAGGGTTCCACTTGTATTCACCTACCACCCGACCAGCCTCCAGGCCCAAAGTATAATTCTCTGTAACTTCCGCCACCTCCAACGGGATCCTACGACCAAGCACATCTTTCCCTCCCCCCTCTTTCTACTTTCCGCAGGGATCGCTCCATACGCGACTCCCTTGTCCACTCCCCCCCCCCCCCCACATCCCTTCCCACCGATCACCTCCCTGGCATTTATACTTGTAAGCGGACCAAGTGCTACACCTGTCCTTACACTTCCTCCCTCACTACCATTCAGGGCCTCAGACACTCCTTCCAGGTGAGGCGACACTTCACCTGTGAGTCGGCTGGTGTGGTATACTGTGTCCGATGCTCCCGGTGGGGCCTTTCGTATATTTTGAGACTCTACGCAGACTGGGAGACCATTTCGCTGAAAACCTACTCTCGGTCCGCCAGAAAAAGCAGGATCTCCCAGTGGCCACACATTTTAATTTCACGTCCCATTCCCATTCTGATATGTCTATCCATGGCCTCCTCTACTGTCAAAATGAATTCAAACTCAGGTTGGAGTAACAACACCTTATATACCGGCTGAGCAGCCTCCAACCTGATGGCATGAACATTGACTTCTCTACCTTCCGTTAATGCCCCTCATCCCCTTCTTACCCCATCCTTGACATATTTAGTTGTTTGCCTGTTCTCCATCTCCCTCTGGTGCTTCCCCCCACCTTTCTTTCTCCCGAGGCCTCCTGCCCCATGATTATTTCCCTTCTCCAGCTCGGTATCACTTTCACCAATCACCTTTCCAGCTCTTAGCTTCATCCCACCCCCTCCCGTCTTCTCCTATCATTTCGCATTTCCGCCTCCCCCACACTACTTTCAAATCTCTTACTATCTTTCCTTTCGGTTAGTCCTGACGAAGGGTCTCGGCCCGAAACATCGACAGTGCTTCTCCTTATAGATGCTGCCTGGCCTGTTGCGTTCCAACAGCATTTTGTGTGTGTTGTTTGAATTTCCAGCTTCTGCAGATTTCCTCGTGTTTGCAGCCACTGTTGAATCCGTTTTACTACTTCAATATTAATACCTAACGGTTGATCCTTCCTAACTAACCTTCCGTGCGGACCTTGTCAAAGGCCTTACTGAAGTCCATATAGCCAACATCCACTGCTTTACCATCGTCAAGTTTCCTAGTAACCTCTTCAAAAAGTTCAATAAGGTTTGTCAAACCTAACCTTCCACGCACAAATCCATGTTGCCTGTTCCTGATCATGCCCGACATCAGATAACATGGCGAGTCCCGGTAGCTTCTTTACTTGTACAGTTGTAACAGTGTATGCTCATAAGCCAACTCTCAAAATTCCAACCTGATCACTATGGATCAGCCTGGGGAGGCCATAATAAATGAAATACCGCTCCCATGAAAATTTGTCCACCGTGGACGCCCTCTGATCCTTGGTAGGGAAGGCCTGCGCATATCTGGTGTAGTGGTCCGTAATGACTAATACATTGGCCGCGTTGCTGCATCGGGGTCTATCAACAGGAAATCCATACACACCAGGTCCAGAGGCCCTGCACTCTGCAAATGTGACAAGGGAGCTGCCCGTGTAGACAGTCTCTTCCGTCTTATGGATCGAATGCACGACTTGCTGTATTCTTCGCCCTCCAGCTTCATTAGCGGCCGGTAGAACCAATCTCTGAGCAATCGATTGGTCTTTTCAAACCCCAAATGGCCAGAGTCATTAGGGACTGACTTCAACACTGTTCTCCGATACTTCTCAGGCTGAATCGGCTGAGAAGGCCGAGGCTGGTCCGAAGGCGACATGACCCGGTATAAACACCGCAGCAGAGACACAGGCCTTCAGTTAATCTGCTCTACTGGTCTGTAAATGATAAAAATATGATTCCAGACACAGTCATTTCTACTGGTTTCATTTATTTTCACTCACACGGTTACCGCAGTTGGTAGACAGTAGAATGGCCCCCAAAGATGCGAGGGACCGTCTGGGGTGTCCTGAAATAACACCTGGGTTAGTGGGGTCAGGTGACCCACACCTTGCACAGGTAACACCGCTAGTGGAAGCGGAGGTTTGAAATCGGAGTTTTCCCTCTCCCAGATGAGCTATCATCCGTGGTTAACGAGCCCCATCCGCCCGGGGCAACTGCTTTTGAGGCGCCAGTGGCCCTCCTTTGGCTCTTCTCCTGTCAGTGAGAACAGCTCCGCCACGTGAAGGCCAGGAGTCGGATCTGGTTGTCAGAAGCTGTTTGATACGCGCGCCATGAAGAGCATTTGTTTAGCAGTGGGAACTCGTCCCCACTACCACCCTTCGGCTGTGACCACCTTTGGAGTCTAGAGAATAGTTATATGGGAAAGTTAAAAATAAAACAAAGTTGTTATTGTGGTGCAAGCCACTGTATATTTGTATTTTTTTCCCACATAAGAATATGTTTTCATTTGTTTCTATGTAAATACTTTTCTTCAGTACAACCTTTTGGCAGCTTTTGTACTTGTTTCATCTTGCATTAAATAAAACCCCTTGCACTAACGTACTTGTGCGGACTGATATCGGTTTGATTTTCAACTGGTGACCCTCGTCGTGTACACTACCCCTCACCTGATAGCGAGGTGTGACACCCCCAAATACACATTAGATTTTCCCAGAGCAAAACCCATTTCAAACAGTTCACAAATTGGCTGCCTCCACCTTACAGAATAGCAAAACCAAAGTTCAAAGTTCAAACTGTATTTATTAGAAAAGTACCGTGAGATTTATCACACTCCAATCCGTGTGTACCCCAAATCTACAGACACACCCCCAAATCTACCCACATACCCAAATCTACAGGCACACCCCCAAATCTACACACACATCATATCTGTCCGGACAATCAAATTCGAGTGTACGCGCTTATTCGATAATACACCCATAAATGTAGACACATCCCCATATCAGTGCATATCCCCATATTAGCCGACTCATCCCTAGATCTGTGCCCATCACAAAATCCCAAATGCAGCTCCAAATCCCAATGCATACCACAAATCATTGTGCACCGTCAAATCCACCGACATCCCTAAATCTGCGTGTAAACATAAATCTATCTGCTCCCTCAAATCCGTGTGCAGCCCAACCCCGCTGACACCCCCACCTGAAAATTAGATTATCCAGAGCAAGAACAATATCAAACAGTTCACAAAATAGCTGGCTCCACCTTATAAAAGTAGCAAGAACAAAGTTCAAAGTTCAAAATGTATTTATCAATAAGGTACCTATGAATGATACAACGCTGAGATTCATCATATCTCAAATCGACCTGCACCCCCTAATCCCCCACATTCGCTGCCACACCCCTATGTCTGTAGACTTCACCAAACCTGTGCGCACTCCTAAACCCACTGACACCCCACATACACATTAGATTATCCCACAGCAAGAATCATTCCAAACTGTTCAGTAAATATCTGCCTCCGAGTTAAACTAACATCAAGAACAAAGTTCAAAGTGCATTTGTTGTTAAGGTATGAAAAATGAAAAGCGTTCTTTCTCATCACGACCCCAAATCGGTGTGCACCCACTTAACTATGCCCATCCCTCAATTCTGTGTACATTCCCAAATCCGTGCGCACCCCAAACCCACTGACACCTTCCAAGTGCACATTAGATTATACCAGAGCAAGAATCATTTCAAACATTTCCCAAATCCCTTCCGAACATAAAAAAGTATCCAGAACAAAGATCAAACTTCGAAGTGTATTTATTATTAAAGTATCTATAAATGTAAAAACCTTGCTCACTCTCACGGGACAGGAACGACACGCTGATGGGTCAAAGCGTTTGTTTCTGCACTGCGGTTTCTTTGTCTCTAGCGTGAGAGGAACAACAGGGTGACGGGCCGAAGGGTAGTCTATGTGCTGTCCTGTTCGTGACTGACTCTAACGTTGGGAAATTATCTGCAGAGTTAAAAGAGTTAAAAACTAACTGAGTTATTGGCAGCCTGACAAGTATTGCTGTGAGAATAAAGTTTGAACAAAGAAGTGTTTGTTGCATGAAAAGCTGCACAGTGTCCCTTATCAGAGTCTGTATGTGATAAGGAATATTTTTAACAGCTGTGGACTCTGTACTCGGGGACTCGCTTGCTTGCAGATTTTCACAAGGACTGTGTGGGTCAACTGAGCAACCCAAGCTTGCTAATAAACAGTATGTACTTTTAAGTAAACTATCTTGTATGTATGTGATAAGGAATATTTTTAACAGCTGCGGACTCTGTACTCAGAAACAGACCCTTCGTACATCATCCTGGCTGTGAGAGTCAATTACAGACACAAGACCACATAGACCGTTAGGCCCATTATCCTGCTGTTCATGTCACATTAGAGTCAGGCACAGACGTGTGTGTGTGTGTGTGTGTGTGTGTGTGTGTGAGAGAGAGAGAGAGAGAGAGAGAGAGAGAGAGAGGGAGACCATTTGGCCCATCATCGTGCAGATTCTGTCCCATTACAGCGAATCACAGACATGACAAAACAGAAAAACTCTTTCAGCCCATCTTTCTGTCCGTTCTATCCCATTGTCCACAGACAATGTAGCACTAGGAGAGACCCTTCAGCCCATCATTGTACCCATTCTATCCCATTATCAGTCGAAACTACAGCACAGGGAGAGGCATTTTGGCCCATCCTCCTGCCGCATCTCCCCCGTTCGAGTCAGTAACGGACACTACGGCATAGAAACAAACTCTCCGGCCCATCTTCCTGTGGTTCCTTTCACGTTAGAGACAGTCACAGACACAGTACAGCAACGAAACAGACTGTGACTGAACAGGTTGGTAATGATAATTCTCCGCTAACCTTGACCCTTTGCCCGGTTAGTCACTCCCCCTCGTTCTGCCCATGGTCTAGATTCCCCAGTGGTTCACGCCCTTTTCCCTCCCGTGCCGCAGCTCTTGGGAGTTCACCGTTTACACACCCCGCAGTGAAACAATGGCTAGCTTGGCTAATCAAAACGATCCTTTCATTTAACTTGCACTGCTGGCCTATAACTCATTGAAATAAGGATTCTAGACACAGTCATTCCAAACAGTTTTATTTATTTTCACTCAAACCGTTACATCAGTTTGTTGACAGCAGAACGGCCCCAAAAGACCAGAAGGGCTGTTTGAGGCGTCCTGAAATAATACCCGGGTTAGTGGGGTCAGGTGCCCCACACCCTGAACAGGTAACACC
Organism: Hemitrygon akajei; assembly: GCF_048418815.1. Taxonomy (NCBI): domain Eukaryota; kingdom Metazoa; phylum Chordata; class Chondrichthyes; order Myliobatiformes; family Dasyatidae; genus Hemitrygon; species Hemitrygon akajei. The sequence continues at coordinate 1,060,286 of NW_027331996.1, read as the reverse complement.
ACTGGTGGGAGGGCATTATTACTTTATATTCATCTAAGCATGTGTGCACTGATCTATAGATTTAACTGTGGCATATATTGTGAAATAAAACGCTAGCATGTTAGAATCTCAGCCAGGCGGAGGCAGATTTAAACCCCCAGTCTTTCGTTGCGAGGTTGGATTTGACGGTTGGTAAATATTTATAAGGGAAAGTTAAAAGACAAAGTTTGTCGTTGAGAAAGCGTTTGTATATTTGTACTTTTTTTGTGCATGGGCATTTGTTTTCATTTGTTTCTTTATAAATACTTTTTTCTCGACACAACTTTTTCGGCAGCTTTTGTACTTTTCCCTCCGGCACGAAATAAAACTCCTTGCTGTTGCGGCTTGCCGTCCGTCGGTTTGACTTTCAACAGGTGACCTCGTCGGGTTCTCTCCCTACACCTGATAGCGAAGTGTGACGCCCCCAAATGCACATCAGATTATCCCAGAGCAGGTATCATTTCACACAGCTCACCAAATAGCTGTCTCCGCCTCACAAAAATAGCAAAAAAAAGAACGAAGTCCAACTTCAATATTTATTTATTCATAAAGTACCTTGAGATTCATAACATCCCAAATCGACCTACACCTTCAAATCCGTGTGTACACTCCAAATAAGACGAGGCACACAAATCTGTGCGCTCTCCCACATTCGTGTGCACCCTCACATTGAGAACAAACCCCATATCAGTGAGTGCCCACAAACTGGCCGGCACATTCCGAGATCTGTGTGCATCCCAAAATCCATATGCACCCCTAAATGTCAATGCACCCCACACGTCACTGTGCAGAGTGAAATCCACCGACACCCGCAAAACAGTGTGCAGCCCCTGTTTAGGGACACCCCTAAACCTGTGTGCACAAGATCGATCTGCACCCCCAAATCAGTGTGCAGCCCCAACACGCTGACACCCCACCTGCACATTAGATTACCCCAGAGCAAGAACAATTTCAAACCGTTTACAAAATACCTGCCTCCACCTGACAAAAACAGCAAGAACAAAGTTCAGAATTCAAACTGTATTCATCAGTAAAATATCTTCGAATGAAACAACCTTGAGATTCGTCACACCCCGAATCGACCTACACCCCCTACTTCCCCATGTTTGCTGACACCCCCCTGAATCTGCGCTTATCCCCAAATCTGAGCGCACTCCTCAACCCAGTAAAAACCCTCCTCCATGGAATATTATCTCAGAGCAATAATTATTCAAAACTGTTCAGTAAATAGCGGCCTCCACCTTAAACTAACAGCAAGAACAAAGTTCACGGTGCATTTATCATTAAATTATTCAAAAATGAAACAATCTTGGGTTTTCTCAAAGTACCAATTCCGCAGACACGCCAAATCAGTGTGCACCCACATATCAGTGTGCACCTCCAAATCTATGTGCACTGCCAAATCCGTGTGCACCACATATCAGTGTGCACCTCCAAATCTATGTGCACTGCCGAATCCGTGCGCACCCCGAACCCGCTGAGACTCTCCACATGCACATCAGATTATCCCAGAGCAAGAATCATTTCAAACAGTTCACAAGTAGCTGCTCCACCCTGAAAAATGGCACGAACAAAGTTCAAACTTCGAAGTGTATTCATTATTAAGGTATCTATAAATGAAACAACCTGAGATTGGTCACACCCTCAGATCCGCCGACGCTGCCACATTTGCTTTGTGTGAGAAGCCAGAGTGTGGTATTAGATGGTCTCCTCTCTGAATAAAGGCCTGTGACCAGTGGTGTGCCGCAGCGATCGGTGCTGGGTCCGTTGTTGTTAACCATCTATATCAACGATCTGGGTGATAATATGATACAGTACATCAGCAAATTTCTGAATGCCACCAGGATTGGGGGTGTAGTGAACAGTGAAGAAGGTTTTCATGTTTGTTTCAGCTTGATCCCATCCAGCTGGAAAAATGGGCTGAAAAATAGCAGATCGAATTCAGTGCAGACGAGAGGGAGATGTTGCTCTTCCATAGAACCAAACAGTGCCGGTCTTACCAAGTGAACGGAAGGGCACTGAGGAGTGTAGAAGATCAAACGGATCTGGCAATACAGGTCTATAATTCATTCAAAGTGGCTTCAAAAGGATACAGATTGTTCGGAACATTGGCCTTCATAAATCAATGTATTGATTATAGGAGATGGGATGTAACGTGTGAGATACTGATGAGGCTTTGCTACGAGATCTGTGTTCAGTTATCGTCACCTAGCTACAGGAAAGCTGTAAATACGGTTGAAAGGGAATAGGGGAAATTTACAAAGTTGTTGCCAGGTCTGGATTATCTGAGTTAAAAACTGAATAGCTTAAAACTTTATCCTTGCAAAGTGCAAGATTGAGAGTAAATTTGATAGAGGTATACAGAATTAAGGGGGTATAGATCGGCAAGGTTTTTCTGCTGACGTTGTGTGGGACTACAACCAAAAGTCATGGGCTAATGGTGAAAGGTGAAAAGCTTAAGCGGAACATGGCAGGTAGCCTCTTCACTCAATAGTTGAAATAGTTGCCAGCAGCTGGTCATTGTGAGCTCGATTACAAGGTTTAAGCGAAGTGTGGATAGGTACAAATATGGTAGAGGTAGAGAAGACTATTTAATAGTTCAGCGTGGCCTGCGCGTTGCAAATGGCCTGATTCTTTGCTGTACTTCTCTATGATTCTAATTCTATTTTTTGTCCCTAATTAGGTCATACGTTTCCAAATCATTACAAATGGTTACACATCCTTTCAGCAGTACTAAGCGGGGATTCACCAGTTAGGGGGACAGACTGTGGGTTCTGTTGACGAGAATGAGACTCCGGAAATGAATGATGAATCTCACACGCCAGGGTGAGAAACACCTCGGATCGAGGAAGTAGTGTTCCTCAGTGAGTGGATGAGATGCTGGACGTCGTAGTTTACAAGTGACAGAAATGTGTGTCCGGGAAAACTCTGTATCTAGTGATCATAATTCTATCAGTTTCAAGATAATTGTGAAGATTGATATAACTGGTCCTCGGAATCTGACTGTAGTTTGGAAACACTACAATTTCGATGTCATCAGCAGAGTTCAGGCCGGTGTAGATTGGGTTACAATGCTTTCTAAGTTGAAAACATTCAGCAGTGCAGAGTTTATATGTTCCTGTTGGAATAAAGGCCAAGGCTTCAGGGATCTTGATTTTAGAGACACACTGAGAGTCTGATTAAGACGACGAAAGAGGCATAGACAGCTCGTATGAAATGAGTCACTCGTGAAGCATAAGAAGACACGAACTACTTCACAGGGAATTCAGCAGGAATCAAAGGAGGCATGAGTTTTCTCGAGCAGACAAGCTGAAGGAGAATCCCAAGGATCTCTGGAGATATACGGAGAGGATGAGGATAGCAAGGGACAAAAATGGTGTCCATTGGCGATCAGAACAGTCTTCCAAGAGACGGGGAAGATATTTTAAATGTTTTTTGTATCTGTAGGTGCTTCAGTAACAGACACATGGACCAAGGAAATGGGGCAGAACAGCACTGAGGTCATGGACCATATACAGATTATGGGGAAAGGGGTGTTTGCCGACTTGCGACAAATTATGGTGGATGAATGCCCAGGTCCAGATAGGGTGTCCTCCCCGGTTCATGTCGGTGGCTAATGCGGAAATTGCAGTGACCTTGGCAGAGGGATTTCAAATGTCCTCAGCCACGGGTGAGGTGCTGGAGATTAGCTTCCGTTGATCAAGGAAAGTTCCAAGAAAAAGCCTGGAAATTAGAGACAGTTGCGTCTGACATCAGTCGTGGGTAACTTATTGGAAGACGTTTCAAGGGACAGGATATAGAAACTTCTGAATATCAATAGTATTCTGTTAAACTGGTTTTGCAAATGACACCTAAATTCAGAGCGTGAGTAGGTAGCCAAGTAGGAGATCAAAACTTTCAGCATGAATTAAGCAGCTGGAAAGAATTTCTAAAAATGACAGATGGAATTTAATGCAGATTAGTGAGAGGTGTTGCACTTTGGGAAGACCAAGCAGAGAAGGACATGCACAGTGAATGGTAGGCAATTGAGGAGTACGGGAGAATGGAGGAATCTGGGAATACAGATCCATAATTCCTAGGCAGGTCGTAGATTGGGTCATAAATTGAGCTTTTGTCACATTGACCATCATAAGAGCAGATGATTCTACACGTGATAAAACTAAATGAAGATCCACATTGACTCTTAATACGACAAAGGGATCGATCCAGGAACCATTTATGTGAACATCCTGTGAGCCCTCTCCAACGTCAGCCCATGCTTCCTAAGATAAGGGGCACAAAACTGCTCACAATACTCCAAGTGAGGCTTCACCAGTTGTTTATAAAGTCTCAACATTCCCTCCTCGCTTTTATATTCTAGTCTTCTCGAGGTGAATGCCAACACTGCACTTGCCTTCCTCACCACCGACTCAACCTGCAAATTAGTCTTCATGTAATCCTGAAGGAAGACTCCTCATTTTTTAAAAAAACCTATCACCTAATAAATAGTCTACCCTTTTATTTATTCTACCAAAGTACATTATCATAAACTGCTTGACAATATATTCCATCTGTTACATTCTGCCCTTTCTTCGGATCTGCCTAGCACCTTCTGTAGCCTCTCTACTTCCTCAAATCTATCTGCGCTTTCACCTATCTTTGTATCATCCGCAAACTTGGCCACAAATCGCTCAATTCTGCCATCCAAGCCATTGACATATAATGTGAAAAGAAGCGGCCCCAACACAGCCCGCTGTGGAACACCACTAGTTACCGGCAGCCAACCAGAAAAGGTTCCCTTTATTCCCACGCTTCGTAACCCGCCAAACAGCCAATGCTTCCCACATACCAGCAGATTTTGTGTAATACCATGTGCTCTTAATTTGTTTTGCAGAGTCATGTGTGGCACCTTGTCAAAGGCCTTTTGAAAATCCAAGCAGACAAATTCCTCTGTTTCTCTTTCGTCTACCCTGATTGTTATTTCCTCAAAGAATTCCAACAAAGTTTCAGGCAAGATTTTCCACTGACAAAACCATGCCGACTACGGCCTATTCTATCATGTGCTTCCAAGAACCCCGAAACCACCTACTTAATAATCGACTGCAAACCACCGAGTAATACGATAACATTTAACCTGACTCGGAATGTTTAAAGGAGATGTACGATGCAAGTTTTCTTTTCACACTCATAGTGGTGGGTGCCTGGAATGAATGCCTGGGGAGGTGGTGGAGGCAGCAGACGCGATAGAGGCTATTAGATACCACGTGAGTGTGAGGCGAATGGAGGGATGTGGACCTTGTGCAGGCAGGAGGGTTTGGTTTAGTAAGGCATTGAATGACCAGTTCAATTGGTTCAGAACAACACAGTGAGCAGAAGGGCCCGTACTGCTCCACGTTGGTGAGACCACAGCTGGAGGACCGTGCGCACCTCTGGTTGGTCACCTCTGGAAGGACGTGATTAACTCGGAACGGCGGAGTAGGGATTCACGGCTTTTGCCGCCGGGACTGAAGGACTCGATTCAGAAGGAGACTGGACAGTGACTGTCGCAAACAAGAGAAAATCTGCAGTAAATAAGGAGCTATCCTCCTTTTTCAAAGAAAGAGGCTACCTTTCTACCATCAACGCTGCCCTCAACCGCATCTCTTCCATTTCACGCACGTCTCCATCGCCTCTCTCTGCTCGTCGTTCCTCTTTTTCTTTCTTTCATGGCCTTTCACCAACCAACTTCCCAATGAACCTCCCCCTCCCACTTTTACCTATCACCTAGTGTTTCGCTCCCCCTTCCCGTCACTTTTTAAATCTACTCCTCAGCTTTTTTTTCTCCAGTCCTACCGAAGGGTTTCGGCCCCAAACGTCGACTGTGCATTTTCCATAGAGGCTGCCTGGCCTGCTGAGTTCCTCCAGCATTTTGTGTGTGTTGCTTGGATGGTGACTGTGCACTGATCCCAAATCTGAGTGTGATGCAACACTGATTCTCCTCTCCGCCACCATTGTTACGGTGCAATTGTCGGGTAATGCAAAGTGTGACAAAATCTGTGTACGTGATGCATAAACACGCGCTTGGAAATGAACTACAATTCCCGTCGGCCATCACAACTCGGTAAAATCTGCCATGGGCACGGAGCGGAAGAGGAGGGTTATGGTCAGGTGCAGATTTCAACCCGGCCTATCGTAGCTCAGACTTACTTCTGTTCCCTGCTTTTAGTGGCTGAGATGCCTGTCGATCAAATGAGAGCTCACACGATAATTTCTCAAGATGAGCGTCAGTCAGTCTTGCAAACAGATAAAGGGAATGTTGATTCAGTGTTCCCAACCAGCAAACAGACTGACGTCAGTGATTAAATGTTATCATCACAGTTCTCTCAATAAAGATACTTCACTTGTGGATAAAATGAATTTTCTGATGTTTGTAACGGATGTGGTGAATCGTCCGGATCAAACATCTCGTCATACTGAGGGAATTAAATTATTGTGAAAGCTGCAGGAAGATATTTTGCTGTTTGGTGTTACATGGGAAGCTGTAAATGAAGCTGCCAGTCTACTTGTGAAGGTACATAATGGGATTAAAAATATTGCAATGGAGTATGAGAACCCTAATTTCTAAAGCTTAATACTTTAAGAAGTTTATTTCTGATTTGTCAAACCTCCGGATGTTATATGGATACAGGTATCCTGGTTGTTACCGCTAGATTTAATGTATCCTGAAACGGCAAAAGATTTAACATTCGTTTCGAACATACTTGCTGGAGTCTGTATGTGGGATGTTATGGGTGATGAAACATTGGGGATTGATCATTTTCCTGTCTATAGTGTGACTTTATTTTGGGAACATTGAATCAACATTCCCTTCATCTGTTTGCAAGGCTTTAGCTTGAGTTAGGATTTATATCGGGGTAGAATTTTTGGTAAAACAAATTGAGAGAAATCCAGTGTTTTCTGTGATGGTGTCTCAGTCTCCAGGTGGCATTATTTAGAATAGAACGGCACAGCCCATGGCGGGGAAGGAGGTGATTTACTGGAATCATTTTGAGATAATACAGGAAGGGTTATTAAACCTGGAGATGTTTGAAGAATGATTGAGAAAATCGGAGAATTCGAAGGGATCATAATAATCCAATGCCGATTAATGTGGGCAAGATGATTGCTACAGAAATGGGGACGGTTGTGTTACTGGCTGGGTCATTTGCTACGATTCGTGGTCACGATAAGTTAAGTGAAGAAGTTAAACAATATAGGGATATGTTTTTCAGTGAATACCCTGATGTGCTGGAAGTTAGATGTAGCAATGATAGTATCAGTGATGTCAAGTATTTTTTGTGTGGATTTAAGAATATTATTAATGCAGATTAGGCATCCCCATGAAAGGATGATCGCATGACCAGACATATGACTGACAGCTCTCTTGAGAAAATGTTATCATTTTTGAATCGGATTTGGAGGTTAGATCATCTTCCTTCCCCATGGAAAATGGCAGCAGTAGAGTCTAGTAGAACATCTGGGAGGTCCCCATCTGATCCTTCCAGTTGTGGGCTTATACCGTTAATGTTTCATTTATGTAAACTGATGGAATGTCAGGTAATTGAGCGTTTGAGTTATACTTTGGAAAAGAGAAGTGATATTGCGTTATATTAGAGTGGATTTTGGAAGGCTAGAATGACATTAAATTCATGTCCTGAACCAAAGGGGATAATTTTACACAAATTCTACCATTTACACTATTCCCACCACCAACGGACACATTCAAGGACTCTTGATCTATGTTCTTGATATTTATTTCTTGTTTATTTATTATATATTTTTCATTTCAATTCGCACAGTTTGTTGTCCTTTGCACATTGTTGTATTTTTTCGGTCCGTCCTGTTGGTCCTTCGTTGTTTCCATTATTGGATTTACCGAGCATGCTCACAAAAAAACTAAAACTATAAAAATAATGAATTTACTGTGTTCATTCTCAATTCTACATTCAAATTTGTAAATGTCTCTCACAAACACAAGAGTGAGTTGTGAGTTTCAAAGGTTCACCATCAGCTGAGTAAATAATTTTGTTCTGACCTGAAAGGTCATCCATCACTGTGACCCCTCTTTTGAGGCAACCCTGTTAAAAGAAATATTCTTGAATTGAACTGAACCTCGGATTCTGTGGCTTCCTGTTTCAAGGGGACACACACACACACACACACACACACACACACACACACACACACACACACACACACACACACACACACACACACACACACACACACACACACACATGCTTCAAAAGGGCAACAATCATACCAGTGCCCAAAATATCAACACAGTGAACTTCCTCCTCCATGACTATCACCCAGTGGTGCTCACATCTACTGTGATGAAGTGCTTTGAGGGGCTGGTCATGCCTGAAATCAACTCCTGTCTGTGCATGGACATGGACCCACTGCAATTTGCCAATCACCACAATAAGTCTACAGCAGATGCAATCTCACTGACTCTCCACTCAGCCTTAGATCAGCTGGACAATAGCAATAAAGTCAGGCAGCTGATTACAGCTCAGCGTTCAACACAATCAGACCCTCAATTGTAATCAACAAGCACCAAAACCTGGGCCTCTGTACCTCCTTCTGCAACTGGATCCTCACCAGGAGACCACAGTCTGTGTGGATCAGAAATAACATCTCCTCCTTGCTGACAATCAACACTGGCACACCTCAACGATGTGTGCTCAGCCCACTGCTCTACTCTCTCTACACCCACGTCTGTGTGTCTAGGCTCATCTATAAACTTGCTGATGACACAACTATTGTTGGTGGAATTTCAGACGGTGACGAGGAGGAGTACAGGAGTGAGATAGATCAGCAAGTTGAATGGTGTCACAGCAACAACCTTGCACTCAACATCATGAGGACAAAGGAATTGATTGTGGATTCAGGAAGGGGAAGTCGAGGGAACACACACCAGTCCTCATCGTGGGATCAGAAGTGAAAAGGGTGAACAGTTTCCATTTCCTGCTTGTCAACATCTCTGAGGAACTATCCTGGGCCCAACATATTGATGCAGTTACAATGATGGCACAACATCAGCTACATTTCATTCGGAGATTGAGGGGAATCGGTCTGTCACTAAAGACACTTGCAAATTTCTACAGATGTACTGTGGAGAGCATTCTAACTGGGTGCATCACTGCCTGGTGTGGAGAGGCCACTGCTCAGGATCGGAAAATGCTGCAGAAAGTTGTAAACTCAGCCAGCTCCTTCATGGGCACTGGACTCCACAGCATCCAGGACACATTCAAAAGATGATGCCACAAAAATGTGGTATCCATCATTAAGGACACCCATCACCCAGGACATGCCTTCTTCTCATTGCTACCATCAAGGAGGATGTACAGGATCCTGAAAACACACTCAATGTTTCAGAAACAACTTCGTCCGCTCCACCGTCAAATTTCTGAATGGACAATGATCCCATTAACACTTCCTCAGGATTTTCCCTCCCGTTTTGTACTAACGTTTAAATTTAATTTGTAAATACTTACTGTAATTTATACTTTTTATTACTAAATATTGCAGTGTACTGCAGACACAAAGGAACAAGTTTCACCATATATGCCGGTGATATTAAACCTGATTCTGATACACAAACACACACAGCTGGGCTCAGACATACAACACTCCCACATTCCTCCCTTTGTGACACCCTGCTTGCTCCGTGGCCCCCGGTATGAAGCTCAAACTGTTGCAACACCTGCCCTTTAAATTCATGGCTGAGGCTGTGTTGTGTCTGTTCACTGTTTGAGTTCGATATTAAATGAAGAGCATTGAATGGGAAGGAAGGTTTGAATAGAAGAATAAAGGTCTCCTCTGAAGGTATATGGGGTCCTGGTGAGAGCGTACATGGAACACTGTGCACAGGTCTGGTCTCCCTCCCGGAGTCAGCCTGTGGGATAAAGGGAATGAAGAGATTTCCCAGATTGATTTAGGAGGTGAGGTAGTGTCCTCGGAGAGATTATACTGACCGGGCCTGTCTCAAAATTAGAGAAATAAAAGGTCGTCTGACTGAGACAGACACAGTCTCACAGGGTATTGACAGGGTAGAGGCTGGAATGATGTTTCCTTTGGCTGTGGTGAGGAACCGGGGTCACAGAATCCGAGTTCACCTCAGCAGGGCTGAGATGAGGAGAAATTTCCTCACCCAGAGGGCAGCGAATCTTTGGAATTTTCTCCACAAGGTTTCTGAATTCTAAGGAAAAATTTTATGGCTCTGCGATGCTGGGAACGTTGCGCGAAAGTGGCGCTGAGGTCAAAGATCAGGCATGTTCTGAGTGAAAGGCAGAACAGACACAAAGGGCCGAATGGCCTGCTCCTGTTTCCTTTTTCAAAAGTACGAGTTTACCTTTGCGCCTGGTTCTCCGTTGACCTTCAGCCTGTCCTTTTGCACAGGGGAGCGCTCACAGCACCGGAGTTCCATCGGCAGCCGCTGCGGGCCAGCTCCCGTATCCCCGCAGCAGGAGACATGTCTGGGAGGGAACTCCGGACAATAGGCCCCGATCCACGGCGGGGAAAGACCGGGCACCCCCTGTGTGGCTGAAACATCTCACGGAATCTCCACCCGAATCTTCACCTCCGCCATCGGAAGGATTCAAAACTCCGGCCGCTGTTGCAGCCTTTACCCGGGGAGCTGCTCCCAATCTCGGGTCTCTCACCGGGTCCACTCGTTCCCGATTCCAAACTTCGGTCCGCTCAGCGTCCCGCCACTGACACACCTCAGCCAATGGAGACAAGATTTTCCCAGTGGTGTTCTCTGACTGGCTGTGAGTGTGTCCGAGGGAGGGCTGCTACCGGAAGATGGAAATGTCAGTCACTGTTTGTTCTCAGAATCAAAGCAAGTTCCCCGAGGCTCAAAGTTCAAAGTAAATTTTATTATTTTTTTTAAATTTTTGAAATTTTTATTAAACACAATCAAAAACAGAAACACTAAACATATGCTAACAAAGCCAGGGAGTCACACAAAAGCAGCAACAAATATATAACTATTAACTTTAAATATACAAATAAACAAGGAATCCACTCTAAATACTGTTGGACAGAAGGAACTATATCTAAGAGGAGTCACAAAACAGGAACATTTACAGAGATAACCCAAAACGTTGACAAATTTGTTCAGTCTTTACAGCCTTCTGGCGATGGGAAGTTTTCAGAGGATAAACGTATAGTTTGAAGTCTGACATCAAAATATAAATGAAGGTTTCTTATTGCTGTGATTGCATTTATGGATATAAAATTTGCTGCAAATTAACAAAAGGTTTATGATAAAGGAATGATCCCTATGAGATTTGGTGTTATTAGTAAACCCAAATAAGACATTTTGAAAACAAAAAGTAAAATCCACATTAATATATTGATCTATAAATTGACCAACATCAACCCAAAAAGTTTTAACATATTCAAAATCCCAAAACAGATGAAGTAAATTCTCTGGATATAAACCACAAAAATAACAGTTAGTTTCAATATCAGAATTAACCCTTGTCAAATAAACACTGTTTGGATAATATCTATGTATAATTTTAAATAAGCCCCAAATACTCCTCCACTTCAGATTCCCCAAGCGACTATTCCAAAAACTAACAGAGTACATATAAGTCACCACATACAACTCCTACAAACATACAGAGCAAAGCTACAGAACGGTAACTATATCTGGATCACTGAAAGATCAACCGGAGTGCAGAAGACAACAAACTTCGCCAATGCAAATAAACAACGAGAACATGAAATAACAGCAGCGGCTGCCGATAGATGTCCGGTGCTCTCAGCACTCCCTGTTCAATCTGACAGGACAAGAAACAGTGAGGCACAAAGGTAGACTCGTGTTTCAGAAAATAAGAAATAGAGAAGGTGTGGCCATTCGGCCCATTGCGCCTCTTCAGCCCTTCACTCAGAACATGCTTGACTTTCGACCTCAGCACCACTTTCCTGCAACTTCCCATCACCGCTGAACCCCAGGATATGTCTATTAAATTTAGAAACCTTGTGGAGATAATTGCAATGATTCACTGCACTCTGGGTGAGGAAATTTCTCCTCATCTCAGTCCTGCTGAGTTGTCCTCCGATTTTGAGTCTGTGACCGCTGGTTCCACACCTTATGGGAAACATCATTCCAGCCCTTCCGCTGTAAATATCCTGTGAGATTGTATTTCTCTAATTCTGAGACAGGAATGTGATCTGTCTCAGTCAAACCACCTCTTATTTCACTCATTTGGAGACAGTCCCAGTATGATGATTTGTTGTGGGAGCATGTCTATGGACAAGTGAGGGCAGTTATCCTGTATTGTTCCACAGCCTGATGGCTGAGGGGTAGTAACTGTTCCTGACCCTGGTGGGATGAGCCCTGAGGCTCTTGTACCTTCTACCTGATTACAGCAGTGAGAAAAGAGCCTGCCTGTGTGGTGAGCCTGATCACAGCCGCCTGTATCACCGTCCCCTCTGGCCTGCCCTATCCGGGACAAAAGGGATTGTGGAGAGTAAATGTGGTACTCTGTCGAGTATCACTGTGATCCGTCCTCTCTGGCCTGCCCTATCCGGGAGCAAAGGGATTGTGGAGAGTAAATGTGGTACTCTGTCGAATATCACTGTGATCCGTCCCCTCTGGCCTGCCCTATCCGGGACCAAAGGGATTGTGGAGAGTAAATGTGGTACTCTGTCGAATATCACTGTGATCCGTCCCCTCTGGCCTGCCCTATCCGGGACCAAAGGGATTGTAGAGAGTAAATGTGGTACTCTGTCGAGTATCACTCTCATCCGTCCCCTCTGGCCTGCCGTGCACGGGACCAAAGGGACTGTGGAGAGTAAATGTGGTACTCTGTCGAATATCACTGTGATCCGTCCACTCTGGCCTGCCCTATCTGGGACCAAAGGGATTGTGGAGAGTAAATGTGGTACTCTGTCGAGTATGACTGTGATCCGTCCCCTCTGGCCTGCCCTATCCGGGACCAAAGGGATTGTGGAGAGTAAATGTGGTACTCTGTCGAGTATCACTGTGATCCGTCCCCTCTGGCCTGCCCTATCCGGGACCAAAGGGATTGTGGAAAGTAAATGTGGTACTCTGTCGAGTATGACTGTGATCCGTCCCCTCTGGCCTGCCCTATCTGGGGCCAAAGGGATTGTGGAGAGTAAATGTGGTACGCTGTCGATTATTACTGTTATCCGTCGCCTCTGGCCTGCCCTATCCAGGACGAAAGGGATTGTGGAGAGTAAATGTGGTACTCTGTCGACTATTACTGTGATCCGTCCCCTCTGGCCAACCCTATCCGGGACCAAAGGGATTGTGGAGAGTAAATGTGGTAATCTGTCGAGTATTACTGTGGACCAGGCTCTATCCCTGCCCCTTATTATTCTTGTCTGTGAATGCAGTGCGACAATCTCTGGCCCAATGTCCCCTCTTTCTACAAACCCCGTTTCTGTCCTTAGCCAACTGTCCGCATCTGCACCGTCCGCACGATCCTGCCACCCGTTCTGGGTTCTTCGACGGGACCCGAACTCCATCTCCTCACTACTGGTTCTCTGTGCACACTCTCGCTTTTCCCCAGTCCCTTTAAAGAGTCAATTGCTCTCCCTATTCATCAGAATTTATGTCACCCGGGGCCAGGTCTGACACAGCGAATTGAGATTAGTTAACTTAAAGGGGTGGGCAGGCTTGGGTCTGAGACAGTTTAGAAAAGTCTGCACTGCCAGCTGGACATACTGATCTGTCCAGGGGTTTGCCGGCATTGGACTCTCACGTATCCTTAAAACGAGCTATAAAGTACGCAAGGGATTCTCCTTTTTTCTGTAGTTATCGGGTAAATTCACCAAAATCCGCATGCAGTCGGGCTGTCATTCAAATGGGTTCCCTTACCCCCACCGTGCCATTACATCAGCCCCTCTGGTGGCTCCCGGTCACCTTCGGGCATCTGCCTGGGAAAGGGGAACCCACTCCCTGTCCCTGTCCGAGAGGATCCATATATAACCCTGAGGAGTGGCTCAAGTCCCTGGGCAGGGCCTGGGAAAGGGGAACCCACTCCCTGTCCCTGCCCGAGAGATTCCATATATAACCCTGAGGAGTGGCACAAGTCCCCGGGCAGGGTCTGGAAAGGGGAACCCACTCCCTGTCCCTCTCCGAGAGGTTCCATATATAACCCTGAGGAGTGGCACAAGTCCCCGGGCAGGGTCTGGAAAGGGGAACCCACTCCCTGTCCCTGTCCGAGAGGTTCCATATATAACCCTGAGGAGTGGCACAAGTCCCCGGGCAGGGTCTGGAAAGGGGAACCCACTCCCTGTCCCTGTCCGAGAGGTTCCATATATAACACTGAGGAGTGGCACAAGTCCCCAGGCAGGGTCTGGAAAGGGGAACCCACTCCCTGTCCCTGTCCGAGAGGTTCCATATATAACCCTGAGGAGTGGCACAAGTCCCCGGGCAGGGTCTGGAAAGGGGAACCCACTCCCTATCCCTGTCCGAGAGGTTCCATAAATAACACTGAGGAGTGGCACAAGTCCCCGGGCAGGGTCTGGAAAGGGGAAACCACTCCCTGTCCCTGCCCGAGAGGTTCCATATATAACCCTGAGGAGTGGCACAAGTCCCCGGGCAGTGTCTGGAAAGGGGAACCCACTCCCTGTCCCCGCCCGAGAGGTTCCATAAATAACCCTAAGGAGTGGCACAAGTCCCCGGGCAGGGTCTGGAAAAGGGAACCCATTCCCTGTCCCTTTCTGAGAGGTTCCATATATAACTCTGAGGAGTGGCACAAGTCCCCGGGCAGGGTCTGGAAAGGGGAACCCACTCCCTGTTCCTGTCCGAGAGGATCCATATATAACCCTGAGGAGTGGCACAAGTCCCCGGGCAGGGTCTGGAAAGGGGAACCCACTCCCTGTCCGAGAGGTTCCATATATAACCCTGAGGAGTGGTACAAGTCCCCGGGCAGGGTCTGGAAAGGGGAACCCACTCCCTGTCCCTGTCCGAGAGGTTCCATATATAACCCTGAGGAGTGGCACAAGTCCCCGGGCAGGGTCTGGAAAGGGGAACCCACTCCCTGTCCCTGCCCGAGAGGTTCCATATATAACCCTGAGGAGTGGTACAAGTCCCCGGGCAGGGTCTGGAAAGGGGAACCCACTCCCTGTCCCTGTCCGAGAGGTTCTATATATAACCCTGAGGAGTGGCACGTCCCCGAGCAGGGTCTGGAAAGGGGAACCCACTCCCTGTCCCTGCCCGAGAGATTCCATATATAACCCTGAGGAGTGGCACAAGTCCCCGGGCAGGGTCTGGAAAGGGGAACCCACTCCCTGTCCCTGTCCGAGAGGTTCCATATATAACCCTGAGGAGTGGCACAAGTCCCCAGGCAGGGTCTGGAAAGGGGAACCCACTCCCTATCCCTGTCCGAGAGGTTCCATAAATAACACTGAGGAGTGGCACAAGTCCCCGGGCAGGGTCTGGAAAGGGGAACCCACTCCCTGTCCCTGCCCGAGAGGTTCCATATATAACCCTGAGGAGTGGCACAAGTCCCCGGGCAGGGTCTGGAAAAGGGAACCCATTCCCTGTCCCTTTCTGAGAGGTTCCATATATAACTCTGAGGAGTGGCACGTCCCCGGGCAGGGTCTGGAAAGGGGAACCCACTCCCTGTCCCTGTCCGAGAGGTTCCATATATAACCCTGAGGAGTGGTACAAGTCCCCGGGCAGGGTCTGGAAAGGGGAACCCACTCCCTGTCCCTGTCCGAGAGGTTCCATATATAACCCTGAGGAGTGGTACAAGTCCCCGGGCAGGGTCTGGAAAGGGGAACCCACTCCCTGTCCCTGTCCGAGCGGTTCTATATATAACCCTGAGGAGTGGCACGTCCCCGAGCAGGGTCTGGAAAGGGGAACCCTCTCCCTGTCCGAGAGGTTCCATATATAACCCTGAGGAGTAGTACAAGTCCCCGGGCAGGGTCTGGAAAGGGGAACCCACTCCCTGTCCCTGTCCGAGAGGTTCCATATATACCCCTGAGGAGTGGCACAAGTCCCCGGGCAGGGTCTGGAAAGGGGAACCCACTTCCTTTTTCAATGAATTCAGGTAAAGCCCCTGGTCCGGACAGTTATACTGCTGAATATTTTAAATCCTTTTCTTCTATACTCGCTCCTTGGCTTTGTAAAATTTTTAAAGATGCGTTAACTGTAGGTAAATAACCACAATTTTATGATGCCTCCATTTCTCCAATTCTTAAAAAAAGATAAAGACCCCACTGAATGTGCATCCTATCGGCCAATATCCTTGCTGAATACGGATTCCAAGATTTTTACCAAAATTTTGGCCACTATATTAGAAAATGTATTACCTCAAATTATCTCTGAAGATCAGACCGGATTTATTAAAAACTGTTATTCATCTTTTAACATTCGAAAATTAATTAATATAATTTATACTTCTTCATCTAAAATACCAGAATGTCATTTCCTTGGATGCTGAAAAAGCGTTCAATAGATTTGAATGGCTATATTTATTTAATACGTTGCAGAATTTTAATTTTAGCTTAAAATTTATATCATGGATTAAATTAATGTATTATAAACCTTTGGCTTCGGTTTTACCAATAATCAAAGATCTCCTTTTTATCAGTTGTCCCGTGGTACGAGGCAAGGCTGCCCTTTAAGTCCTCTATTATTTGACATTGCTTTGGAACCTTTAGCCGTTGCCATTCGTGAATCACCTAATATTTTTGGTATTACCCGTGGGTAAGGGACTTATAAGTTATCATTATATGCTGATGACTTGTTACTATACATATCTGACCCCGAGAGATCTATTCCTGCTATTTCATCCTTGCTTGCTCAGTTTAGTAGCTTTTCTGGCTACAAACTGAATTTTAATAAGAGTGAATTATTTCCATTAACTATGCAAGTTCCAATTTATAAACACTTACCATTTAAAGTTGTCACAGATCATTTTACTTATTTGGGTATTAAAATTACCAAGAAACATAAGGGTTTATTTAAAGTTAATTTTTTACCTTTAATTGAACAAATCAAGCAACTTGTTACCAGGTGGTCCCCATTATCTCTGTCATTGGTTGGTCGAATTAATACTTTCAAGATGATAGTATTACCCAAATTTTTATATTTATTCCAAGCATTACCAATTTTTATTCCTAAATCTTTTTTTGATATTATTGACTCCAAAATATCCTCGTATGTGTGGCAGAGTAAAAATCCTAGATTAAGTAAAAAATATTTACAGAAGCCTAAGAAGGAAGGTGGTTTTGCTTTGCCAAACCTGAGATTTTACTATTGGGCAGTTAATATTCAATATTTAATATTTTGGACACAAGAATCGGTCATAGTACCTTGCCCACAATGGGTAAATTTGGAGTGTAAATCTGTACAAGACTTCTCATTGTTTTCTATTTTAGGATCTTCGTTCCTTTTGCTTTATCTAAACCGAATAAACAAATAACTAATCCTATAGTTAAACATACATTATGAATATGGTTTCAGTTTCGTAAATTCTTTGGCTTGAATAATCAAGCCCTATTATATCTAACTTCTTTTTCCAGCCCTCTTTTATGGACCAAGCCTTTGTGTTTTGGAAAACAAAAGGTATAACATGTTTTCGTGATCTATTTTTAGATAACAGTTTTATGTCCTTTGAACAGCTGCCCAGCCTAAAAGCCATTTTTTTTAGATTCTTGCAAGTTAGAAATTTCTTGAATGTTAGTATTTTCTGAAATTATGTCCAATGGACATTACAGAAAAAATTCTAGCTCTGAATCCTTGCCAGAAGGGTTAAGTAGCCATCATTTATCATATGATCATGAAAATACAGCCAGGAGTATCAGAAATAATTAAGAAGGAATGGGAAAAAGAACTTCACTGTCTTATACCCACAGAGCAGTGGGAGAAAATTTTACAATTAGTCAATTCTTCTTCTATTTGTGCTAAACATGCCTAATACAATTTAAGGTTGTTCATAGGGCTCACATGTCCAAGGATAAACTCGCTCGATTTTATTCTAATGTTAATCCAACCAGTGACAGATGTCATTCTGAAGTCGCTTCATTGACCCACATGTTCTGGTCTTGCCCCTGTTTGCAAAATTATTGGAAAGATATTTTTGGTATTATTTCAACAGTTCTGAATATCAAATTGCAACCGCATCCTATTACTGCAATTTTCGGTTTACCGATGGTGGATAATAGTCCTTTATTCCCCCTCAGCCCGGCGGATGATTGCATTTGTTACATTAATGGCTAGAAGATCTATCCTATTGAACTGGAAAGAAATTAATCCTCCAACTATATTTCAGTGGTTTTCTCGAGTTTAGAAAAAATTACAAGTGTTGTCTTTGACCCTTCAGTTAAATATGAAGAAACATGGAGACCATTTATTCAACATTTTCATATGAGCTAAACTGATTTTTCCTAAACCTTACTTTTATTGTCCTTAATTATTTGGATGGAGGTGCGGAGTTACTGACGCTACTGTGTATAATTGATATAATGCAATGGCCCATGTCGGTTAGGATTTTTTTCATTTTTTTGGGGGGGAGGAATTCTTATTTTCGCCATTTTTTGTAACCGTGAGTTTAGGAGGTTATTAT
This sequence comes from Hemitrygon akajei, assembly GCF_048418815.1. Taxonomy (NCBI): domain Eukaryota; kingdom Metazoa; phylum Chordata; class Chondrichthyes; order Myliobatiformes; family Dasyatidae; genus Hemitrygon; species Hemitrygon akajei. The sequence goes on along the minus strand of NW_027331996.1, from coordinate 1,041,708 downwards.
CATCTATTTGTATTTATACCTTAACCTATTAATGATGTACTCTCAAGCTCTTTGTATTCATGTTTGTTTAAAATCAATAAAAAATTTTTAAAAAGGACTATTCTGAGGAAAGGGTGGAATAGGCGCAACGGGCCGAGTGGCCAGGCCTGCTCCTGTTACTTATTTTCTAAAGTCCGAGTTTACCTTTGCGCCTGGTTCTCCCTTGACCTTCAGCCTGTCCTTTTGCACAGGGGAGCGGTGAGAGCTCCGGAGATCCATTGGCAGCCGCTGCGGGCCAGCTCCCGTATCCCAGCAGCAGGAGACAGGACTGGGAGGAAACTCCGGACAATAGGCCCCGATCCACGGCGGGGAAAGACCGGGCTCCCCCTGTGTGGCTGAAACATCTGACGGAATCTCCGCCCGAATCTCACCTCCGCCATCGGAAGGATTCAAAACTCCGGCCGCTGTTGCAGCCTTTACCCGGGGAGCTGCTCCCAATCTCGGGTCTCTCACCGGGTCCGCTCGTTCCCGGTTCCAAACTTCGGTCCGCCCAGCGTCCCGCCCACTGACACTCCTCAGCCAATAGAGGCAAGAGTCTCCCAGCGGTGGTCGCTGATTGGCTGTGAGGGTGTCCGAGGGCGGGCTGCTGCCGGGAGCCGGAGATGTCAGTCACTGTTTGTTCTCAGAATCAAAGCAAGTTCCCAGAGGCTTAAAGTTCAAAGTAAATTTTATTAACAGAGTACATATAAGTCGCCACATACAACTCCTACAAACATACAGAGCAAAGCTACAGAACGGTAACTATACCTGGATCACTGAAAGATCAACCAGAGTGCAGAAGACAACAAACTTCGCCAATGCAAATAAACAACGAGAACATGAAATAACCGCAGCGGCTGCCGATAGATGTCCGGTGCTCTCAGTGCTCCCTGTTCAATCTGACAGGACAAGAAACAGTGAGGCGCAAAGGTAAACTCGTGTTTCAGAAAATAAGAAATAGAGAAGGCGTGGCCATTCGGCCCCTTGCGCCTCTTCTGCCCTTCACTCAGAACATGCTTGACCTTTGACTTCAGCACCACTTTCCTGCAACTTTCAATCACCGCTGAGCCCCAGGATATGTCTATTCAATTTAGAAACCTTGTAGAGATAATTGCAATTATTCACTGAACTTTGGGTGAGGAAATTTCTGCTCATCTCAGTCCTGCTGAGTTGTCCTCGGATTTTGAATCCGTGAGCGCTGGTTCCACGCCTTATGGGAAACTTAATTCCAGCCCTTCCGCTGTAAATATCCTGTGAGATTGTATTTCTCTAATTCTGAGACAGGAATGTGATCTCTCTCAGTCAAACCACCTCTTATTTCACTCATTTTGAGACAGTCCCAGTACGATGATTTGTTGTGGGAGCATCTTTATGGACAGCAAGTGAGTGCAGTTGTCCTGTGTTGTCCACAGCCCGATGGTTGAGGGGTAGTAACTGTTCCTGACCCTGGTGCGGCGAGTCCTGAGGCTCTCGTAACTTCTACCCGATTGCAGCAGTGAGAAAAGAGCCTGCCTGTGTGGTGAGACTGATCACAGCCGCCTGTATCACCGTCCGCTCTGGCCTGCCCTATCCGGGACCAAAGGGATTGTGGAGAGTAAATGTGGTACTCTGTCGAGTATCACTGTGATCCATCCACTCTGGCCTGCCCTATCAGGACCAAAGGGATTGTGGAGAGTAAATCTGTTACTCTGTCGAGTATCACTGTGGCCCGTCCCCTCTGGCCTGCCCTATCCGGGACCAAAAGGATTGTGGAGAGTAAATGTGGTACTCTGTCGAGTATCACTGTGGTCCGTCCACTCTGGCCTGCCCTATCCGGGACCAAAGGGATTGTGGAGAGTACATCTGTTACTCTGTCGAGTATCACTGTGGTCCGTCCCCTCTGGTCTGCCCTATCCGGGACCAAAGGGATTGTGGAGAGTAAATGTGGTACTCTGTCGAGTATCACTGTGATCCGTCTCCTCTGGCCTGCCCTCTCCGGGACCAAAGGGATTGTGGAGAGTAAATCTGTTACTCTGTCGAGTATCACTGTGGTAGTCCCCTCTGGCCTGCCCTATCCGGTACCAAAGGAATTGTGGAGAGTAAATGTGGTACTCTGTCGAGTATCACAGTGATCCGTCCGCTCTGGCCTGCCCTATCCGCGACCAAAGGGATTGTGGAGAGTAAATGTGGTACTCTGTCGAGTATCACTGTGATCCGTCCCCTCTGGCCTGCCCTATCCGCGACCAGAGGGATTGTGGAGAGTAAATGTGGTACTCTGTCGAGTATCAGTGTGATCCGTCCCCTCTGGCCTGCCCTATCCGGGACCAAAGGGATTGTGGAGAGTAAATGTGGTACTCTGTCGAGTATCAGTGTGATCCGTCCCCTCTGGCCTGCCCTATCCGGGACCAGAGGGATTGTGGAGAGTAAATGTGGTACTCTATCGATTATCACTGTGATCCGGGCTCTCTTCCTGTCCCTTATTATTCTTGTCTGTGATTGCAGAGCGACAATCACTGCCCAATGTCCCCTGTTTCTACAAACCCCGTCTCTGTCCTTAGCCAAGTGTCCTCTTCATCTGCACCGTCCGCACGATCCTGCCACCCGTTCTGGGTTCTTCGTCGGGACCCGAACTCCATCTCCTCACTACCGGTTCTCTGTGCACACTCTCGCTTTTCCCCAGTCCCTTTAAAGAGTCAATTGCGCTCCATATTTATCAGAATTGATGTCACCCTGGGGCCAGGTCTGACACAGCGAATTGAGATTAGTTAACTTAAAGGAGTGGGCAGGCTTGGGTCTGAGACAGTTTAGAAAAGTCTGCACTGCCAGCTGGACATACTGATCTGTCCAGAGGTTTGCCGGCATTGGACTCTCACATATCCTTAAAACGAGCTATAAAGTACGCAAGGGATTCTCCTTTTTTCTGTCGTTATCGGGTAAATTCACCAAAATCCGCATGCAGTCGGGCTGTCATTCCAATGGGTTCCCTTACCTCAGCGACCCACCATGCCATGGCTTGTATTACATCAGCCCCTCTGGTGGCTCCCGGTCACCTTCGGGCATCTGCCTGGGAAAGGGGAACCCACTCCCTGTCCCTGCCCGAGAGGTTCCATATATAACCCTGAGGCGTGCCACAAGTCCCCGGGCAGGGTCTGGAAAGTGGAACCCACTCCCTGTCCCTGCCCGAGAGGTTCCATATATAACCCTGAGGCGTGCCACCAGTCCCCGGGCAGGGTCTGGAAAAGGGAACCCACTCCATGTCCCTGTCCAGAAGGTTCTATATATAACCCTGAGGAGTGGTACAAGTCCCCTGGCAGGGTCTGGAAAGTGGAACCCACTTCCTGTCCCTGCCCGAGAGGTTCCATATATAACCCTGAGGCGTGCCACCAGTCCCCGGGCAGGGTCTGGAAAGGGGAACCCTCTCCCTGTCCCTGCCCGAGAGGTTCAATATATAACCCTGAGGAGTGGCACAAGTCCCCGGGCAGGGTCTGGAAAGGGGAACCCTCTCCCTGCCCCTGTCTGAGAGGTTCCATATATAACCCTGAGGAGTGGCACAAGTCCCCGCGCAGGGTCTGGAATGGGGAACCCACTCCCTGTCCCTGTCTGAGAGGTTCCATATATAACCCTGAGGAGTGGCACAAGTCCCCGGGCAGGGTCTGGAATGGGGATCCCACTCCCTGCCCCTGTCTGAGAGGTTCCATATATAACCCTGAGGAGTGGCACAAGTCCCCGGGTAGGGTCTGGAAAGGGGAAACCACTCCCTGTCCCTGCCCGAGAGGTTCCATATATAACCCTGAGGCGTGCCACAAGTCCCCGGGCAGGGTCTGGAAAGGGGAACCCGCTCCCTGTCCCTGCCCGAGAGGTTCCATATATAACCCTGAGGAGTGGCACAAGTCCCCGGGCAGGGTCTGGAAAGGGGAACCCGCTCCCTGTCCCTGCCCGAGAGGTTCCATATATAACCCTGAGGAGTGGCACAAGTCCCCGGGCAGGGTCTGGAAAGGGGAACCCACTCCCTGTCCCTGTCCGAGAGGTTCCATATATAACACTGAGACGTGGCACGTCCCCGGGCAGGGTCTGGAAAGGGGAACCCACTCCCTGTCCCTGTCCGAGAGGTTCCATGTATAACCCTGAGGAGTGGCACAAGTCCCCGGGTAGGGTCTGGAAAGGGGAACCCACTCCCTTTTTCAATGAATTCAGGTCAAGCCCCTGGTCCGGACAGGTATACTGCTGAATTTTTAAAATCCTTTTCTTCTATACTCGCTCCTTGGCTTAGTAAAATTTTTAAAGATGCATTAACTGTAGGTAAATAACCACAATCTTTTTTATGATGCCTCCATTTCTCCAATTCTTAAAAAAGATAAAGACCCCACTGAATGTGCATCCTATTGGCCAATATCCTTGCTGAATACGGATTCTAAGATTTTTACCAAAATTTTGGCCACTAGATTAGAAAATGTATTACCTCAAATTATCTCTGAAGATCAGACCAGATTTATTAAAAACTGTTATTCATCTTTTAACATTAGAAAGTTAATTAATATAATTTATACTTCTTCATCTAAAATAACAGAATGTAATACCCTTAGATGCTGAAAAAGCGTTCGGTAGAGTTGAATGGCTATATTTATTTAATACGTTGCAGAATTTTAATTTTAGCTTGAAATTTACATCATGGATTAAATTAATGCATTATAAACCTTTGGCGTCGGTTCTTACCAATGATCAAAGATCTCCTTTTTTTCATTTGTCCGTGGTACGAGGCAAGGCTGCCCTTTAAGTCCTCTATTATTTGACATTGCTTTGGAAACTTTAGCCGTTGCCATTCGTGAATCACCTAATATTTTTGGTATTACCCGTGGGTAAGGGACTTATAAGTTATCATTAAATGCTGATGATTTGTTACTATACATATCTGTCCCTGAGAGATCTATTCCTGCTATTTCATCCTTGCTTGCTCAGTTTAGTAGCTTTTCTGGCTACAAACTGAATTTTAATAAGAGTGAATGATTTCCATTAAATATGCAAGTTCCAATTTATAAACACTTACCATTTAAAGTTGTCACAGATCATTATACCTATTTGGGTATTAAAATTACCAAGAAACATAAGGGTTTATTTAAAGTTAATTTTTTACCTTTAATTGAACAAATCAAGCAACTTGTTACCAGGTGGTCCCCATTATCTCTGTCAGTGGTTGGTCGAATTAATACTATCAAGATGATAGTATTACCCAAATTTTTTTATTTATTCCAAGCATGACCAATTTTTATTCCTAAATCTTTTTTTTTGATATTATTGACTCCAAAATATCCTCGTATGTGTGGCAGAATAAAAATCCTAGATTAAGTAAAAAATATTTACAGAAGCCTAAGAAGGAAGGTGGTTTTGCTTTGCCAAACCTGAGATTTTACTATTGGGCAGTTAATATTCAATATTTAATATTTTGGACACAAGAATCGGTCATAGTACCTTGCCCACAATGGGTAAATTTGGAGTGTAATTCTGTACAAATCTTCTCATTGTTTTCTATTTTAGGATCTTCGCTTCCTTTTGCTTTATCTAAACCGAATAAACAAATAACTAATCCTATAGTTAAACATACATTAAGAATATGGTTTCAGTTTCGTAAATTCTTTGGCTTGAATAATCAAGCCCTATTATATCTAACTTCTTTTTCCAGCCCTCTTTTATGGACCAAGCCTTTGTGTTATGGAAAACAGAAGGTATAACATGTTTTCGTGATCTATTTTTAGATAACGGTTTTATGTCCTTTGAACAGCTGCCCAGCCTAAAAACCATTTTTTTTAGATACTTGCAAGTTAGAAATTTCTTAAATGTTAGTATTTTCTGAAATTATGTCCAATGGACATTACAGAAAAAATTCTAGCTCTGAATCCTTGCCAGAAGGGTTAAGTAGCCATCATTTATCATATGATCATGAAAATACAGCCAGGAGTATCAGAAATAATTAAGAAGGAATGGGAAAAAGAACTTCACTATCTTATACCCACAGAGCAGTGGGAGAAAATTTTACAATTAGTCAATTCTTCTTCTATTTGTGCTAAGCATGCCTAATACAATTTAAGGTTGTTCATAGGGCTCACATGTCCAAGGATAAACTCGCTTGATTTTATTCTTATGTTAATCCAACCAGTGACAGATGTCATTCTGAAGTCGCTTCATTGACCCACATGTTCTGGTCTTGCCCCTGTTTGCAAAATTATTGGAAAGATATTTCTGGTATTATTTCAACAGTTCTGAATATCAAATTGCAACCGCATCCTATTACTGCAATTTTCGGTTTACCAAAGGTGGATAATAGTCGTTTATCCCCCCTCAGCCCGGCGGATGATTGCATTTGTTACATTAATGGCTAGAAGATCTATCCTATTGAATTGGAAAGAAATTAATCCTCCAACTATATTTCAGTGGTTTTCTCGAGTTTAGAAAAAATTACAAGTGTTGTCTTTGTCCCTTCAGTTAAATTTGAAGAAACTTGGAGACCATTTATTCAACATTTTCATATGAGCTAAACTGACTTTTCCTAAACCTTACTTTTATTGTCCTTAATTATTTGGATGGAGGTGCGGAGTTACTGACGCTACTGTGTATAATTAATATAATGCAATGGCCCATGTCGATTAGGATTTTTTTCATTTTTTTGGGGGGGGGGGTTCTTATTTTCGCCATTTTTTGTAACCACTATGAGTTTGGGAGGTTATTATCATCTATTTATATTTATACCTTAACCTATTAATTATGTACTCTCAAGCTCTTTGTATTCATGTTTCATTTATGTTTGTTTAAAATCAATAAAAAGATTTAAAAAGGACTACTCTGAGGAAAGGGTGGAATAGGCGCAACGGGCCGAGTGGCCAGGCCTGCTCCTGTTACTTATTTTCTAAAGTCCGAGTTTACCTTTGCGCCTGGTTCTGCCTTGACCTTCAGCCTGTCCTTTTGCACAGGGGAGCGCTCACAGCACCGGAGTTGCATTTATGGATATAAAATTTGCTGTAAATTAACAAAAGATTTATGATAAAGAAATGATCCCTATGAGATTTGGTGTTATTAGTAAACCCAAATAAGACATTTTGAAAACAAAAAGTAAAATCCACATTAATATATTGATCTATAAATTGACAAACATCAACCCAAAATGTTTTAACACATTCACAATCCTGAAACAGATGAAATAAATTCTCTGGATATAAACCACAAAATTAACAGTTAGTTTCAATATCAGAATTAACCATGCCAAATAAACATTGGTTGGATAATATCTATGCATAATTTTAAATAAGCCCCAAATACTCCTCCACCTCAGATTCCCCAAGCGACTATTCCAAAAACTAACAGAGTACATATAAGTCGCCATGTACAACTCCTACAAACATACAGAGCAAAGCTACAGAATGGTAATTATATCTGGATCACTGAAAGATCAACCAGAGTGCAGAAGACAACAAACTTCGCCAATGCAAATATACAACGAGAACATGAAATAACCGCAGCGGCTGCCGATAGATGTCCGGTGCACTCAGCGCTCCCTGTTCAATCTGACAGGACAAGAAACAGTGAGGCGCAAAGGTAAACTCGTGTTTCAGAAAATAAGAAATAGAGAAGGTGTGGCCATTCGGCCCCTTGCAGCTCTTCTGCCCTTCACTCAGAACATGCTAGACTTTTGACGTCAGCACCAGTTTCCTGCAACTTTCCATCACCGCTGAGCCCCAGGATATGTCTATTAAATTTAGAAACCTTGTGGAGATAATTGCAATGATTCACTGCACTCTGGGTGAGGAAATTTCTCCTCATCTCAGTCCTGCTGAGTTGTCCTCGGATTTTGAGTCTGTGAGCGCTGGTTCCACACCTTATGGGAAACATCATTCCAGCCCTTCCGCTGTAAATATCCTGTGAGATTGAATTTCTCTAATTCTGAGACAGGAATGTGATCTGTCTCAGTCAAACCACGTCTTATTTCACTCATTTTGAGACAGTCCCAATACGATGATTTGTTGTGGGAGCATCTCTATGGACAGCAGGTGAGTGCAGTAATCCTGTGTTGTTCCACAGACTGATGGTTGAGGTGTAGTAACTGTTCCTGACCCTGGTGGGGCGAGTCCTGAGGCTCTAGTACCTTCTACCTGATTACAGCAGTGAGAAAAGAGCCTGCCTGTGTGGTGAGGCTGATCACAGCCGCCTGTATCGCCGTCCCCTCTGGCCTGGCCGATCCGGGACCAAAGGGATTGTGCAGAGTAAATGTGGTACTCTGTCGGTTATCACTGTGATCCGCCCCCTCTGGCCTGCCCTATCCAGGACCAAAGGGATTGTGGAGAGTGAATATGGTACTCTGTCGAGTATCAGTGTGATCCGTCCCCTCTGGCCTGCCCTATCCGGGACCAAAGGGATTGTGGAGAGTAAATGCGGTACTCTGTCGAGTATCACTGTGATCCGCCCCCTCTGGCCTGCCCTATCCAGGACCAAAGGGATTGTGGAGAGTAAATGTGGTACTCTGTCGAGTATCACTGTGATCCGTCCCCTCTGGCCTGGCCTATCCGGGACCAAAGGGATTGCGGAGAGTAAATGTGGTACTCTGTCGAGTATCACTGTGATTCGTCCCCTCTGGCCTGTCCTATCCGGGACCAAAGGGATTGTGGAGAGTAAATGTGGTACTCTGTCAATTATTACTGTGATCCAAGCTCTCTTTTTGCCTCTTATTATTCTTGTCTGTGATTGCAGTACGACAATCTCTGGCCCAATGTGCCCTGTTTCTACAAACCCCGTCTCTGTCCTTAGCCAAGTGTCCTCTTCATCTGCACCGTCCGCAAGATCCTGCCACCCGTTCTGGGTTCTTCGTCGGGACCCGAACTCCATCTCCTCACTATCAGGTTCTCTGTACACACCCTCACTTTGCCCCAGTCCCTTTAAAGAGTCAATTGCGCTCCATATTCATCAGAATTTATGTCACCTGGGGCCAGGTCTGTCTCAGCGAATTGAGATTAGTTAACTTAAAGGAGTGGGCAGGCTTGGGTCTGAGACAGTTTAGAAAAGTCTGCACTGCCAGCTGGACATACTGATCTGTCCAGGGGTTTGCCGGCATTGGACTCTCACGTATTCTTAAAACGAGCTATAAAGTACGCAAGGGATTCTCCTTTTTTCTGTAGTTATCGGGTAAATTCACCAAAATCCGCATGCAGTCGGGCTGTCATTCAAATGGGTTCCGTTACCTCAGCGACCCACCGTGCCATGGCTTGTATTACATCAGCCCCACTGGTGGCTCCCAGTCACCTTCGGGCATCTGCCTGGGAAAGGGGAACCCACTCCCTGTCCCTGTCCGAGAGGTTCCATATATAACCCTGAGGAGTGGCACAAGTCCCCAGGCAGGGTCTGGAAAGGGGAATCCACTCCCTGTCCCTGCCAGAGAGGCTCCATATATACCCCTGAGGAGTGGCACAAGTCCCCGGGCAGGGTCTGGAAAGGGGAACCCACTCCCTGTCCCTGTCCGAGAGGTTCCATATATAACCCTGAGGAGTGGCACAAGTCCCCAGGCAGGGTCTGGAAAGGGGAACACACTCCCTGTTTCAATGAATTCAGGTAAAGCCCCTGGTCCGGACGGTTATACTGCTGAATGTTTAAAATCCTTTTCTTATATACTCACTCCTTGGCTTTGCCAAATTTTTAAAGATGTGTTAACTGTAATTAAGTAACCACAATCTTTTTATGATGCCTCCATTTCTCCAATTCTTAAAAAAGATAAAGACTCCACTGAATGTGCATCCTATCGGCCAATATCCTTGCTGAATACGGATTCTAAGATTTTTACCAAAATTTTAGCCACTAGATTAGAAAATGTATTGCCTCAAATTATCTCTGAGTATCAGACCAGATTTATTAAAAACTGTTATTCATCTTTTAACATTAGAAAATTAATATAATTAATTATATTAATTAATATAATTTATACTTTTTCATCTAAAATACCAGAATGTCATTTCCTTAGATGCTGAAAAAGCGTTTGATCGAGTTGAATGGCTATATTTATTTAATACGTTGCAGAATTTTTATATTAGGTGGGTAAGGGACTTATAAGTTATCATTATATGCTGATGATTTGTTACTATACATATCTGACCCTGAGAGATCTATTCCTGCTATTTCATCCTTGCTTGCTCAGTTTAGTAGCTTTTCTGGCTACAAACTGAATTTTAATAAGAGTGAATTATTTCCATTAAATATGCAAGTTCCAATTTGTAAACACTTACCATTTAAATTTGTCACAGATCATTTTACTTATTTGGGTATTAAAATTACCAAGAAACATAAGGGTTTATTTAAAGTTAATTTTTTAACTTTAATTGAACAAATCAAGAAACTTGTTATCAGGTGCTCCCCATTATCTCTGTCATTGGTTGGTCGAATTAACACTATCAAGATGATAGTATTACCCAAATTTTTATATTTATTCCAGACATTACCAATTTTTATTCCTAAATCTTTTTTTGATATTATTGACTCCAAAATATCCTCGTATGTGTGGCAGAATAAAAATCGTAGATTAAGTAAAAAATATTTACAGAAGCCTAAGAAGGAAGTTGGTTTTGCTTTGCCAAACCTGAGATTTTACTGTTGGGCAGTTAATATTCAATATTTAATATTTTGGACACAGGAATCGGTCATAGTACCTTGCCCACAATTGGTAAATTTGGAGTATAAATCTGTACAATACTTCTCATTGTTTTCTATTTTAGGATCTTCGCTTCCTTTAGATTTATCTAAACTGAATAAACAAATAACTAATCCTATAGTTAAACATACATTAAGAAGATGGTTTAAATTTCGTAAATTCTTTGGCTTGAATAATCAAGCCCTATTATATCTAACTTCTTTTTCTAGCCCTCTTTTATGGACCAAGCCTTTGTGTTATGGAAAACAAAAGGTATAACATGTTTTCGTGATCTATTTTTAGATAACAGTTTTATGTCCTTTGAACAGCTATCCAGCCTAAAACACATTTTTTTTTAGATACTTGCAAGTTAGAAATTTCTTGAATGTTAGTATTTTCTGAAATTATGTCCAATGGACATTACAGAAAAAAATTCTATCTCTAAATCCTTGCCGGAAGGGTTAAGTAGCCATCATTTATCATATGATCATGAAAATCCAGCCAGGAGTATCAGAAATAATTAAGAAGGAATGGGAAAAAGAACTTCACTGTCTTATACCCACAGAGCAATGGGAGAAAATTTTACAATTAGTCATTTCTTCTTCTATTTGTGCTAAGCATGCCTAATACAATTTAAGGTTGTTCATAGGGCTCACATGTCCAAGGATAAACTCGTTCGATTTTATTCTTATGTTAATCCAACCAGTGACAGATGTCATTCTGAAGTCGCTTCATTGACCCACATGTTCTAGTCTTGCCTCCGTTTGCAAAATTATTGGAAAGATATTTTTGGTATTATTTCAACAGTTCTGAATATCAAATTGCAACCGCATCCTATTACTGCAATTTTCGGTTTATCAATGGTGGATAATAGTCGTTTATCCCCCCTCAGCCCGGCGGATGATTGCATTTGATACATTAATGGCTAGAAGATCTATCCTATTGAATTGGAAATAAATTAATCCTCCAACTATATTTCAGTGGTTTTCTCGAGTTTAGAGAAAATTACAAGTGTTCTCTTTGACCCTTCAGTTAAATATGAATAAACTTGGAGACCATTTATTCAACATTTTCATATGAGCTAAACTGACTTTTCCTAAACCTTACTTTTATTGTCCTTAATTATTTGGATGGAGGTGCGGAGTTATTGACGCTACTGTGTATAATTGATATAATGCAATGGCCCATGTCGATTAGGACTTTTTCCTTTTTTTTCGGGGGGTGGGTTTCTTATTTTCTCCATTTTTTGTAACCACTATGAGTTTGGGAGGTTATTATCATCTATTTGTATTTATACCTTAACCTATTAATTATGTACTCTCAAACTCTTTGTATTCATGTTTCATTTATGTTTGTTTAAAATCAATAAAAAGATTTTAAAAAGGACTATTCTGAGGAAAGGGTGGAATAGGCGCAACCTCTATCAAATCTCCTCCGGCACTCCAGAGAAAACAACCCAAGTTTATACAGCTTCTTATGATTGCACATGCACTCTTTGCCACCTGGGTGGCCAGGCATGCTCCTGTTTCTTATTTTCTAAAGCACGAGTTTACCGTTGCGCCTTGTTCTCCCTTGGTTTTCAGCCGTTCGGATTGCACAGGGGAGCGGTGAGAGCTCCGGAGATCCATCGGCAGCCGCTGCGGGGCAGCTCCCGTCTCCCAGCAGGAAGGGACGGGTCTGGGAGACAATTCCAGACAACAGGCCCCGATCCACGGCGGGGAAAGGCCGGGCGCCCTCTGTGTGGCTGAAACATCTCACGGAATCTCCGCCCGAATCTTCACCTCCGCCATCGGAAGGATTCAAAACTCCGGCCGCTGTTGCAGCCTTTACCCGGGGAGCTGCTCCCAATCTCGGGTCTCTCACCGGGTCCACTCGTTCCCGATTCCAAACTTCGGTCCGCCCAGCGTCCCGCCCACTGACACTCCTCAGCCAATGGAGGGAAGAGTCTCCCAGCGGTGTTCTCTGATTGGCTGTGCCTGTGTCCGAGGGCGGGCTGCTGCCGGGAGCTGGAGATGTCAGTCACTGTTTGTTCCCAGAATCAAGCAAGTTCCCCGAGGCTCAAAGTTCAAAGTAAATTTTATTATTTTTAAATTTTTTAAATTTTTATTACACACAATCAAAAACAGAAACACTAAACATATGCTAACAAAGCCAGGGAGTCACACAAAAGCAGCAACAAATATATAACTATTAACTTTAAATATACAAATACACAAGGAAATCCACTCTAAATACTGTTGGACAGAAGGAACTATATCTAAGAGGAGTCACAAAACAGGAACATTTACAGAGATAACCCAAAACGTTGACAAATTTGTACAGTCTTTACAGCCTTCTGGCGATGGGAAGTTTTCAGAGTATAAAAGTATAGTTTGAAGTCTGACATCAAAATATAAATGAAGGTTTCTTATTGCTGTGATTGCATTTATGGATATAAAATTTGCTGTAAATTAACAAAAGATTTATGATAAAAGAAATGATCCCTATGAGATTTGGTGTTATTAGTAAACCCAAATAAGACATTTTGAAAACAAAAAGTAAAATCCACATTAATATATTGATCTATAAATTGACAAACAACAACCCAAAATGTTTTAACACATTCACAATCCTGAAACAGATGAAATAAATCCTCTGGATATAAACCACAAAATTAACAGTTAGTTTCAATATCAGAATTAACCATGCCAAATAAACATTGGTTGGATAATATCTATGCATAATTTTAAATAAGCCCCAAATACTGCTCCACCTCAGATTCCCCAAGCGACTATTCCAAAAACTAACAGAGTACATATAACTCCTACAAACATACAGAGCAAAGCTACAGAATGATAATTATATCTGGATCACTGAAAGATCAACCAGAGTGCAGAAGACAACAAACTTCGCCAATGCAAATAAACAACGAGAACATGAAATAACCGCAGCGGCTGCCGATAGATGTCCGGTGCACTCAGCGCTCCCTGTTCAATCTGACAGGACAAGAAACAGGAAGGCGCAAACGTAAACTCGTGTTTCAGAAAAAAAGAAATAGAGAAGGCGTGGCCATTTGGCCCCTTGCGCCTCTTCTGCCCTTCACTCAGAACATGCTAGACTTTTGACGTCAGCACCAGTTTCCTGCAACTTTCCATCACCGCTGAGCCCCAGGATATGTCTATTAAATTTAGAAACCTTGTGGAGATAATTGCAATGATTCACTGCACTCTGGGTGAGGAAATTTCTCCTCATCTCAGTCCTGCTGAGTTGTCCTCGGATTTTGAGTCTGTGAGCGCTGGTTCCACACCTTATGGGAAACATCATTCCAGCCCTTCCACTGTAAATATCCTGTGAGATTGAATTTCTCTAATTCTGAGACAGGAATGTGATCTGTCTCAGTCAAACCACGTCTTATTTCACTCATTTTGAGACAGTCCCAATACGATGATTTGTTGTGGGAGAATCTCTATGGACAGCAGGTGAGTGCAGTAATCCTGTGTTGTTCCACAGACTGATGGTTGAGGTGTAGTAACTGTTCCTGACCCTGGTGGGGCGAGTCCTGAGGCTCTAGTACCTTCTACCTGATTACAGCAGTGAGAAAAGAGCCTGCCTGTGTGGTGAGCCTGATCACAGCCGCCTGTATCGCCGTCCCCTCTGGCCTGCCCTATCCGGGACCAAAGGGATTGTGGAGAGTAAATGTGGTACTCTGTCGGTTATCACTGCGATCCGTCCCCTCTGGCCTGTCCTATCGGGTACCAAAGGGATTGTGGAGAGTAATTGTGGTACTCTGTCGAGTATCACTGTGATCCATCCCCTCTGGCCTGCCCTATCCGGGACCAAAGGGATTGTGGAGAGTAATTGTGGTACTCTTGTCAATTATTACTGTGATCCAAGCTCTCTTTATGCCTCTTATTATTCTTGTCTGTGATTGCAGTACGACAATCTCTGGCCCAATGTGCCCTGTTTCTACAAACCCCGTCTCTGTCCTTAGCCAAGTGTCCTCTTCATCTGCACAGTCCGCACGATCCTGCCACCCGTTCTGGGTTCTTCGTCGGGACCCGAACTCCATCTCCTCACTATCAGGTTCTCTGTACACACCCTCACTTTGCCCCAGTCCCTTTAAAGAGTCAATTGCGCTCCATATTTATCAGAATTTATGTCACCTGGGGCCAGGTCTGTCTCAGCGAATTGAGATTAGTTAACTTAAAGGAGTGGGCAGGCTTGGGTCTGAGACAGTTTAGAAAAGTCTGCACTGCCAGCTGGACATACTGATCTGTCCAGGGGTTTGCCAGCATTGGACTCTCACGAATCCTTAAAAGGAGCTATAAAGTACGCAAGGGATTCTCCTTTTTTCTGTAGTTATCGGGTAAATTCACCAAAATCCGCATGCAGTCGGGCTGTCATTCAAATGGGTTCCCTTACCTCAGTGACCCACCGTGCCATGGCTTGTATTACATCAGCCCCTCTGGTGGCTCCCGGTCATCTTCGGGCGTCTGACTGGGAAAGGGGAACCCACTCCCTGTCCCTGTCCGAGAGGTTCCATATATAACCCTGAGGAGTGGCACAAGTCCCCGGGCAGGGTCAGGAAAGGGGAACCCACCCTGTCCCTGTCCGAGAGGTTCCATATATAACCCTGAGGAGTGGCACAAGTCCCCAGGCAGGGTCTGGAAAGGGGAACACACTCCCTGTTTCAATGAATTCAGGTAAAGCCCCTGGTCCGGACGGTTATACTGCTGAATGTTTAAAATCCTTTTCTTATATACTCACTCCTTGGCTTTGCCAAATTTTTAAAGATGTGTTAACTGTAGGTAAGTAACCACAATCTTTTTATGATGCCTCCATTTCTCCAATTCTTAAAAAAGATAAAGACTCCACTGAATGTGCATCCTATCGGCCAATATCCTTGCTGAATACGGATTCTAAGATTTTTACCAAAATTTTAGCCACTAGATTAGAAAATGTATTGCCTCAAATTATCTCTGAGTATCAGACCAGATTTATTAAAAGCTGTTATTCATCTTTTAACATTAGAAAATTAATATAATTAATTATATTAATTAATTAATATAATTTATACTTTTTCATCTAAAGTACCAGAATGTCATTTCCTTAGATGCTGAAAAAGCGTTTGATCGAGTTGAATGGCTATATTTATTTAATACGTTGCAGAATTTTTATATTAGGTGGGTAAGGGACTTATAAGTTATCATTATATGCTGATGATTTGTTACTATACATATCTGACCCTGAGAGATCTATTCCTGCTATTTCATCCTTGCTTGCTCAGTTTAGTAGCTTTACTGGCTACAAACTGAATTTTAATAAGAGTGAATTATTTCTATTAAATATGCAAGTTCCAATTTGTAAACACTTACCATTTAAATTTGTCACAGATCATTTTACTGATTTGTGTATTAAAATTACCAAGAAACATAAGGGTTTATTTAAAGTTAATTTTTTAACTTTAATTGAACAAATCAAGAAACTTGTTATCAGGTGCTCCCCATTATCTCTGTCATTGGTTGGTCGAATTAACACTATCAAGATGATAGTATTACCCAAATTTTTATATTTATTCCAAACATTACCAATTTTTATTCCTAAATCTTTTTTTGATATTATTGACTCCAAAATATCCTCGTATGTGTGGCAGAATAAAAATCGTAGATTAAGTAAAAAATATTTACAGAAGCCTAAGAGGAAATTGGTTTTGCTTTGCCAAACATGAGATTTTATTGTTGGGCAGTTAATATTCAATATTTAATATTTTGGACACAAGAATCGGTCATAGTACCTTGCCCACAATTGGTAAATTTGGAGTATAAATCTGTACAAGACTTCTCATTGTTTTCTATTTTAGGATCTTCGCTTCCTTTAGCTTTATCTAAACTGAATAAACAAATAACTAATCCTATAGTTAAACATACATTAAGAATATGGTTTCAATTTCGTAAATTCTTTGGCTTGAATAATCAAGCCCTATTATATCTAACTTCTTTTTCCAGCCCTCTTTTATGGACCAAGCCTTTGTGTTATGGAAAACAAAAGGTATAACATGTTTTCGTGATCTATTTTTAGATAACAGTTTTATGTCCTTTGAACAGATATCCAACCTAAAACTCTTTTTTTTAGATCATTACAGAAAAAATTCTAGCTCTGAATACTTGCCCGAAGGGTTAAGTAGCTATCATTTATCATATGATCATGAAAACCCAGCCAGGAGTATCAGAAATAGTTAAGAAGGAATGGAAAAAAAGAACTTCCCTGTCTTATACCCACAGAACAGTGGGAGAAAATTTTACAATTAGTCAATTCTTCTTCTATTTGTGCTAAACATGCCTAATACAATTTAAGGTTGTACATAGGGCTCACATGTCCAAGGATAAACTCGCTCGATTTTATTCTTATGTTAATCTAACCAGTGACAGATGTCATCCTGAAGTCGCTTCATTGACCCACATGTTATGGTCTTGTCCCCTGTTTGCAAAATTATTGGAAAGATATTTTCGGTATTATTTCAACAGTTCTGAATATCAAATTGCAACCGCATCCTATTACTGCAATTTTCGGTTTACCAATGGTGGATAATAGTCGTTTATCCCCCCTCAGCCCGGCGGATGATTGCATTTGTTACATTAAAGGCTGGAAGATCTATCCTATTGAACTGGAAATAAATTAATCCTCCAACTATATTTCAGTGGTTTTCTCAAACTACTTCTTGTTCGAGTTTAGAAAAAATTACAACTGTTGTCTTTGTCCCTCCAGTTGAATATGAAGAAACTTGGAGACCAATTATTCAACATTTTCATATGAGCTAAACTGACTTTTCCTAAACCTTACTTTTATTGTCCTTAATTATTTGGATGGAGGTGCGGAGTTATTGACGCTACTGTGTATAATTGATATAATGCAATGGCCCATGTCGGTAAGGTATTTTTTCTTTTTTTGGGGGGGGTTCGTATTTTTTCCATTTTTTGTAACCACTATGAGTTTGGGAGGTTAATATTATCTATTTGTATTTATACCTTAACCTATTAATTATGTTCTCTTAACCTCTTTGTATTCATGTTTCATTTATGTTTGTTTAAAATCAATAAAAAGATTTAAAAAGAAAGGACTATTCTGAGGTGGAATAGGCGCAACGGGCCGAATGGCCAGGCATGCTCCTGTTATTTATTTTCTAAAGCACGAGTTTACCTTTGCGCCTGGTTCTCCCTTGGTTTTCAGCCGTTCGGATTGCACAGGGGAGCGGTGAGAGCTCCGGAGATCCATCGGCAGCCGCTGCGGGGCAGCTCCCGTCTCCCAGCAGGAAGGGACGGGTCTGGGAGACAACTCCAGACAACAGGCCCCGATCCTCGGCGGGGAAAGGCCGGGCGCCCTCCGTGTAGCTGAAACATCTCACAGAATCTCCGCCAGTCTCTTCAGCTCTGCCTTCGAAAGGATTCACGACCCGCCGGTGGTGCAGCCGAAACCCGAGGCGCAGCTCCCGGTCTCCGTCCTCACTCGGTCCCGGTTGCAAACACAGGCCCGGCCGGGCGCTCAGCGTCCCGCCCACTGACTCCCCTCAGCCAATGAGAGCATCCCTCTCCCAGCGGTGATCGCTGATTGGCTGTGAGAGTGTGAGGACGGGCTGCTGCTGGGAGCTGGAGATGTCAGTCACAGTTTGTTCACAGAATTAAAGGAAGTTCCCCGAAACTCAAATTTTGAGTCTGTGACCCCTGGTTCCACTACCCAGCCAGGAGAAACATCATTCCTGCCCCTACCCTGTAAATACCCTGTGAGACTGTGTCTGTCTCAATCAGGAAGCTTCTCCATTTGAACCTAGTGTTAATGAAACTGGTGACAGTTCTTTCAGACCAGCAGCTCTGATCACAAGAACACCAGACAGTGGTCAGCACGGAATGTCCTGCAGTTACTGCAGGAGAAGGACTGGATGGACACAGTGGAGTGGTTCCCTGAGCAGACAGTCCAGACCATCTGGGAGAATGTCTCACCACCAGATCTCACCAACAGGCACCAAGACCTCACTTGTCTGGCGGCGAGAGGGCCCCTCCCAGTCTGATCCTTGCTGCATGCCCGGAGATCACTCCCACAGCGCGCTGCCCCGAGATTACTGCAGTGGAAACGAGAGGGTCCCTCCCAGTCTGATCCTTGCTGCATGCCCGGAGATCACTCCCACAGTGCGCTGCCCCGAGATTACTGCAGTGGAGACGAGAGGGCCCCTCCCAGTCTGATCCTCGCTGCATGCCCGGAGATCACTCCCACAGCGCGCTGCCCCGAGATTACTGCAGTGGAGTCGAGACGGTCACTCGCCTCTTTGTGGACTGTGGGCTGGCGAAGATCTGTGTAGAAAGATGCAAGGGCCTGTGCCACAGCAGCTGCGTAACAGAAGGCTCACTGATCCTCGGGCTGTTCCCAGAACGCGCAGGAAAACGGACAGCGAGTGCTGCTGGAAGATCATCAGCTCGGGGAAAGACGCTCGAAACTTGTTGGCCTGCCATCACACCGAGATGTCCGGAGAGCAGCGGTTCCCAACCTGGGGTCCACGGTTACTGGTATTGGTCCTTGGCATAGAAAAAGTTTGGGAGCCCTGTCGTACAGGAATGCTGCCGAATGACACATTCCAGACTACAGGGACACCATTGGAACTACAGGGATCCTCTACTGCTCGACTGGGAGAGGCCGTGTTGGCTGAGGAAGCCTCACAGTTATTGTTCACCACCCCAGGGGGCACATTAGCGACAACAGACAACAGAATACCCTTCAGACAACGAATGTAAATTCATTGGGTAAAGGTATTGGAAAGTTTTATCATTCTAAATATTTTATATAAAGCTTATTTTGATACAAAAAAAAGTATCAACATCTGATCTGTACCCAGAGTGAAGGAGACCAGGCCTTCTATTGGAGACAGGACAGACCTGGGTCAAGTCATGAAGTTTTTCTCACGAAGGGCTGTTGAAATCAGGACCTTACCGAAAAATTAACATTTTTCTCCCTGTGACGTAGAATGTCCAGTCCTGTGATTTTTCCTGCAACCACAGGTCGGTCATCACCACTGCATCTCTCTCCTCACAGCACAATATTCTCTCCGCATCCCCAGTTTAATGGCATGTTTTCACTGTTTACTTATCCACCGTTTTACACTCCACTCTGACTCTCTTAGACCTGGAGAAAGATAAAAAACGAGCTGCTGGAGGAACTCAGCGGGTCGGGCAGCATCTGTGGAGGGAAATGGACAATCGACATTTCGGGTTGAGACAGTTCAGATGAAGGATCTCGATCCGGAAAGGTCCTTCCGATCGGAGCGATGGGGCCTTTGGACATTAAGCTGACGTTTTTTGTCGCTCTAGGTGTTTACGAGACGGGGTCGCTGGGCATATGGCAAACTCACCTACGCTCGTCGCCGGGCTTAGACAGTCCATTGGGCGTTTTCTTATCTTTTCCCTGTTTAATTTGTTTTTGATCCCACACTAACATGGAAATAGCCAGAATTTCCACTGAACATATCCAGCAGCAGAATGTTCATTCCCGGAGACTGCAGCGCGCGTAGTGGACAATCGCGGTACTGCAGGGGATCAGCAACTCCCCGAAAGTGAAAGCATTCTGAATCAGGAAGTGCTGGGAGTTAACATGGCTTCGAAAGGACAGGTCGAGAGTTGGACCGAGGAGACAATTTGTCCCATCTGCCTGGATTTCTTCACCGATCCGGTTATACTGGAGTGCGGACACAACTTCTGTCGCTCTTGTATCACACTGTGTTGGGAAAGGGAGGAGAGAAACTCCTGCCCGGAATGCAGAGAGGAGTTTGCTGACCGCACCCTCAGGGCCAGTCGGGCCTTAGCAAATCTGGCTGAAAAAGCTCGAAATCTAAACCTGAATCCGAAAGGGAAGGAAAGTAAACGTCACTGCGAGGAACATGAGGAAGAACTGAAGCTGTTTTGTGAAACGGACAAGACACTGATCTGTCTGATCTGTAGAGACGCGCAGGAACACAGAGAGCACCGCTTCATGCCGATTAAAGAAGCTGTTAAAATCTACACGGTAAAACTAACATTAATTTAATACTTAACACATTTCCTTTCTCCTACATACCATTACACGAGTCTCCAGAACCAACACATCATTCTCTGCAACTTCCGCCATCTCCAACAGAATTCTAGCATCTCTCCGTCCCACAGCCCACCTCCGCACCACGCAACTCTCCGCTGTCTATACGGATCGCGGTCCACGTCCTGTATCGCCCTGATCCACTCGCTCCTCCCCACAAGCGGGACAAGTGCTACACCTGACTCCTAACCTCCTCCCTCGTCACCATTCAGGGCCGCAAACAGCCCAGTTCCTCCCGTTTCTTCCAGGTCGATTGTCCTCTCGAATTAGATTCCTTCTTCTCCAGCTCTTTACCTCTTCAACCTGTCCCCTCCCAGCTTCTCACTTCATCACCCTTCCCCACGTTCCCCCTCACGTTGTCTCACCCGTCACCTGTCAGCTGGTTCTCATCCCCAACCTTTTTATTCTGGCTTCTGTCCCATTCCTTCCCAGTCCTAATGAAGGGTCTCATCCCGAAACACCGACTGTTTATTTCCCCTGAATAGATGCTGCCTGACTCACTGAGTTCCTCCGGCATTTTGTGTGATAATCGGGTTTGATCACCGGTTTCTTTTGATGCATCTTTGTTTCTATTTCCTTCACTCTCTGACTTCCAGGATCTGCTAAAATCTTCCTTAGACTCTCTCACAAAAAAGAAATCAGACTTCCAGGAAAAGGAGCAGCAACAGAAAGAGAAGATTTCCGGAGTTCGGGTGAGGCTTCCTGAGGGGAATTTCTGATATTACTTTCGAGTTTTGCTCCATTTAATGCAGAATAGCCAAGTATCGCAGCTCCAGTGACCTGGGTTCGATCCTGACCTCTGCTGCTGTCTGTGTGGAGTTTGCATGCTCTCCCTGTGACCACGAGAGACTCCGACACATCCCAAGGACATAACGGATGAATGGCTAATTACCGTTAACCCTGTAAAGGTGGGGAGGGTGTGTGTGAATCAGATGGGAGCTTATGGGTCAATAAGTGAGAATAGGTTTCAGGAAAACGTGAGGGAATGGTGTTGATGGAAATGCTCTCAGAAGTAGATTGGACTCCAATAGACCGAACTTAACGACAAAAGGAAACAGAATTCAGCAATGCAGTATATTAATCTTCACCTTTCATTCAACAGGAACAGTCACACAGTGTTCAGTCCCACATCACATCCCAGTTTGCTGAACTGCGCCAGATTATCACTGAGAAAGAGCAGAGCTTACTCAGGGATCTCAGGGAAGAAGAAAAGAGGATTCTCGATACAATGGAGAAAAATCTTCGGGAGATTCAAGAGAATATAAGGATTATTCAGGAGGAACTTACTAAGTTAAAGGAACAGATGGATCAAAAAGACAGTGTGATGTTTCTCAAGGTGAGGGATTATATTTCAATTTGTTTCTGTCAAAGGGCACTAAATGAACAGTGGTATATCTGAAATAAACACAGCACCGAGGCCAATTCTAACAAAATAATTGCCGCTCTGGCGACCTCACACAGAAGGCAGTGAAGGCCAAGTCTTTGGATACTTTCAAGAGAGAGTTAGATAGAGCTCTTATAGATAGTGCGGTCAAGGGATATGGGGAGAGAGCAGGAACCGGGTACTGACTGTGTACGATCAGCCTTGATCACAGTGAATGGCGGTGCTGGCTAGAAGGGCCGAATGGCCTCCTGCTGCACCTATTGTCCCAAAACTGGACTTCCACAACTTCTGTACATCCCAGGACAGAATGAAAATCTCTCTGAAATTATTTACTCTGATCATAACACAGAGCTGCTGACTGTGTCCTTAATTCTACATTAAATATCCTCTAAAACTCTCGTTAACTCCCATTTCCAGTCACAGGCTGTGAGTGTGTCTGGTGCAGTTGGTTTGAGGGTCTCTTTGTCAATCAGTGAGAACAAAGAATTTGACCCACACATCAGACTTATCTTCTGTATCCGGTTTCCATCAGATTAGGGAAACTATTACTGTCTCTTTACTTTTACAGATAACATTCAAATGAACGTTCAATCGTTCAAAACATAACCAAGCCATTCGGCCCATTTTCTCCTCTCAATTTCCCTGCTTCACAATCCTCCACCCACCTACTCATCACAACCAGCAACAGTGCCCCGAAATCTCTGGTCCCTCATGTGTTTATCCAGCCTCCCCATTACATTCAATCTCTGCCGTTCCATTTCAACCACTCCTGTGGCAGCGAGTTCCACATCCTCTTCACTAAATTTCTTGTGGAATTTGTTAAAATCCATCTGGAATTACATCTCCCCACAAGTCTTCCCATAAATAGAGGTACTTCCTCCACCCGCACACAATCATATACATCACTGATCTTAAATTCCTCCATCTTACCACACTGACGTCATATCCAGATGAAAATGCACAGCCTGTCCTGTCTCCCCTGTAAGTTTCATCCTCTCAGTAATGGTCTGACATTCAGAAACTTTCCCTGTAATATACCCCGTGGTTCTGTATTGTCCGTGTGTGTGAGTGATTGCGGGAGTGGGAATTTTCAACACCTTGTAATGATTTGGAGGAAATTCAGGATGTGGACAGTAAGTCCAAGTCTAATCCGATTTGTGTTTTATTTATTTCAGGAGGAAGCTCATCGGAACAGGAGGTAGGACAGCCTCTTTACCCTGAATGGATTTGTAAAATAGTTCAGAATAGCAATTTATAACCAGCAGTTTAATATTTACAGGATTAATGACGATGTCCAGGAATTGTCAGTGACAGATGAGACCCTACCGGTTGAAAAATTCGATCACCTCTATTTGTTGAACACAGTGCTGAGAAAAACGCTTGATGCTATTAATCGAGGTAAAACTTACAAAGATTCATTTCCCCTTGTTTATGAAGCTCAATTTAGTTCCAATTTGAGGCAAAGATTGTCTGTAATACTGGTCTGAAGGGGAACTGAAGTTTATTCCACATCAACCCCACCGACTGGGAGGCATCACTGTCACATGGTCAGCTGGAGATGTCAGACCCCTGGACACGCCAGCACAGGGTCACAATACAACCAATACACGGGACTGTCAAATGAACCACTGTGTCCTGATCCCAGGCACACCGCACTGACACATCAGGACATGAGTTTGGATCTACCAGAGGAACTGGGAATTTAATACTGACGATAATATTGTAGGGAATAAAAGCAGGTATCTGTGTGGTGACCGGGATTGTCAGGAAAATACACAAGTCCTTCATGTGCCCTGTGAGTGCAGACTCTGACTGACACAGGTCTTCCCCCTTCCGGATCAGCATCTCTCACTGTTTTTAGAGGCAGATGAGGGGAGTGGTTGTGATCGGGGACTGAATCGTCAGGGGAACAGACAGGAGAATCTATCGATGTGAATGGGACACCCGAATGGTATGTTGCCTCCTGGGTGCCAGGGTCAGGGATGCCTCGAATCGTGTCCGCAGCATTTTAGAGAGGGAGGGAAAAGAGCCAGATATCTTGGTAAATTTGTGACAATGACATTGGAAGTAAACGCAAAGAGGTCCTGAAAATAGAATTTGGAGAGCTTGGTAGAAAGCTCTGAAGCAGCACCCCCAGGGTTGTAATTTCTGGATTGCTGCCTGTGCCACGTGCTGGTGAGGGTAGAAACAGGATAATTTGGCAGATAAACATGGCTGAGAAGATGGTGCTGGGGACAGGGATTCAGGTTCTTGGATCATCGGGATCTGTTCTAGTGGAGGAATGACCTGCTCAAAAGGGATGGGTCGCACCTCGACCAGAGGGAGAACAATATTCTCACAGAGAGGTTTGATAGAGCTATTGGGGAGGGTCTGAACTAATTTGGTGGGGGGGGGGGGTGCTCGGGAACTGGAGTGAAGGGATAGGACTGATGGTAAAAATGCAAAGATAGCGTGCAGTCAGACTGTCAGATAGGGCGGACAGATGAGTAGAGAAAGTTGCAGCCAGCAGGGTGAGTATCAGTGCATTAGGGATGCAGAATTAAAAAGGGTAGCAGATACAGTACACAAAGTGTTATATCTCAATGCATGGAGTATGAGAAATAAGGTGGATGATCTTGTTACACTATTACCGATTGTCAGGTGTGATGTTGTGGCCATCACGGAATCGTGGCTGAAGGATGGTTGTAGTTGGGAGCTGAATGTCCAAGGTTACACAATGTATCGGTGGTATAGGGAGGTCGGGTGAGGGGGTGGTGTGGCTCTGCTGGTAAATCAGTAGCAAGATGTGACATAGGATTGGAAGATGTTGAATCATCTGGGTTGAGGTAAGGAACTGCAAAAGTAAAAATGACACTGACACCAGTCATATACAGGCCTCCCAACAGTCAGTGGGTTGAGGCCCACAGATTACAACTGGAAATAGAAAAGGCTGATGAAAAGGACAATGTTATGATGATCATGGGAGATTTCAACATGCAGGTCAATTGGGAAAATCAGGTTGGTAAAGGATCTCAAGAGAGTGAGTTTGTTGAATGCAATGTGATGGCTTTCTAGAGCAGTTTGTCGTTGAGCCTACTCGGGGAACAGCTCTACTGGATTGGGTGTTATGCATTGAACCAGAGGTGAGTAGTTAAAAGAAACCTTAGGAGGCAGTGCTCACAACGTGACTGAGACCAACTTGAAATCTGAGAAGGAGAAAGTAAAGTCTGACATTGTAGTATTTCAGAGGAGTAAAAGAAATTACAGTGGTCTGAGAGAGGAGTTGGCCAAAGTAAATTGGAAGGAGATGCTGGCAGGGATGAGAGCAGAACAGAAATGGTGTCAGTTTCTTGGAAAATGAGGAAGGTGAAGGATAGGTGTACTCCAAAAATAAATAAATACTTAAATGGCAAAATAGTAAAACCGTGGCGGACAATGGAAGCCAAGTTAATGTTAAGGCAAAAAAGAGGGCATACAACAAAACAAAAAAATAGTAGGAAGACAGAGGATTGGGAAGCTTTTAAATATCTACAGAGAGGAACTGAAAGAATGATTGGGATGAAAAAAATAAACATGAAATTAATTTGAATTGAATTGACTTTATTACTTACTTCCTTCATATACATGAGGATTAAAATTTTTTAGGTTACATCTCCATCTAAATTGCAATGCGCAATTTACAGTAATTTATGATGAATAATATGTACAACAGGCTGGTTAATATAACATAGAAATACAGTTGTGTCCACACGAGTTAATCAGTCTGATGGCCTGGTTGAAGAAGCTGTCCCGGAGCCTGTTGCTCCTGGCTGTTAATCTGTGGTTTAGAATAACATTCAATTCAAGAGCAGGGATGTGATGCTGAGGCTTTATAAGGCACTGGTGAATCCTCACCTTGAGTATTGTGAACTTGGGCTCCTCATCTAAGAAAAGGTGTGCTGGCATTGCAGAAGGTTCATTTCATGAGGATTATTCCAGGAATGAAAGGGGTATCATACGAGGAACGTTTGATAGCTCTGTGTCTGTACTCGCTGGAATTTAGAAAGATGAGAGGGGATCTCATTGAAACCTTTCGAATGTTGAAAGTCCTAGACAGAGTAGATGTGGAAAGGATGTTTCCCATGGTGGTGGAGTTTAGGACAAAAGGGCACAGCCTCACGATAGAGGGGGGTCTATTTAAAACAGATGCGGATAAATTTGTGCCAGCAGCTGGTGAATTTGTGGAACTTGTTGGGTGTATTTAAGGCAGAGCTTGATAGGTTCTAGATTGGACACAGCATCAAAGGTTACGGGGAGAAGGCCAGGGAGTGCGGCTGAGGAGGGAAACAAAGGATCAGCCATGATTGAATGGCGGTGCAGACTCGATAGGCAAATGGCCTAATTCTGCTCCTATGTCTTATGGTGATCAGACCACTACATCAAAGCATTGTGAGAATGAGCTCGGACACACCGACAAGCATTGACATGGGTCAAGATTTCATCTCGGGAGAATCACACACAGCATAACCGGCCTGGCAAAGCTCCCTCACACACATACACAGGAAGGATTAGCAGATTGTAGTCAGAGCCTCAGCAATGTACGTTGTTATTCCCCTCAGTAACCTGGAAACCAATCTGTTCAGAGACAGTCATTTATTCATTTAAACAACTCAATCAAGTGTGACACACGGCCACAGAAATAGGCACAAATTCCCATTTAGGATTGAAATCTGCCGTCCTTACCCAGTCTGTCTGTTCTGTGGCACTGAGCTGCCCTCTGACGTGACGTCACATCAACACTTCACAGACAGACTCCGGGGTGAGATTCCTCAGGAGGAAGATCTGGGAGGGTTTGATGGATGTTGAACCCACGGCCCACTTCATCAATCTGCAAGACTAAGATGTCTTCTTGAGCATGTCCCATTTGTGTTTGTTTGCCCCCCCCCATCCCTCTAACCATTTCCCATCTGTGTACCTGCCCAAATTTATTTTAAAATATTTTATTTTTACCTGTTTCTACAGTGTCTGAGGGCAAATTCCATTTACCAACCTCCCTCTCTATGAGAATGTTACCCGGTAGACCACTCAGAAAAATTTCCCGTCTCAGTTTCCATCTGAGGTCTCTGGTTCTGTACTCCCATTTCTTGGAAAAAGAAACGTTATTTAAGCTCCTTATGAATTATTTACCTCGATAAGGGGTCATTCCTGAACATCCTACACTACAGCTGAATAGCCCAAGCTTATCCACTCTCTGCTTTTAACCCAAGCCCCCAGTCCTGGTAACATCCTCCTGAAGCCTCCTGTCCAGTGTAATGACATCCTCCCCGTATTCGGGAACCGGAAATGCAGACAATGCTCCAAGTGTGGTCTATCATCGACATCAAAGGCCTTGCTGAATTTCATGTGGACAGTGTGGAATAGGCGATGAATACAGGACTGAAGGTGTTTTTTTAGATTGGTACAAGAAGGGCGGCGTGGGAGCTAAATTCTGAAGGAAGGCAGTTTTTTAAAAGACTTTGCGTACAAGAACGGCGAGACTGCGCAGGACAGCGCAGAGAGTTTAAAAAGAAGACCACCCTATACAGCGGGCAGCGGAGTGGGTGGCAGCAGAGTGTAGGGCTTTGGCTCAACGGGCTTAGGCGGTAACGGGAAGAGCCGAGAGCGAGGCAACGACTCTTTTTCTCCCCTTGGCAAATCGGCCCGGATGGACGGGGGAACAGGAGGGCACATTAGCTAATGGTTTAAAAAGTTTGTGTGCTTGGCGAACTAAGTGGGTGAGTAGACCTATCTTTCTTTGTTTCATTCCTGTAGAATTAGGTAGCATGTCTGCAGGGTTAGTGCTTTGTTCAGGGTGTCAGATGTGGGAATCCTGGGAGACCTCCAGCCTCCCTGATAGCCACATCTGCACCAGGTGAACCGAGATTCAGCTCCTCGGAGACCGTGTTAGGGATCTGGAGCTGCAGCTTGATGACCTACTGCTTGTTAGAGAAAATGAAGAGGTGATAGACAGGAGCTACAGAGAGGTAGTCATCCCGAGGCTACAGGGGTCAGAAAACTGCGTGACTGTCAGGAGAGGGAAGGGAAATGCCCGGATAGTGGAGAGCACCCCTGTGGCTGCCCCCCTCAGCAACAAGTATATCGTTTTGGATGCTGTTGAGGGGGATGACCTGACAGGGGACGGCCACGGTGACCAGGTCTCTGGCACTGAGCCTGGCGCTGTTGTGCAGGAGGGAAGGAGGGGAAGAGGAATGCGGTAGTCATAGGGGATTCCATAGTCAGGGGAACAGACAGGAGATTCTGTGAGCCTGGTAGAGATACCCGCATGGTGTGTTGCCTCCCAGGTGCCAGGGTACGGGATGTCTCGGATCAGGTCCAGAATATTCTGAAGGGAGAGGGCGAGCAGCCAGCTGTCTTGGTACATGTTGGTACCAATGACATAGAGAGGAAAAGGGAGGAGGTACTGAAGAGAGATTTCCGGGAGTTAGGAATGAAGCTGAGAAGCAGGACCTCCAGGGTAGTAATCTCAGGATTGCTACCTGTGCCACGTGCTAGCGAGGGCAAGAATAGTAGGATCAGGCTGATGAATGCGTGGCTGACAGACTGGTGCAGGGGGCAGGGCTTCAGATTCTTGGATCATTGGGATCTCTTTAGGGGGAAGTATTACCTGTTCAAAAAGGACGGGTTACACCTGAACCATAGCGGGAATGTTTAATAGAGCTGTTAGGGAGGGTTTAAACTCATTTGGCAGGGGGATGGGAAACCGGAATGATAGAGTGGAGGAGGAGGAAAACTAAGATAGTGAGCAGTAAAGATGTCAGGAAGGACAGGCAGGTGATGGAGCAAATTTGCAGTCAATGGGATGAGTTGCAGTGCAATCAAAACAAAAAGTACCAAATACTGGACTTAAGGTGTTATACTTAAATACACACAGCATAAGGAATAAGGTGGATGATCTTGTCGTACAGCTACAGATTGGCAGGTATAATTTTGTGGCCATCACTGAGACGTGGCTAAAGGATGCATGTCTGCAAGAGCTGAACGTCCCAGGATACACGGTGTATCGGAAGGATAGGCAGGTAGGCAGATGGGGTGGCGTGGCTTTATTGGTAAGAAATGATATTAAATCATTGGAAAGAGGTGACATAGTATCGGAAGAATCTTTCTGGGTTGAGCTGAGAAATAGCAGGGGTAAAAGGACCCTGATGGCAGTTATCTACAGGCCTCCTAACAGCTGCAGTGAGGTGGACTACAAATTACAACAGGAAATAGAAAAGGTTTGCTAGAAGGGCAGTGTTATGATAATTGTGGGGGATTTTAATATGCGAGTGGATTGTGAAAATCAGGTCGACACTGGATCTCAAGAGAGAGAATTTGTAGAATGTCTACGAGATGGCTTTTCAGAACAGCTTGTTGAGCCCACTAGGGGATCAGAGGTACTGGATTGGATATTGTGTAATGACCCAGAGGTGATTAGAGAGATTGAGGTGAAGGAGCTGTTAGGAGGCAGTGATCGTAACATGATTGAGTTCACTGTGAAATTTGAGAAAGAAAAGCCGAAATCCGATGTGTCGGTATTGCAGTGGAGTAAAGGAAATTAAAGTGGCATGAGAGAGGAACTGGCCAAATTTGACTGGAAAGGGACACTAGCGGGAGGACGGCAGAGCAGCAGTGGCTGGAGTTTATGCGAGAAGTGAGGAATGTGCAAGACAGATATATTCCCAAAAAAGAAGAAATTTTCGAATGGAAAAAGATGCAACCGTGGCTGACAAGAGAAGTGAAAGCCAAAGTAAAAGCAAAGCAGAGGGCATTCAAGGAAACAAAAATTAGTGGGAAGACAGAGGATTGGGAAGTTTTTAAAAGCTTACAAAAGGAAACTAAGAAGGCCATTAAGAGGGAAAAGATGAACTATGAAAGAAAGCTAGCAAATAATATCAAAGAAGATACTAAAAGCATTTTCAAGTATATAAAGAGTAAAAAATGGGTGAGAGTGGATATAGGACCGATAGAAAATGATGCTGGAGAAATTGTAATGGGAGATAAGGAGATGGCTGAGGAACTGAACGAGTACTTGCATCAGTCCTCACTGAGGAAGATATCAGCAATATACCGGACACTCAAGGGGGTCAGGGAAGAGAAGCGTGCACAGTCACAATTACGACAGAGAAAGTACTGAGGAAGCTGAATAGTCTAAGGGTAGATAAATCTCCAGGACCAGATGGAATGCACCCTTGTGTTTTGAAGGAAGTAGCTGTGGAGATCGCGGAGGCATTAGCAATGATCTTTCAAAAGTCAATAGATTCTGGCATGGTTCCGGAGGATTGGAGGATTGTAAATGCCACTCTGGTATTAAAGAAAGGGGCAAGGAAGCAAAAAGTAAATTATAGACCTGTTAGCTTGAGAAATGGTTGGGAAGTTGCTGGAGTCAATTGTCAAGGATGAGGTTACCGAGTACCTGGAGGCATATGACAAGATAGGACAAACTCAGCATGGTTTCCTTGAAGGAAAATCCTGCCTGACAAACCCATTGAAATTTTTTGAGGAGATTACAAGTAGGCTAGACAAGGGAGATGCAGTGGATGTTGTGTATTTAGATTTTCAGAAGGCCTTTGACAAGGTGCCTCACATGAGGTCGCTAAACAAGATAAGAGCCCATGGAATTACGGGAAAGTTACATATGTGGATAGAGTGTTGGCTGATTGACAGGAAACAGAGAGTGGGAATAAAGGGATTCCATTCTGGTTGGCTGCCAGTTACCAGTGGTGTTCCACAGGGGTCCATGTTGGGGCCGCTTCTTTTTACGTTGTGTATCAATGATTTGGATTATGGAATAGATGGCTTTGTGGCTAAGTTTGCTGATGATACAAAGATAGGTGGAGGGGACGGTAGTGCTGAGGAAACAGAGAGTTTGCAGAGAGACTTGGATAGATTATGAGAATGGTCAAAGAAGTGGCAAAAGAAATACAATGTTGAAAAGTGTATGGTCATGCATGTTGGTAGAAGAAATAAACGGGCAGACTATTATTTAAATGGAGAGAAAACTCAAAGTTCTGAGATGCAATGGGACTTGGGAGTGCTCGTGCAGGATACCCTTAAGGTTATCCTCCAGGTTGAGTCGGTGGTGAAGAAGGCGAATGCAATGTTGGCATGCATTTCTAGATGAATAGAGTAGAGGAGCAGGGATGTGATGTTGATGCTCGATAAGGCACTGGTAAGACTTCACTTGGAATACTGTGTGAAGTTTTGGGCTCCTTATTTAAGAAAGGATGTTTTGACATTGGAGAGGGTTCAGAGAAGATTCACTAGAATGATTCCTGGAATGAGAGGGTTAAGATATGTGGAACATTTGACCACTCTTGGACTGTACTCCTTGGACTTTAAAGAATGAGGGGGAACCTCACAGAAACATGTCGAATGTTAAAAGGCATGGACAGAGTGGATGTGGCAAAGTTGTTTCCCATGGTGGGGGAGTCTAGTACGAGAGAGCATGACTTAAGGATTGAAGGGCGCCCATTCAGAACGGAGATGCGAAGAAATTTTTTTAGCCAGAGGGTGGTGAATCTCTGAATTTGTTGCAGCAGTGGAAGCCAAGTCATTGGGTGTATTTAAGACAGAGATTGATAGGTATGTGAGTAGCCAGGGCATCAAAGGTCATGGTGAGAAGGTGGGGGAGTGGGACTAAATGGGAGAATGGATCAGCTCATGATAAAATGGCGGAGCAGATTCGATGGGCCGAATGGCCGGCTTCTGCTGCTTTGTCTTATGGTCTTATTTGAATGCACCAGTATACGGAATAAGGATCTTGTAGCACAGGTAGAGTTTGACAGGTACAAACTTAGGCAGGTACGACTTTGGTCGAAGGAATAAAGGCAGAGACAATTCTGTAAACAGGGCGAAATTCAAAAATCAGAGGTGCAAAGGGACATGGGTGTCCTTGTGCAGGATTCCCTGAAGGTTAACTTGCAGTTTGTGTCAGTGGTAAGATTGGCAAACTCGATGTTTGCTTTCATTTCGAGAGGATTAGAATACAAGAGCAAGGATGTAATTCTGAGGTTTTATAAGGCATTGGTGAGACCACACTTGGAGTATTGTGAGCAGTTCTGGGTCCCTTCTATCGGAAAACATGTACTGGCATTGGAGGGGGTCCAGAAGATTCACAAGAATGATTCCAAGAATGAAAGAGTTAACAAATGAGGAGTGTTTGATGGTTCTGGGCCTGTACTCATGGGTGTTTAGAAGAATGGCTGATTTATTATCCACCTCACCCCTATTCTCCCACCTCCTCCCCATAATTTTTGAGACTCTGACTAATCAAGAAGTTTACTTATTAACTTCTGCTTTAAAAATCAAACAGGAGAAAATCTGCAGATGCTGGTAATCCAAGCTACACCGGTCCTGATGAAGGGTCTCGCCAGATCTCTCTGACACCTGTCTGGAGAGAGTTGATGTTGGGAGGATGTGGGTGGGTCGAGAACGGTAAGCACAGCCTCCGACTATAGGGATGTCCATTTAGGACAGAGATGAGGAGGAATTCCTTTATCCACAGGATAGTGAATCTGCCACAGGCAACTGTGGAGGCCAAATAATTGCGTATATTTAAAGCAGAGAACACACACAAATTGTTTGGGGAACAGCAGGCCGGGAAGTTTCTATGGAAAAGAGTAAACAGTCCACGGTTCAGACTGAAACACTTCATCAGGACCTGTGTTGCTTAAGGGTTCCTGCAAATTCATCCCCTGTCCTAATGAGGGGCTGCTGGGGATGGGGTTGTGTGAAAGGGGACAAAGTCATCCTCATCTGCCATCTTTGCCCCCTCTAGCTTCTCATTACCTCTACACACACAGTTCACCCACGGGGTTTCCACCTCTCCCCCCTCCTGGTTCAATCTGCCATTCATCTCTCCCCTACTGGTTCCCATTATCACCTCCTTTACTGTCTCAAACCATCACACTGCCCCACTTCACACTCACAAATGAATGTGAACAGTGAATGAAGGGCCTGTTCCTGTGCTGTACTGCTCTATGTTCTCTGTTCCCAGGAGATCTCATGGAAACACAAAATTCTTTCAGGGGTCAACAGGCAGGAGTGAGGGAGGATGTTTCCCCTGTCTGAGGAGTCAAGGGCCAGGGGTCTCTCTGCTCTCCTGTCCAGCGGAAAATCCCTGGGGAGACATTAGTTGTCCACCCGCTTTTGTCGAGTCAAAGGTTAAAGTCTCCCCCCGATCCCCGGGGCCGAGCTGTCCGAGTCTCCCCCCGATCTCCAGGACCACGCTGCCCGAGTCTCCCCCCGATCTCCGGGACCACGCTGCCCGAGTCTCCCCCCGATCCCCGGGGCTGCGCCGCCCGAGTCTCCCCCCGATCCCCGGGGCCGCGCTGCCCGAGTCTCCCCCCGATCTCCGGGACCACGCTGCCCGAGTCTCCCCCCGATCTCCGGGACCACGCTGCCCGAGTCTCCCCCCGATCCCCGGGGCTGCGCCGCCCGAGTCTCCCCCCGATCCCCGGGGCCGCGCCGCCCGAGTCTCCCCCCGATCCCCGGGGCCGCGCCGCCCGAGTCTCCCTCCGATCCCCGGGGCCGCGCTGCCAGAGTCTCCCCCCCGATCCCCGGGGCCGCGCTGCCCGAGTCTCCCCCCGATCCCCGGGGCCGCTCCGCCAGAGTCTCCCCCCGATCCCCGGGGCCGCTCCGCCAGAGTCTCCCCCCGATCCCCGGGGCCGCGCTGCCCGAGTCTCCCCCCGATCCCCGGGGCCGCTCCGCCAGAGTCTCCCCCCGATCCCCGGGGCCGCTCCGCCCGAGTCTCCCCCCGATCCCCGGGGCCGCGCTGCCCGAGTCTCCCCCCGATCCCCGGGGCCGCGCTGCCCGAGTCTCCCCCTCCCCGAGTCCGCGCTGCCCGAGTCTCCCCCCGATCCCCGGGACCGCGCTGCCCGAGTCTCCCCCTCCCCGAGTCCGCGCTGCCCGAGTCTCCCCCTCCCCGAGTCCGCGCTGCCCGAGTCTCCCCCCGATCCCCGGGGCCGCGCTGCCAGAGTCTCTCCCCGATCCCCGGGGCCGCGCTGCCCGAGTCTCCCCCCGATCCCCGGGGCCGCGCTGCCCGAGTCTCCCCCCGATCCCCGGGGCCGCGCTGCCCGAGTCTCTCCCCGATCCCCGGGGCCGCGCTGCCCTAGTCTCCCCCCGATCCCCGGGGCCGCGCTGCCCGAGTCTCCCCCCGATCCCCGGGGCCGCGCTGCCCGAGTCTCCCCCCGATCCCCGGGGCCGCGCTGCCCGAGTCTCCCCCCGATCCCCGGGGCCGCGCTGCCCGAGTCTCCCCCCGATCCCCGGGGCCGCGCTGCCCGAGTCTCCCCCCGGTCCCGGGGCCGGGCCGCCCGAGTCTCCCCCCGATCCCCGGGGCCGCGCCGTCCGAGTCTCCCCCCGATCCCCGGGGCCGGGCTGCCCGAGTCTCCCCCCGATCCCCGGGGCCGCGCCGTCCGAGTCTCCCCTCGATCCCCGGGGCCGCGCTGCCCGAGTCTCCCCCCCCCCGATCCCCGGGGCCGCGCTGACCGAGTCTCCCCCCGATCCCCGGGGACTCTCTAATTCTCTGCTTCTCCCCCTAGTCTCTGTCACCCTGGATGTGGAAACCGCGAATCCGTGTCTCGAGGTGTCTGAGGATCGGAAGAGTGTGAGATGTACCGGGACCGGGACCCGGAGGGATCTCCCTGACACCGGGAAGAGATTCACATACTGGGAATGTGTGCTGGGATCGGAGGGATTCACATCGGGGAGACATTACTGGGAGGTGGAGGTGACGGGGAATCGGGTCTGGTGGCTGGGAGTCGCCGCAGAGTCTGTGGAGAGGAAGGGATTGTTGTTCAGTGTGAGACCGGAGACTGGATTCTGGGTCATCGGGCGGGATGATGACGTGTTACATCGGGATTATGACGTGTTCGTTGGTCTCCTCTCCCCCGAGTTCCGTCTCCCTGCCGGTCCCATCCCCGGGAGGGTGGGAGTTTATCTCAGTTACGAGTCCGGGACAGTTTCATTTTACAACGCGGAGACCAAGTCCCATCTCCACACCTTCACTGGGAATAAATTCACGGGGAAACTTTATCCTGTCTTCCGGACTGTGGATGTGAACCAGTGGCTGAGAATCTGCTCCGGTTCCGCTCCGGGTCTGTAAACGGGTCGGGTCCCGGGACCGGCGTCAGGAGTAAAGTCCCTGTAAATATAAATGTGCGGAGAGTGCAGCTAAATACGTGGCTAAGGAGATGGTGCAGGAGGGAGGGCTTCATGTTTCTGGACAATTGGGCTTTGTTCCCGGGAAGGTGGGGCCTGTTCCGACGGGACGGTTTGCCCCTGAACTGGACGGGGACTAACATCTTTGCGGGTAGATTTGCCAGTGCTGCTCGGGGGGATTCAATCTAGATTTGCAGAGGGAGTGGAACCAGAGTGTTAGAGCAGATAGTGAAGTGGAGGAGGATAAAGGTCATACGAGGACTGCATGTATAGACAGAAATCAAAGGTTTGCACATTAGGTTGTAAATTAATTTTCAGAGCTTTAGAAATTGTAGAAAATAAAGATTTCCAAAAAGATTTTGATGAAGAACATGACCAGAACATATGTGAAAAGGTGGCTACTTCAGTTTTATAACTATCACAATAATTGTCTATGTTAGGAAATATTTTAGATAGTTTCTCCTTTGTTAAATAGTAACAGTGAACAATTTTAAATTGAATTAAACACTGATTGGTTCATATTAAAGAAGAATTGACCATCTTCATTAACAAAGGTCATATTAAGTTCTCTTTCCCAAACTTGTTTAATCTTTAGTGATTAAGGGGATCTGTTTTTTTTTGCAGATTTATTTATCTTTATTATCATTTATTTTGTGATGGTCGATTGATGACTTTGTTTCGATTGATGACTTTGATTCGTTGTTTCAGACGTGATAGAGGGGGAGGGATGAAAGGGGGAGGAGTGGCATTACTAGTCAGGGAAAATATCACAGCTGTGCGTAGACAGGACAGCCCGGAGGGCTTGTCTACAGAGGCCATATGGGTGGAGCTGAGGAACGGGAAAGGTGTGACCACACTAATAGGGGTGTATTATAGACAGCCCAATAGTCAGAGAGAATTGGAGGAGCAAATCTGTATAAAGATAGTAGACCTACTTTCATACCCTTCCTCTTAACTAAGGTTTTTTTTTCGGTCCCTCGCTTTCAGCTCTTTTTTTTTGGTAGTCGGCATTATTATTTTCTGTTTTGTATTATATTATTATTGTATGTTTATTTTTGCACTGTATTTATTTTCTTCATTTTGATTTGGGTTTTTTTTTCTATCTGTAGCGATGTAGAAAATGCATAAAAAACTAATTTTAAAAAAGTAGTAGACCGATGTAAGAAACAGGAAGTTGTAATAGTAGGGGATTTTAACTTTCCACATATTGACTGGGACTCCAAAAAACTGTAAAAGGGCTAGATGGCTTGGAGTTTGTGAAATGTTTTCAGGAAAGTTTTCTAAATCAATATATAGAGGTACCTACGAGAGAGGATGCAATACTTGATCTCCTATTAGGAAACCAAACAGATCAGGTGACAGAAGTATGTGTAGGCGAACATTTTGGGTCCAGTGACCACAATGTCATTAGTTTCAAGTTAATTACGGATAAGGATGGGTCTGGTCCTCGAGTTGAGGTTCCAAATAGCAGAAGAGCTAATTGTGTGGAAATGAAAAAAGACCTCGGAAGAGTGAATTGGGATAAGTTTTTTTTCCTGACAAGGATGTGTTCAGGAAGTGGAATGCCTCCAAATGTGAAATTTTGAGGGTGCAGAGTTTGCATTTTCCTGCCAGGATTAAAGACAAAGTTAGCAGGCATAAGGAACCTTGGTTTTCAAGGGATATTGGCGATCTGGTTAAGAAAAAGAGAGAAGTGTATAGCAGGTAGAGGCAACAAAGAGCAAATGAGTTACTTAAAGAGTATAGAAAACATAAGAAAATACTAAAGAAGGAAATCAGGAAGGGAAAAAGTTGACATGAGGTGGCTTTGGCAGATAATGTGAAGGAAAACCTGAAGGGTTTCTACAAGTATATTAAGAGTAAAAGGATAGTAAGGGACAAAATTGGTCCCCTAGAAGATCAGAGTGGTCGTCCATGTGTGGAGCCTCACGAGATGTGGGAGATCTTAAACAGTTTTTTTGCATCAGTATTTACTCAGGAAACTGGCATAGTGTATATGGAAGGAAGGGAAACAAGCAGTAGTGTCATGGAACATTTGTAGATTAAAGAGGAGGAGGTGCTTGCTGCCTTACAGCGCATAAAGGTAGATAAATCCCCCGGGCCTGACTTGATATTTCATCGGACCTTGAGAGAGACTGGAGTAGAAATTGCAGGGGCCCTGACAGAAATATTTAAAATATCCTCAGCCACGGGTGCAGTGCCGGAGGATTGGAGGGTAGCTCTTGTTATTCCATTGTTTAAAAAAGGCTCCAATAGTAAA
Organism: Hemitrygon akajei; assembly: GCF_048418815.1. Lineage (NCBI taxonomy): Eukaryota > Metazoa > Chordata > Chondrichthyes > Myliobatiformes > Dasyatidae > Hemitrygon > Hemitrygon akajei. Next base: position 1,004,166 of record NW_027331996.1, on the reverse strand, counting down.
CCAGGTAATTACAGGCCAGTGAGCCTGACATCAGTAGTATGTAAGTTATTGGAGGATGTTCTGAGAGATCGGATTTACAAGTATTTGGACAGCCAAGGGCTGATTAAGGATAGTCAGTACGGCTTTGTGCATGGTAGATCGTGTTTAATGAATCTCGAAGAGTTTCTCGAGGTGGTTACCAACTAAGTAGGTGAAGGAAAGGCTGTGGATGTTGTCCACATGAACTGTAGTAAGGCCTTTGACAAGGTCCCACATGGGAGGTTAGTTCAGAAAGTTCAGACATGAGGTATCCATGGAGAGGTTGGAGAGATTGAAAGAGTTCAGAGATTTACTAGGATGTTGCCAGGTCTTCAGGAGCTGAGTTACAGGGAAAGATTGAACAGGTTAGGACTTTATTCCTTGAAGCGTAGAAGAATGAGGGGAGATTTGATAGAGGTTTACAAAATTATGTGGGGTATAGATAGTAAATAGGAGTAAGTTCTTTCCATTTAGATTAGGAAAGATAAATATGAGAGGACATGGTTTTAGGGTGAAAGGAGAAAGGTTTAGGGGGAACATTAGGAGGATCTTCACTCAGAGAGTGGTGGGAGTGTGGAACGAGCTGCCATCTGACGTGGTAAATGCAGGCTCACTCTTAAGTTTTAAGAATAAATTGGATAGATACCTGGATGGGAGAGGTCTGGAGGGTTACGGACTGGGTGCAGGTCAATGGGACGAGCGGAATAAAGTTTCCGCACAGACTAGAAGCACCAAATGGCCTGTTTTCTGTGCTGTAGTGTTCTATGGTTCTATGGAGTGAAATAAACACGACATAAGAATTGTCGATTGATTAATTTTAACTCGTTCACCGCATCCGTCAACCGAACAGAAACACCGGGGATTCAGCAGCAGTTGCGGGCGGCGGGTCCTGAGCTCCCCCGGGTCCTAAAGTCCACCCGTAATGAGACAAGTTAAATGGGACAAGTGGGGGCGGTGCTGACCGGAAAAGTCAGTGAAGATTGTTCATTAAGTTCATCTGCCATTTCTTTGTCCCCCATTACTACTTCACCAGCATCATTTTCCAGTGGTCCAGCATCAACTCTCATCTCCCTTTCACTCTTCATGTAACTGAAAACTAAACTTTTAGTATCCTGATTTATATTATTGCCCAGTTTGCCCTCATATTTCGTCTTGACCATTCTTATGGCTTTTATCGTTGCCTTTTGTTGGATTTTAAGAGCATCCCAATAATCCAACATCCCACTCACCTTTGCTACCCTATATGTCATTTCCTTAGGTTTAACACAATTATTACATGCCTTTTCCAGCTCAAACTGTGAATTGATTTAAAGTCAGTCCCATAATTTAATAGTTTTTATCTGAAATCTATCTACCATCGCAAAGATTGTACTGAAGACTGCATTTGATTTTTCTTCAGCCTTGTACACTTCACATTGAAATAGTATGTGTTTCGACAGTTTCATAATGACAAAATGTAGACGACACAGAATGAAGTTTTCCAATTAGTTACAAGGCATAATTAAGCATAGTGTGGGCATTTCTAAGTCGAGTCAATATCATTCCTTCCCTTGTTTTAAGCCCTTCTTGTATAAGCCCAACAGGTTTATATATTCTGTACAGGTGTCTGTCCTTATGTCCATTATCCTACGTCTTTCCATAAGCCCCTAATTCTTAACACTACCAACCCTTTAGCTTCTAATTTGCTAAGTGGAAGGTCTATATCCACAGCTTAACATTTAACAGCTTTTGGTGCTAAACAGTCAACAACATCATTTCCCTCAACAGTGTGATGTGCAGGGCCCATAATGTGCAGACATATAAATCAAACTTTATATATGAAATACTGTTTGACAAGTTTCCAACAGTCAATCTGATCTACTGCCAGAATGACCTGTTTAAGACTCATTAAAACCGAAATGTATTCTGAGCAAATTACAAGGACCAATTTCCTCCACCCTTGTAAGCCTAAACTGTTGGCAAAGAATTCTGCTTCCTATGCTGATAAATGGCTATAAGTCATTTCTTTATCATTACCTGCAATTCAGGCACACAAAAACAGCCACACCAAAATTCCCCAGTTAACTTATCTTTTGATTCATCTGTAAAAATGGTTACTGTATGATAATAACTTTCATTAATATACTGATGATCCAACAGACTCTCAGGCAGAACCGAATCCGATCGTGTAACCTAAAATCAACTGAAGTCATTGGAAAAAACAAGGTGGGGTTACAGAGAAAGCTACAGTGGGACATATTGTATCATCAAATACACCCATATTCCCAGTGTGATAAGAACCCAGCCACTCAGAACAAAAAACACTCTTCTTGTGATGTCCCCAACCGTCCTCCAGCACACCTTTAACAGGATGATCATTTCCTTGCCCCCACAAATTAATCCAGTATGTTGAACTTCTTGAACCTCTGTTACTTTGAGGGCAATTGTCCCATTGCAATCAGTAAAGCCAAAACAGGAGACAACATTACCGCACCAGAACACAATCTTAAAGTCTGTAATTGTATCACATACAAACATCTTTAATTTGAAGATGAAGCTGATCCATAAGCCACACAGACATAATCAAGAACAGATCAAATTAAACCAATATAATTGGTCAACAAAGATTTTCATGTTGCACCCAAGAATACCCACATAGATATCTGAGGAGATTTAAAGCTCCTTTACATTTATCAATTATTTTACTGATAGGTGCTTCCACGTCAGCTTATTATCCACCCACATACTGAGAAATCTTACCACTGGCACTCCCTCAAGATATTAATGACATAATTTAAAATCAAGTGCAAGTCTATTAATTCTGTTTGTAAACCACGTAATGTGTTTTAACGACTGAAAGCTTAAAATCCTCATCAATCTGCCCACTGTTTGACCTATTAACTGTAAATTGCAATTTATACGTCTAATCTATAAAGCTACATCATCTGTATATTGTGATTTACCCAGGGTATCCCATTTTCCCATCTCAGAGAAAATATCATTAATCATAATATTAAATAATGAAGGGCTACAAATACTGCCTTGTGGGATCCCATTCTCTATCTCATAGAAACACAAACATAACATGCCGACCAGTACTTGGACAGTCCATCCAAAAAAAAACTCAAAAAATTATACAATGTCCCTCTCACTCCTAATTTAATCAAAAGTCATTTCTTCCATATCATTTCCCTTTTCAGTATCAAGAAATACTGTTATTGCAACATCTTTATTTAATTGTGCTGTCCGAATATCATCTTCCAAACCTCAAACTGAATCTAATCTCATTTCACCCTTCCAAAATCCACTCTAATAAAACACTTTATCACCACTCTTTCTAAAATATAACTCAAGCGCTTGATTAACAAACATTCCATCAGTTTACATAAATGAGACATTCACGATATAGGCCCTTAACTAGAAGGATCAAATGGGGATCTGCCAGGTTTTAGAATTGGCACTACTATTTCCATTTTCCATGAGGAAAGTAGATGCACAATTCAAACATTTAATATTTTCACAAAAGCGAATTATATACAATTACAATTTCAAATATCACTCTTTCCTGGGAACACCTGACCAGCATTATTAATAGACTTCTTAAATTCATACAAAGAATTCTCTCCATCAGTGATACTATCATTGCTACAGCTGACTTCCAGCACATCAGGGTATTCACTGAAAAACATATCCCTACATTGTTTAACTTCTTCACTTAAATTATCCTGATTATGAATCTCAGCAAATGACCCAGCCAGTAACACAACCTTCTCTGTTTCAGTAACAATCATTTGGCCCTCATTAATCAACACAAATCCCCCCATTTTCTAAATCATATCCCAAACAATTCCAAGTTTGATATCCCTTTCAATATTATCTCCATATAACCTCCAGTAAATCGCCTCCTTCCTCCCCACGGCCTTTGCCCTTTTATTGTTAATAATGTAACACGGAGACTGATGCACCATCACTTAAAAACTCACATTTCTCCCAATTTGCTGCCTGTCCCGTTATAAATCCAAATCCAAACTCATAAAGACAGGAAGGCTGACTGACGTTCACATAAACTAATCACCATCTGAGTTCCCATTTGAGCGACAGGCACTGCAGCCAATGACAGCTGGGATCAGTGTTACGTCTGAGCTACGATAGGCTGGAGGAAATCGGCCCATGATGAGACCCTCCTCTTCCGCTCCATCTCCATGGCGGAGATCAGCAAGTCGCTTCTTGACGGTGTCGCCGGCCTCGGCGCCCACAAGGACGGGTGTGATTCCCCTTCGCGCCTCGGTGGGTCTGTTTCGGTGACGTCTGTGGTGGCTGACGAAGCATGCTTTGACAGGAAGCGAGCGAGGACCAATGACTACAACTCCCAGAAGGCCCCACTGATGACGTTGGGGTGTTGTTTCGGGGTAAGGTATAAAAGCAAAATGGAGGAAAATGTAATGCCTTACGTTTTCTGTACTGTGTCGTGCCTTCAATAAAAAAATTAAATTAAAAGAGATATTCCAGCGAGAAATAGATAGAACATAGAACCATACAGCGCAGTACAGGCCCTTCGGCCCAAAAAGATGTGCCGACCCTTAAACTCTGCCTCCCTAAGCTCAAATTCCATCTAGTAGTCTCTTAAACTACTCGGGCAGTGCATTCCACGCACCAACCAATCTCTGAGTTTAAAATCTTCCTCTAGATAGATAGATAGATAGATAGATAGATAGATAGACAGATACTTTATTCATCCCCATGGGGAAATTCAACCTTTTTTCCAATGTCCCATACACTTGTTGTTCCAAAAACTAATTACATACAATACTTAACTCAGTAATAATATGATATGCATCTAAATCACTAACTCAAAAAGCATTAATAATAGCTTTAAAAAAAAAGTTCTTAAGTCCTGGCAGTTGAATTGTAAAGCCTAATGGCATTGGGGAGTATTGACCTCTTCATCCTGTCTGAGGAGCATTGCATCGATAGTAACCTGTCGCTGAAACTGCTTCTCTGTCTCTGGATGGTGCTATGTAGAGGATGTTCAGGGTTTTCCATAATTGACCGTAGCCTACTCAGCGCCCTTCGCTCGGTCCCCCTTGAACTTCCCTCCCCTTACCTTAAAGCTATGTTCTCTTGTATTGAGCAGTGGTGCCCTGCGGAAGAGGCGCTGGATGTCCACTCTATCTATTCCCCTTAATATCAACTATACCGCTATCATTTCTCCTCTCATCCTCCTTCTCTCCAGAGAGTAAAGCCCTAGCTCCCTTAATCTCTGATCATAATCCATACTCTCTAAACCAGGCAGCATTCTGGTAAATCTCCTCTGTACCCTTTCCAATGCTTCCACATCCTTCCTATAGTGAGGTGACCAGAACTGGACAGAGTACTCCTTGTGTCGCCCAACCAGAGTTTTATAAAGCTGTATCATTACATCGCGACTCTTAAACTCTATCCCTCGACTTATAAAAGCTAACACCCCATAAGCCTTCTTAACTACTCTGTCTACCTGTGAGGCAACTTTCAGGGATCTGTGGACATGTAGCCCCAGATCCCTCTGCTCCTCCAGACTTCCAAGTATCCTGCCATTTACTTTGTACTCTGCCTTGGAGTTTGTCCTTCTAAAGTGTACCACCTCACACTTCTGCAGGTTGAACTCTATCTACCACTTCTCAGCCCTCTCCTGCATCCTATCAATGTCTCTCTGCAATCTTTGACAATCCTCTGCTGCACTATCCACAACACCACCAACCTTTGTGTCTTCTGCAAACTTGCCAACCCATCCTTCTACCCCCACATCCAGGTTGTTAATAAAAATCACGAAAAGTAGGGATCCCAGAACTGATCCTTGTGGGACACCACTAGTCACAACCCTCCAACCCAAATGTACTCCCTCCACCACAACTCTCTGCTTTCTGCAGGCAAGCCAATTCTGAATCCACCTGCTCAAACATCCCTGGATCCCATGCCTTCTGACTTTCTGAATAAGCCTACCGTGTGGAACCTTATCAAGTGCATTACTAAAATCCATGTAGATTACATCCACTGCACTACCCTCATCTATATACCTGGTTACCTCCTAAAATAACTCCATTAGGCTTGTCAGACACGATCTGCCCTTCAGAAAGCCATGCTGACTGTCCCTGATCAGACCATGGTTCTCTAAATGCTAATAAATTCTATCTTTGTGAATCTTTTCCACAGCTTTCCCACCACAGATGTAAGGCTCAATGGTCTATAATTATCCGGACTACCCCTACTACCCTTTTTGAACAAGGGGACAACATTCGCCTCCCTCCAATCCTCCGGGACCATTCCCGTGGACAATGAGGGACATAATGATCCTAGCTAGAGGCTCAGTAATCTATTTCCTCACCTTGGATGCAGAACTGGGAAGTGGCAGATGGAGTTCAACACAGGTTCATTTCTGCAGGTCAAATTTGAACACAGAATATAATATTAATGGTAAGATGCTTGGCAGTGTGGAGGGTCAGAGAGATCTTGTGGTCCATGTCCATACGACACTCAAAGCTGCTGTGGAGGTTGGCAGTGTTGTTAGGAAGGTGTCTGGTGTGATGGCCTTCATCAACCGTGGGATTGAGTTCAAGAGCTGTGAGGTGATGTTGAAGCTATATTTCACCTAACCTGTACATAAGTAATTGTAATAAGATGATGAGAGGCTTTGACCATGTGGATAACCAGAGGCATTTTCCCAGGCTTGAAGTGACTAACACGAGGGGACGTGGTTTTAAGCTGCTGGAAGTCAGTACTGAGGGAATGTCAGGGGTAAGTTTCTTACACAGAGAGTGGTGGGTGCATGGAATGCACTGCCTGCAGCGATGGTGGAGGTGGATACAATAGGATATTTTAAGAGACTCTTAGATAGGTTCATGGAGCTTAGAAACATAGAGGGATATACGATCAGGAAATCCTAGGCAGTCTCTAGAGTAGGTTACATGGTCAGTACAACATTGTGGGCTGAAGAGCCTGTAATGTGCTGTAGATTTCTGTGTTCTGTGTCAAAGACAGGCAGAGGGATTAGTTTAAATGGACAGGAGGACAGCATGGAAAGGTTGGGACGAAGGGCCTGTGTTACTGCCGTAAGGGAGGGGTTCTGTCCCAACCATCGACTCTATTCCCATCAACAGATGCTGCCTGACTTGACAACGTTCTTGAAAAGTTGCATTCAGTTCCGCTTAGCATTCTGTACAAAGGATGTTTTGTGCTGGAAGAGTGCAGAGGAGATTCATCATGATTGAGGGGGCGTGTGTTCATAAGTCCATAAAGCATAGGAACAGAATTAGGCCATTCAGCCCATTGAGTCAGCCACCTTTCCATCATGGCTGATCCCAGATCGCACTCAATTCCAGATATCTGACCTCCCGCCATATCCTTTGATACCCTGACCGATCAGGAAACGATCAATTTCTGCCTTGAATATACCCACACATTCGGCCTCCACCGCAGTCTGTGGCAGAGCATTCCGCAGATCCAATACAACTTGGCTGATAAAAAAATAAGCTGCTTCCCTCTGTTTGAAAAGGTGGCCCCTCAACTTTGTGGCTGTGCCCCACCACAGGAAATACCTTCTCCACATCCACCTTATCCAGTCCTTTCAACATTCGGTAGGTTTCAATGAGATGCCCCGCATTTTTCTGAGTTCCAGTGAGCACAGGGTCAAAGCTGCCAAGTGCTGCTCATATTTTAACCCCTTCATTCCCGAAATCATCTTTCTGAACCTCCTCTGGACTCTCTCCAATGACAACACATCCTGTCTGAGATGTGGTGCCCAACACTGTTGACAATACTCCAAGTGTGGCCTGACTAGTGTCTTATAAAGCCTCAGCATTATCTCGTTGTAGTTATATTCATGGGGCGAGATTGGACTGTGTTGATCTACAGGGAGATCTTGGAATCCGAGTTCATAACTCCCAGATAGTGGTTCCATTGTCAGGCAGTTATATTGCAGTTGTATAAATCTCTAGTTTAATCACATCTGGAGAATTGCATTCGAATACAGGAATAATGCGGAGGTTTTGTATGGTGAGTGGAAGAGGCTTAACGGGATGCTGTCTGGATAAAGTGAGACTGGACAATCTCAGGTAATTTTCTCCAGAGTGGCAGAGGCTGAGGGAGGTGTGACAGACGTTTACAGGAATGTGAGAGGCACAGACAGAGTGGACAGCCGAGATTTTTTCTCTAAGGAGGAAATGTCCAATGCCAGTGGGCATGCACTTCAGGAGAAAGGGGGAACACACCCTCATTGGTCCTGTTTGCACTATTGAAGTATTTTGTAATTTAGTGTAATTTCCTATCTTTTCTCTGCATAGCTGCTGTTGGAAAAAAACAATTAGAAAAGACAATGATGTTAAAAACTTGACTCAGAATGTTTAAAGAAGATTTGCGTTTCAAGTTTTGTTTTTCATTCCCATAGTGGTGGGTGTCTGGAGTGAATGTCAGGGGCGGTGGTGGAGGCAGATGTGATAGAGGTTATTAGATACCACGTGAATGTGAGGAGAATGGAGGGATGTGTTCCTTGTGTAGGCAAAAGGGATTGGTTCAGTAAGGCATGAGGTGACCAGTTCAATTGGTTCAGAACAACACAGTGAGTAGAAGGGCCTGTTCAAGGACAAGTACAGCAAGCAGAGCAGGTAAACTGGATAAAGTGATCCCACTCAGAGAACAGACTGTGACGTCAGTGGATATATGTCGTCATCACAGTTCTCTCACCAAAGATACTTCACTGCTGGATAAAATGAAGTTTGTGATGTTTATAACCGATGTGGTGAATTGTACTGATCAGACATCTCATCCTCCTGAGGAAATTAAAATTATTGTGAAAGCTGCAGAAAGGTATCTTGGTGTAACTGGTGTTATGTGGGAAGCTTTAAATGAAGTTTTGTTGGGTGGGGTATCCGTATCCCAGTCTACTTGTGAACATACATAATAGTATTAAAATATATCAATGAAATGCAAGAAATCTGATTTATAATGGTCAAGACTTTAAGAAGTTTATTTCTGATTTGTCAGACTCCTCCGATGTTATATCTGTTCAGGAAACCTGCACATTTTAAGTTTTTATTCCTGTGCAGGAATATATTGTCGTTTGGCCTGACAGGTTAGTTGGTAGAGGGGTGATGTTGCCAGTTTTATAAGGAAAGGGGCAGGGTATAGAGTTGTGAATGGGAATAAAATGTATGACGCACTTGTAGTAGAAATTCTTGATTCAACAGGTATGTATGTAGCTTCTTGTGTGAAAATATTAACTTTTTGAATCATATTTGGAGGTTTGGCCATCCACTTTCCTCATGGAAAATGGTTGTTGTAATCGTGTCCATTCTAAAACCTGCAGCTCCCCGTCTGATCCCCCTTGTTATAGGCCAATATCATGAACGTCTCTTTTATGAAAACTTGCGGAATATGTGATAATCGAGAGGTTGCATTATACTTTTGATAAAAAAGTCGATCTCACGTTTTATCAGACGGGAATTCGGGATGGAGGGAATCCATGACTGGAGCAGTTTGTCGTCGGGATCGAGGGAATCGAAGGGTTGACCCCAACACGCTGAGGAGGGTTGTACCTTGGGGATGTCCGGGGCAGGGTTCTGGGACTGGGGGAAAGCCATGACTTGTTCATGGAGGCGGCTGACCCCTTCAGGACCGGGTTCAGCCCGCTCCGCAATGTAGCTTCCACTGGACAATGGAGGACGGCCCTCTCTGTGGGAGGAATCAGGGGACTTGACCCATCGCATTATGGGGAGATGGGGGCGGAGGACGACAGGGTCGGGGCCTGTTTGGTGTTCTGTGTCGATGAACGCCAGGTAACAGGCTAGTAGCTGGCGCTCGAAGGGGCTGTAGCGCGCTATGCGGCGGGATTGCCTGGGAGGATGGTGTGCTGGGCACCTGTATCGACAAGTGCCATCCACCTCTGCGTGTTTCCCTTTCCCCAGTGTACTACGACAGGTATATGTGGCCTCAGGTCCCCCGGGCGGGAGAGTGCGAGAGAGCAAATGCACCGGGGGCCCTGGCCTTCATCCTATAGAGGGGGGGAGGGAGAAGGTCTGCCACCCCTGTGGTGAGGCGCCTTGATGGCTGAGGTGGGGCATTTCCTGTCTCAGGAAATCTCTGAGTTCTGTCCTGAGGGCAGGCGAGGCAGTTTCAGGTAAGGGTGGTGCAGAGGGTGGGTCGGTGTGGGCATGTTCGGGCAGGGCGGTCTGGGGGCCGGGGGCGCCCCCTGCCTCGGATTTGGTGGCGGGACGGATGGTGGTGTTGTTGTAGCTGGATTTGCCCCTGCAGTGCTCCTTCCACAGGGTATATAGGTTGGGGTGGGGATGCCATCTATGCTGTCACGATCCACCCCTGCACGCAGCAGGTCTGTGTACAGCTGCCTGCGTGTAAAGCGGGGAGGGGTTGTGTTTGGAACCCTTGCCTCGGTCTTGTGGACCTGGGTGGATGCCCCCGTCTGCATATATTCCAGTCCCTCCAGGAGGGTGATGGCCTCCTGTACGTTCCCACCGCTGGCTGGTGCCATGGGGGGCAGGATGACTGACTCAAGTCGGGGGGCGCGGTAGTGACCGGGTATCCTGCTGGGGCACCGGTCACTCCTGTGTCTTCGAGGAAGTTGCGGTCGCGGGCACCTTGACAGATGCCGTTGACCAGTGCCCATTCGCTGAGAACCAGAGTAGTGCCCTCGCTGACCGTACCCCATTGCGGCCGCCCGTGGAGATCCCACTCCAGAAGGGTGGGATATCGGGCTCTCACCGCGGTCACTACCCGATCCCGCAGGGTAGTGCCCTCGCTGACCGTACCCCATTGCGGCCGCCTGTGCGGATCCCACTCCAGAAGGGTGGGATATCGGGCTCTCACCGCGGTCACTACCCGATCCCGCAGGGTAGTGCCCTCGCTGACCGTACCCCATTGCGGCCGCCCGTGGAGATCCCACTCCAGAAGGGTGGGATATCGGGCTCTCACCGCGGTCACTACCCGATCCCGCAGGGTAGTGCCCTCGCTGACCGTACCCCATTGCGGCCGCCTGTGCGGATCCCACTCCAGAAGGGTGGGATATCGGGCTCTCACCGCGGTCACTACCCGATCCCGCAGGGTAGTGCCCTCGCTGACCGTACCCCATTGCGGCCGCCTGTGGAGACCCCACTCCAGAAGGGTGGGATATCGGGCTCTCACCGCGGTCACTACCCGATCCCGCAGGGTAGTGCCCTCGCTGACCGTACCCCATTGCGGCCGCCCGTGGAGATCCCACTCCAGAAGGGTGGGATATCGGGCTCTCACCGCGGTCACTACCCGATCCCGCAGGGTAGTGCCCTCGCTGACCGTACCCCATTGCGGCCGCCTGTGCGGATCCCACTCCAGAAGGGTGGGATATCGGGCTCTCACCGCGGTCACTACCCGATCCCGCAGGGTAGTGCCCTCGCTGACCGTACCCCATTGCGGCCGCCTGTGGAGATCCCACTCCAGAAGGGTGGGATATCGGGCTCTCACCGCGGTCACTACCCGATCCCGCAGGGTAGTGCCCTCGCTGACCGTACCCCATTGCGGCCGCCTGTGGAGACCCCACTCCAGAAGGGTGGGATATCGGGCTCTCACCGCGGTCACTACCCGATCCCGCAGGGTAGTGCCCTCGCTGACCGTACCCCATTGCGGCCGCCCGTGGAGATCCCACTCCAGAAGGGTGGGATATCGGGCTCTCACCGCGGTCACTACCCGATCCCGCAGGGTAGTGCCCTCGCTGACCGTACCCCATTGCGGCCGCCTGTGGGGATCCCACTCCAGAAGGGTGGGATATCGGGCTCTCACCGCGGTCACTACCCGATCCCGCAGGGTAGTGCCCTCGCTGACCGTACCCCATTGCGGCCGCCTGTGGGGATCCCACTCCAGAAGGGTGGGATATCGGGCTCACACCGCGGTCACTACCCGATCCCGCAGGGCAGTGCCCTCGCTGACCGTACCCCATTGCGGCCGCCTGTGGGGATCCCACTCCAGAAGGGTGGGATATCGGGCTCTCACCGCGGTCACTACCCGATCCCGCAGGGTAGTGCCCTCGCTGACCGTACCCCATTGCGGCCGCCTGTGGGGATCCCACTCCAGAAGGGTGGGATATCGGGCTCTCACCGCGGTCACTACCCGATCCCGCTGGGCAATGCCATCGCTGACTGCTGTTTGTGGCGCCCGCAGCGCATTGTTTATGCTCTGCTGGTCAGAGAGGCTTCCCAGGGCGCTTGCCTCCTGATGGGAGAGGCTGAGGTTAGGCCCCCCTCGTCCAACAGCCGGAGCAGCCAGGCGGCCGGGTGCTCGTCTGGTCGTTGGCGGTACCGATCCGCCGGTTGGGTCAGCTCCTTGGGGGAGAAGTCCCCTTGACCTCGAGCTCCTCGGCGTCCAGCAGCGCTGCCTGGGCTCTTCTTTTTATCATTTATTTATTTATTAATTTTTTAGAAAATTACAAAGAATAAATGTAATGATAAAATAGTAAGAGAGAGAAAAAATAATATTAACCCTCCCCCCTCCCCTTAACCCCCCCCCCTTAACCCTTGTCTAAAGAAAAAAATAGTAAGAAAGAAGAGAAAGATTGCCTGGATATCGGAGGATCCCCACATGCTCCATGGAGTTCAAAATAATTTTAATTTTAATTTTTACTTTCCCCAATTACTTTATAATTTTATCTTCAAAGGAAGTATGTTGCCTGAGCTCTTCCAGCTCCTTGTCCTTCTGACCACCTGGCGTCTCAGCAGGGACGCAAACAACCGGGAGGCGCCCCTTTGACCCCCCCCCCCCCCGGGCTTTGGGGAACCCTGATTCCTTAAGGATGGAGACCACGTGGTGGCCCAGCTTCTCGCCACGGGGGTCTAACTGCTCCGACCGGTCCACTGGTTTCCCGTGGTCTGCCAGCATGCTGGCCAGACTCTCAAACCCCTCCCTTTCATCCCTCCACCCGGGGATCTTATTCTGCCTGCCTGCACTGGCTTTCTTCCCCGTGTTACAGAACATTCTCCCCTGTGCTCTGTGTCCAGCCAAGAGCTATTAGATGCTGAACCCAAAGTCCACTGCAGATACTGTGGTCAAATCAAAACGTACAAACAAGCTTGATGAACTCGGAGAGTGGGAGAAGGGAAGGGAAAGTGGGGAGAAAGGGAAGGGAGAGTGGGGAGAAGGGAGAGTGGGGGTAAGGGAAAGAGAGAGTGGGGAGAAGTGGAGAGTGTGAGTAGGGAAGGGAGAGTGGGAGAAAGGGAAGGGAGAGTGGGGAGAAAGAGAAGGGAGAGTGGGAGAAAGGGAAGCGAGAGTGGGGAGAAGTGAAGTATAGGGAGAAAGATAGATGGGAGATTCAAGAGTAGGAGAAGAAATTGAGGGAGAGTGGGAAAAGTGAGAGAAACTGAGCAGTGTGCATGTGAGAAAGAAAAGCGAGTGCGGGCAGTGGGGGACAGAGGCAGGAGAGTGGAGAGTGGGAACGTGGGGATTGGGGACAGAGAACAGAGAGAGAGAATGAAGTGTGAGGAGTAGGAAAGAGAGAGGGAGAGTGAGGGCAGTTGGGTAGTGGGGAGAGAGGGAAGGCAGCGTGGGGACGGTGTGAGAGAGAAGGGAAGGGAGAGAGTGAGGGCGGTTGGACAGTGGGAGAGAGGGAAGTCAGCGTGGGGACGGTGTGAGAGAGAAGGGAAGGGAGAGAGTGAGGGCGGTTGGACAGTGGGAGAGAGGGAAGTCAGCGTGGGGACGGTGTGAGAGAGAAGGGAAGGGAGAGAGTGAGGGCGGTTGGGCAGTGGGAGAGAGGGAAGGCAGCGTGGGGACTGTGTGAGAGAGAAGGGAAGGGAGAGAGTGAGGGCGGTTGGACAGTGGGAGAGAGGGAAGGCAGCGTGGGGACGGTGTGAGAGAGAAGGGAAGGGAGAGAGTGAGGGCGGTTGGACAGTGGGAGAGAGGGAAGCCATCGTGGGGACGGTGTGAGAGAGAAGGGAAGGGAAAGAGTGAGGGCGGCTGGGCAGTGGGAGAGAGGGAAGCCATCGTGGGGACGGTGTGAGAGAGAAGGGAAGGGAAAGAGTGAGGGCGGTTGGGCAGTGGGAGAGAGGGAAGGCAGCGTGGGGAGTTGCAGACACAGAGAAGGGGCTGTGTGCAATGATAGAGAACGTAGGGGGATCGGGTAATGTGAGAGAGGGAAGGAGTGGAGAGTGTGAGAGAGAGGGACCAGTTGCAGAGAGAGAATCTGGAACATGGAGCGGAGGAGAACACAATCAGGGTACGGAGTGGGAGAGAGGAGGTAGAGTGGGGAGGGTGTGAGAGTGAAGGTATCTTTTGCAGTTTGAGAGAAAGAAGGGAGAGTGGGGATGAAAGTGGGAGAAGCCAGAGGGGGGAGATGAAGAGAGATAAGGAAGAATAGGGAATAGGTGAAGAGTAGAGACCAGTGTGGTGTGGAAGAGGGATTCCGGAGAAAGGGGAGTACAACAGTGTCACTCCACTCTTCAAGAAGCGAGAGAGGCAGAGGGAAGGAAACTTTAGGCCAGTTAGTCTGTCCTCAGTGTTTGGGAAGATGTTGGATTCGATTATTAAGGATGATGTCTCAGGAAACTTTGGGCAAATGATAAAAAGGGCCGGAGTCAGCATAGTTTCCTGACAAATCTGTTGAAATTCACTGAAGAAATAACAAGCGGGATAGACAAAGGACAATCGGTTGATGTTGTGTACTTTGAATTTCAGGCTTTTGAAAAGGTGGCAGACATGAGGCTGTTTAACAAGCTAGGAGCCCATGATATTACAGAAAGAGTCCAGCACAGATAAAGCAGTGGCTGATTGACAGGAGGCAGAACGTGTGAATAAATGGAGCGTTTTCTGTCTGGCTGCAGATGTCCAATGGCATTCCACAGGGGTCGGTGATGGGACCGATTATTCTCTGATATATGGCGATGACTTGGATGATGTATTTGATGGCTTTGCTGCAAAATCTGCAGAGGACATGAACAGAGATGAGGAAATAGAGGCCACAGAAATTCCACCCATTGTTGCTTTGAGGTTATCGGTGCCAAAGGTCTTTTCCAATCACTTTTGGCCAGCTCCTCTCTCACGCCTCTGCAGTTTCCTTCATTCCACTGCAACACTGCATCTACGTTGTGCTTCCCCTTCTCAAATTGCAAATTCAATCCCGATTCATTGTATCACACCCTATCCTGAATAGTGATCATTAATCCAGTGATCATTAATGGAGAACGTGTGGAGCAGGTTAAGCCCTACAAGTATCTGGGAGTACAGTTAGACGAGAAGCTAGACTGGACTGCCAACACAGATGCCTTGTGCAGGAAGGCACAGAGTCGACTGTACTTCCTAAGAAGGTTGGCGTCATTCAATGTCTGTAGTGAGATACTGAAGATGTTCTATAGGTCAGTTGTGGAGAGCGCCCTCTTCTTTGTGGTGGCGTGTTGGGGAGGAAGCATTAAGAAGAGGGACGCCTCACGTCTTAATAAGCTGGTAAGGAAGGCGGGCTCTGCCGTGGGCAAAGTACTGGAGAGTTTAACATCAGTAGCTGAGCGAAGGGCGCTGAGTAGGCTACGGTCAATTATGGATAACTCTGAACATCCTCTACATAGCACCATCCAGAGACAGAGAAGCAGTTTCAGCGACAGGTTACTATCGATGCAATGCTCCTCAGACAGGATGAAGAGGTCAATACTCCCCAATGCCATTAGGCTTTACAATTCTACCGCCAGGACTTAAGAACTTTTTAAAAGCTATTTTTAATGCTTTTTGAGATAGTGATTTAGATGCATATCATATTTTTTTACTGAGTTAAGTATTGTATGTAATTAGTTTTGCTACAACAAGTGTATGGGACATTGGAAAAAAGTTGAATTTCCCTATGGGGATGAATAAAGTATCTATCTATCTATCTATCTTTTAATCTGACTCGCAGGGTCGTAGATGTCAATCAGGTTGGGGTGATGCAATCTCTCCCTCAACCAGCCCACTTTGCCTGAGGGAGTAGCACGTAGCATAGTATCTCAATCCACAAATTTGTCTCCAGGAGACAATGGACATGTCCCGTAGCTTTACATCGCCGGGGAACGAGACAATCCGCACGTCTCTCACTCATTTCCTGGGCCCCCTGACCCAACCCAACAGTGATCTTGCGATTCTCTCAAAGGAGGGGGCTGCAGGCATAACAGCCGTCACGACCCGATCCCGCAGGGTAGTGCCCTCGCTGACCGTACCCCATTGCGGCCGCCTGTGGAGATCCCACTCCAGAAGGGTGTGATATCGGCCTCTCACCGCGGTCACTACCCGATCCCGCAGGGTAGTGCCCACGCTGACAGTACCCCATTGCGGCCGCCTGTGGAGATCCCACTCCAGAAGGGTGGGATATCGGGCTCTGACCGCGGTCACGACCCGATCCCGCAGGGTAGTGCCCTCGCTGACCGTACCCCATTGCGGCCGCCTGTGGAGATGCCACTCCAGAAGGGAGGGATATCGGGCTCTCACCGCGGTCACTAACCGATCCCGCAGGGTAGTGCCCTCGCTGACCGTACCCCATTGCGGCCGCCTGTGGGGATCCCACTCCAGAAGGGTGGGGTATCGGGCTCTCACCGCGGTCACTACCTGATCCCACAGGGTAGTGTCATCGCTGACCGTACCCCATTGCGGCCGCCTGTGGGGATCCCACTCCAGAAGGGAGGGATATCGGGCTCTCACCGCGGTCACTACCCGATCCCGCAGGGTAGTGCCCTCGCTGACCGTACCCCATTGCGGCCGCCTGTGGAGATACCACTCCAGAAGGGTGGGATATCGGGCTCTCACCGCGGTCACTACCTGATCCCGCAGGGTATTGTCATCGCTGACCGTACCCCATTGCGGCCGCCTGTGGGGATCCCACTCCAGAAGGGAGGGATATCGGGCTCTCACCGCGGTCACTACCCGATCCCGCAGGGTAGTGCCCTCGCTGACCGTACCCCATTGCGGCCGCCTGTGGAGATCCCACTCCAGAAGGGTGGGATATCGGGCTCTCACCGCGGTCACTACCCGATCCCGCAGGGTAGTGCCCTCGCTGACCGTACCCCATTGCGGCCGCCTGTGGAGATACCACTCCAGAAGGGTGGGATATCGGGCTCTCACCGCGGTCACTACCCGATCCCGCAGGGCAGTGCCCTCGCTGACCGTACCCCATTGCGGCCGCCTGTGGAGATCCCACTCCAGAAGGGAGGGATATCGGGCTTTCACTACCCGATCCCAAGGGGTAGTGCCCTCGCTGACCGTACCCCATTGCAACCGCCTGTGGAGATCCCACTCCAGAAGGGAGGGATATCGGGCTCTCACCGCGGTCACTACCCGATTCCGCAGTGTACTGCCCTCGCTGACCGTACCCCATTGCGGCCGCCTGTGGGGATCTCACTCAGAAGGGAGGGATATCGGGCTCTCACCGCAGTCACTACCCGATCCCGCAGGGTAGTGCCCTCGCTGACCTACCCCATTGCGGCCGCCTGTGGGGATCTCACTCAGAAGGGTGGGATATCGGGCTCTCACCGCGGTCACTACCCGATCCCGCAGGTTAGTGCCCTCGCTGACCGTACCCCATTGCGGCCGCCTGTGGAGATCCCACTCCAGAAGGGTGGGATATCGGGCTCTCACCGCAGTCACTACCCGATCTCGCAGGGTAGTGCCCTCGCTGACCGTACCCCATTGCGGCCGCCTGTGGAGATCCCACTCCAGAAGGGTGGGATATCGGGCTCTCACCGCGGTCACTACCCGATCCCGCAGGGTAGTGCCATCGCGGACTCCTGTTTACGGCGCCCGCAGCGCATTGTTTATGCTCTGCTGGTCAGAAAGGCTTCCCAGGGCGCTTGCCTCCTGATGGGAGAGGCTGAGGTTAGGCCCCCCTCGTCCCACAGCCGGAGCAGCCAGGTGCTCGTCTGGTCGTTGGCGGTACCGATCCGCCGGTTGGGTCAGCTCCTTGGGGGAGAAGTCCCCCTGACCTCGAGCTCCTTGGGGGAGAAGTCCCCCTGACCTCGAGCTCCTCGGGGGAGAAGTCCCCCTGACCTCGAGCTCCTTGGGGGAGAAATCCCCCTGACCTCGAGCTCCTTGGGGGAGGTCCCCCTGACCTCGAGCTCCTCGGGGGAGAAGTCCCCCTGACCTCGACCTCCTCGGGGGAGAAGTCCCCCTGACCTCGAGCTCCTTGGGGGAGAAGTCCCCCTGACCTCGAGCTCCTTGGGGGAGAAGTCCCCCTGACCTCGGGCTCCTCGGGGGAGAAGTCCCCCTGACCTCGAGCTCCTTGGGGGAGAAGTCCCCCTGACCTCGAGCTCCTTGGGGGAGAAGTCCCCCTGACCTCGAGCTCCTTGGGGGAGAAGTCCCCCTGACCTCGAGCTCCTTGGCGGAGAAGTCCCCCTGACCTCGTGCTCCTTGGCGGAGAAGTCCCCCTGACCTCGAGCTCCTTGGGGGAGAAGTCCCCCTGACCTCGAGCTCCTTGGAGGAGAAGTCCCCCTGATCTCGAGCTCCTTGGCGGAGAAGTCCCCCTGACCTCGAGCTCCTTGGGGGAGAAGTCCCCCTGAACTCGAGCTCCTTGGAGGAGAAGTCCCCCTGATCTCGAGCTCCTCGGGGGAGAAGTCCCCCTGACCTCGAGCTCCTTGGGGGAGAAGTCCCCCTGACCTCGAGCTCCTCGGGGGAGAAGTCCCCCTGACCTCGAGCTCCTCGGGGGAGAAGTCCCCCTGACCTCGAGCTCCTCGGGGGAGAAGTCCCCCTGACCTCGAGCTCCTTGGGGGAGAAGTCCCCCTGACCTCGAGCTCCTCGGGGGAGAAGTCCCCCTGACCTCGAGCTCCTCGGGGGAGAAGTCCCCCTGACCTCGAGCTCCTTGGGGGAGAAGTCCCCCTGACCTCGAGATCCCTGGGGGAGAAGTCCCCCTGACCTCGAGCTTCTCGGGGGAGAAGTCCCCCTGACCTCGAGCCCCTCGGGGGAGAAGTCCCCCTGACCTCGAGCTCCTTGGGGGAGAAGTCCCCCTGACCTCGAGCTCCTCGGGGGAGGTCCCCCTGACCTCGAGCTCCTTGGGGGAGAAGTCCCCCTGACCTCGAGCTACTTGGGGGAGAAGTCCCCCTGACCTCGAGCTCCTTGGGGGAGAAGTCCCCCTGACCTCCAGCTCCTCTGGGGAGAAGTCCCCCTGACCTCGAGCTCCTCGGGGGAGAAGTCCCCCTGACCTCGAGCTCCTTGGGGGAGAAGTCCCCCTGACCTCGAGCTGCTTGGGGGATGTCCCCCTGACCTCGAGCTCCTTGGGGGAGAAGTCCCCCTGACCTCGAGCTCCTCGGGGGAGAAGTCCCCCTGACCTCGAGCTCCTTGGGGGAGAAGTCCCCCTGACCTCGAGCTCCTCGGGGGAGAAGTCCCCCTGACCTCGAGCTCCTTGGGGGAGAAGTCCCCCTGACCTCGAGCTCCTTGGGGGAGAAGTCCCCCTGACCTCGAGCTCCTTGCGGGAGAAGTTCCCCTGACCTCGAGCTCCTCGGGGGAGAAGTCCCCCTGACCTCGAGCTCCTTGGGGGAGAAGTCCCCCTGACCTCGAGCTCCTTGGCGGAGAAGTCCCCCTGACCTCGTGCTCCTTGGCGGAGAAGTCCCCCTGACCTCGAGCTCCTTGGGGGAGAAGTCCCCCTGACCTCGAGCTCCTTGGAGGAGAAGTCCCCCTGATCTCGAGCTCCTTGGCGGAGAAGTCCCCCTGACCTCGAGCT
The DNA here is from genome assembly GCF_048418815.1 of Hemitrygon akajei. Taxonomy (NCBI): domain Eukaryota; kingdom Metazoa; phylum Chordata; class Chondrichthyes; order Myliobatiformes; family Dasyatidae; genus Hemitrygon; species Hemitrygon akajei. Next base: position 984,503 of record NW_027331996.1, on the reverse strand, counting down.
CCTTGGGGGAGAAGTCCCCCTGAACTCGAGCTCCTTGGAGGAGAAGTCCCCCTGATCTCGAGCTCCTCGGGGGAGAAGTCCCCCTGACCTCGAGCTCCTTGGGGGAGAAGTCCCCCTGACCTCGAGCTCCTCGGGGGAGAAGTCCCCCTGACCTCGAGCTCCTCGGGGGAGAAGTCCCCCTGACCTCGAGCTCCTCGGGGGAGAAGTCCCCCTGACCTCGAGCTCCTTGGGGGAGAAGTCCCCCTGACCTCGAGCTCCTCGGGGGAGAAGTCCCCCTGACCTCGAGCTCCTCGGGGGAGAAGTCCCCCTGACCTCGAGCTCCTTGGGGGAGAAGTCCCCCTGACCTCGAGATCCTTGGGGGAGAAGTCCCCCTGACCTCGAGCTTCTCGGGGGAGAAGTCCCCCTGACCTCGAGCCCCTCGGGGGAGAAGTCCCCCTGACCTCGAGCTCCTTGGGGGAGAAGTCCCCCTGACCTCGAGCTCCTCGGGGGAGAAGTCCCCCTGACCTCGAGCTCCTTGGGGGAGAAGTCCCCCTGACCTCCAGCTCCTCGGGGGAGAAGTCCCCCTGACCTCGAGCTCCTCGGGGGAGAAGTCCCCCTGACCTCGAGCTCCTTGGGGGAGAAGTCCCCCTGACCTCGAGCTGCTTGGGGGATGTCCCCCTGACCTCGAGCTCCTTGGGGGAGAAGTCCCCCTGACCTCGAGCTCCTCGGGGGAGAAGTCCCCCTGACCTCGAGCTCCTTGGGGGAGAAGTCCCCCTGACCTCGAGCTCCTCGGGGGAGAAGTCCCCCTGACCTCGAGCTCCTTGGGGGAGAAGTCCCCCTGACCTCGAGCTCCTCGGGGGAGAAGTCCCCCTGACCTCGAGCTCCTCGGGGGAGAAGTCCCACTGACCTCGAGCTCCTTGGGGGAGAAGTCCCCCTGACCTCGAGCTCCTTGGGGGAGAAGTCCCCCTGACCTCGAGCTCCTTGGGGGAGAAGTCCCCCTGACCTCGAGCTCCTCGGGGGAGAAGTCCCCCTGACCTCGAGCTCCTTGGGGGAGAAGTCCCCCTGACCTCGAGCTCCTCGGGGGAGAAGTCCCCCTGACCTCGAGCTCCTCGGGGGAGAAGTCCCCCTGACCTCGAGCTCCTTGGGGGAGAAGTCCCCCTGACCTCGAGCTCCTTGGGGGAGAAGTCCCCCTGACCTCGAGCTCCTTGGGGGAGAAGTCCCCCTGACCTCGAGCTCCTCGGGGGAGAAGTCCCCCTGACCTCGAGCTCCTTGGGGGAGAAGTCCCCCTGACCTCGAGCTCCTCGGGGGAGAAGTCCCCCTGACCTCGAGCTCCTTGGGGGAGAAGTCCCCCTGACCTCGAGCTCCTCGGGGGAGAAGTCCCCCTGACCTCGAGCTCCTCGGGGGAGAAGTCCCACTGACCTCGAGCTCCTTGGGGGAGAAGTCCCCCTGACCTCGAGCTCCTTGGGGGAGAAGTCCCCCTGACCTCGAGCTCCTTGGGGGAGAAGTCCCCCTGACCTCGAGCTCCTCGGGGGAGAAGTCCCCTTGACCTCGAGCTCCTTGGGGGAGAAGTCCCCCTGACCTCGAGCTCCTCGGGGGAGAAGTCCCCCTGACCTCGAGCTCCTCGGGGGAGAAGTCCCACTGACCTCGAGCTCCTTGGGGGAGAAGTCCCCCTGACCTCGAGCTCCTTGGGGGAGAAGTCCCCCTGACCTCGAGCTCCTTGGGGGAGAAGTCCCCCTGACCTCGAGCTCCTTGGGGGAGAAGTCCCCCTGACCTCGAGCTCCTTGGGGGAGAAGTCCCCCTGACCTCGAGCTCCTCGGGGGAGAAGTCCCCCTGACCTCGAGCTCCTCGGGGGAGAAGTCCCCCTGACCTCGAGCTCCTCGGGGGAGAAGTCCCCCTGACCTCGAGCTCCTTGGGGGAGAAGTCCCCCTGACCTCGAGCTCCTCGGGGGAGAAGTCCCCCTGACCTCGAGCTCCTCGGGGGAGAAGTCCCCCTGACCTCGAGCTCCTCGGGGGAGAAGTCCCCCTGACCTCGAGCTCCTTGGGGGAGAAGTCCCCCTGACCTCGAGCTCCTCGGGGGAGAAGTCCCCCTGACCTCGAGCTCCTTGGGGGAGAAGTCCCCCTGACCTCGAGCTCCTCGGGGGAGAAGTCCCCCTGACCTCGAGCTCCTCGGGGGAGAAGTCCCACTGACCTCGAGCTCCTTGGGGGAGAAGTCCCCCTGACCTCGAGCTCCTTGGGGGAGAAGTCCCCCTGACCTCGAGCTCCTTGGGGGAGAAGTCCCCCTGACCTCCAGCTCCTCGGGGGAGAAGACCCCCTGACCTCGAGCTCCTCGGGGGAGAAGTCCCCCTGACCTCGAGCTCCTTGGGGGAGAAGTCCCCCTGACCTCGAGCTGCTTGGGGGATGTCCCCCTGACATCGAGCTCCTTGGGGGAGAAGTCCCCCTGACCTCGAGCTCCTCGGGGGAGAAGTCCCCCTGACCTCGAGCTCCTTGGGGGAGAAGTCCCCCTGACCTCGAGCTCCTCGGGGGAGAAGTCCCCCTGACCTCGAGCTCCTTGGGGGAGAAGTCCCCCTGACCTCGAGCTCCTCGGGGGAGAAGTCCCCCTGACCTCGAGCTCCTCGGGGGAGAAGTCCCACTGACCTCGAGCTCCTTGGGGGAGAAGTCCCCCTGACCTCGAGCTCCTTGGGGGAGAAGTCCCCCTGACCTCGAGCTCCTTGGGGGAGAAGTCCCCCTGACCTCGAGCTCCTCGGGGGAGAAGTCCCCCTGACCTCGAGCTCCTTGGGGGAGAAGTCCCCCTGACCTCGAGCTCCTCGGGGGAGAAGTCCCCCTGACCTCGAGCTCCTCGGGGGAGAAGTCCCCCTGACCTCGAGCTCCTTGGGGGAGAAGTCCCCCTGACCTCGAGCTCCTTGGGGGAGAAGTCCCCCTGACCTCGAGCTCCTCGGGGGAGAAGTCCCCCTGACCTCGAGCTCCTTGGGGGAGAAGTCCCCCTGACCTCGAGCTCCTCGGGGGAGAAGTCCCCCTGACCTCGAGCTCCTTGGGGGAGAAGTCCCCCTGACCTCGAGCTCCTCGGGGGAGAAGTCCCCCTGACCTCGAGCTCCTCGGGGGAGAAGTCCCACTGACCTCGAGCTCCTTGGGGGAGAAGTCCCCCTGACCTCGAGCTCCTTGGGGGAGAAGTCCCCCTGACCTCGAGCTCCTTGGGGGAGAAGTCCCCCTGACCTCGAGCTCCTCGGGGGAGAAGTCCCCCTGACCTCGAGCTCCTTGGGGGAGAAGTCCCCCTGACCTCGAGCTCCTCGGGGGAGAAGTCCCCCTGACCTCGAGCTCCTCGGGGGAGAAGTCCCACTGACCTCGAGCTCCTTGGGGGAGAAGTCCCCCTGACCTCGAGCTCCTTGGGGGAGAAGTCCCCCTGACCTCGAGCTCCTTGGGGGAGAAGTCCCCCTGACCTCGAGCTCCTTGGGGGAGAAGTCCCCCTGACCTCGAGCTCCTCGGGGGAGAAGTCCCCCTGACCTCGAGCTCCTCGGGGGAGAAGTCCCCCTGACCTCGAGCTCCTCGGGGGAGAAGTCCCCCTGACCTCGAGCTCCTCGGGGGAGAAGTCCCCCTGACCTCGAGCTCCTCGGGGGAGAAGTCCCCCTGACCTCGAGCTCCTTGGGGGAGAAGTCCCCCTGACCTCGAGCTCCTTGGGGGTGTAGTCCCCCTGACCTCGAGCTCCTTGGGGGAGAAGTCCCCCTGACCTCGAGCTCCTCGGGGGAGAAGTCCCCCTGACCTCGAGCTCCTCGGGGGAGAAGTCCCCCTGACCTTGAGCTCCTTGGGGGAGAAGTCCCCCTGACCTCGAGCTCCTTGGGGGAGAAGTCCCCCTGACGTCGAGCTCCTCGGGGGAGAAGTCCCCCTGACCTCGAGCTCCTCGGGGGAGAAGTCCCCCTGACCTCGAGCTCCTTGGGGGAGAAATCCCCCTGACCTCGAGCTCCTTGGGGGAGGTCCCCCTGACCTCGAGCTCCTCGGGGGAGAAGTCCCCCTGACCTCGAGCTCCTCGGGGGAGAAGTCCCCCTGACCTCGAGCTCCTTGGGGGAGAAGTCCCCCTGACCTCGAGCTCCTTGGGGGAGAAGTCCCCCTGACCTCGGGCTCCTCGGGGGAGAAGTCCCCCTGACCTCGAGCTCCTTGGGGGAGAAGTCCCCCTGACCTCGAGCTCCTTGGGGAAGAGTCCCCCTGACCTCGAGCTCCTTGCGGGAGAAGTTCCCCTGACCTCGAGGTCATCGGGGGAGAAGTCCCCATGACCTCGAGCTCCTTGGGGGAGAAGTCCCCCTGACCTCGAGCTCCTTGGGGGAGAAGTCCCCCTGACCTCGAGCTCCTCGGGGGAGAAGTCCCCCTGACCTCGAGCTCCTCGGGGGAGAAGTCCCCCTGACCTCGAGCTCCTCGGGGGAGAAGTCCCCCTGACCTCGAGCTCCTCGGGGGAGAAGTCCCCCTGACCTCGAGCTCCTCGGGGGAGAAGTCCCCCTGACCTCGAGCTCCTCGGGGGAGAAGTCACCCTGACCTCGAGCTCCTCGGGGGAGAAGTCCCCCTGACCTCGAGCTCCTTGGGGGAGAAGTCCCCCTGACCTCGAGCTCCTTGGGGGAGAAGTCCCCCTGACCTCGAGCTCCTTCGGGGAGAAGTCCCCCTGACCTCCAGCTCCTCGGGGGAGAAGTCCCCCTGACCTCGATCTCCTCGGGGGAGAAGTCCCCCTGACCTCGAGCTCCTTGGGGGAGAAGTCCCCCGACCTCGAGCTGCTTGGGGGATGTCCCCCTGACCTCGAGCTCCTTGAGGGAGAAGTCCCCCTGACCTCGAGCTCCTTGGGGGAGAAGTCCCCCTGACCTCGAGCTCCTTGGGGGAGAAGTCCCCCTGACCTCGAGCTCCTCGGGGGAGAAGTCCCCCTGACCTCGAGCTCCTTGGGGAGGTCCCCCTGACCTCGAGCTCCTCGGGGGAGAAGTCCCCCTGACCTCGAGCTCCTCGGGGGAGAAGTCCCCCTGACCTCGAGCTCCTTGGGGGAGAAGTCCCCCTGACCTCGAGCTCCTTGGGGGAAAGTCCCCCTGACCTCGAGCTCCTTGGGGGAGAAGTCCCCCTGACCTCGAGCTCCTCGGGGGAGAAGTCCCCCTGACCTCGAGCTCCTTGGGGGAGAAGTCCCCCTGACCTCGAGCTCCTCGGGGGAGTAGTCCCCCTGACCTCGAGCTCCTCGGGGGAGAAGTCCCCCTGACCTCGAGCTCCTTGGGGGTGAAGTCCCCCTGACCTCGAGCTCCTCGGGGGAGAAGTCCCCCTGACCTCGAGCTCCTCGGGGGAGAAGTCCCCCTGACCTCGAGCTCCTCGGGGGAGGTCCCCCTGACCTCGAGCTCCTTGGGGGAGGTCCCCCTGACCTCGAGCTCCTTGGGGGAGAAGTCCCCCTGACCACGAGCTCCTTGCGGGAGAAGTCTTCCTGACCTCGAGCTCCTTGGGGGAGAAGTCCCCCTGACCTCGAGCTCCTTGGGGGAGAAGTCCCCCTGACCTCGAGCTCCTGGGGGGAGAAGTCCCCCTGACCTCGAGCCCCTCGGGGGAGGTGTCCCCCTGACCTCGAGCTCCTCGGGGTAGAAGTCCCCCTGACCTCGAGCTCCTCGGGGGAGAAGTCCCCCTGACCTCGAGCTCCTCGGGGGAGAAGTCCCCCTGACCTCGAGCTCCTTGGGGGAGAAGTCCCCCTGACCTCGAGCTCCTCGGGGGAGAAGTCCCCCTGACCTCGAGCTCCTTGCGGGAGAAATCCCCCTGACCTCGAGCTCCTCGGGGGAGAAGTCCCCCTGACCTCGGGCTCCTCGGGGGAGAAGTCCCCCTGACCTCGGGCTCCTCGGGGGAGAAGTCCCCCTGACCTCGAGCTCCTTGGGGGAGAAGTGCCCCGGACCTCGAGCTCCTTGGGTGAGAAGTCGCCCTGACCTCGGGCTCCTCGGGGGAGAAGTCCCCCTGACCTCGAGCTCCTCGGGGGAGAAGTCCCCCTGACCTCGAGCTCCTTGGGGGAGAAATCCCCCTGACCTCGAGCTCCTTGGGGGAGGTCCCCCTGACCTCGAGCTCCTCGGGGGAGAAGTCCCCCTGACCTCGAGCTCCTAGGGGGAGAAGTCCCCCTGACCTCGAGCTCCTTGGGGGAGAAGTCCCCCTGACCTCGAGCTCCTTGGGGGAGGTCCCCCTGACCTCGGGCTCCTCGGGGGAGAAGTCCCCCTGACCTCGAGCTCCTTGGGGGAGAAGTCCCCCTGACCTCGAGCTCCTTGGGGGAGAAGTCCCCCTGACCTCGAGCTCCTTGCGGGAGAAGTTCCCCTGACCTCGAGCTCCTCGGGGGAGAAGTCCCCCTGACCTCGAGCTCCTTGGGGGAGAAGTCCCCCTGACCTCGAGCTCCTTGGCGGAGAAGTCCCCCTGACCTCGAGCTCCTTGGCGGAGAAGTCCCCCTGACCTCGAGCTCCTTGGGGGAGAAGTCCCCCTGACCTCGAGCTCCTTGGGGGAGAAGTCCCCCTGACCTCGAGCTCCTTGGAGGAGAAGTCCCCCTGACCTCGAGCTCCTCGGGGGAGAATTCCCCCTGACCTCGAGCTCCTTGGGGGAGGTCCCCCTGACCTCGAGCTCCTCGGGGGAGAAGTCCCCCTGACCTCGAGCTCCTCGGGGGAGAAGTCCCCCTGACCTCGAGCTCCGCGGGGGAGAAGTCCCCCTGACCTCGAGCTCCTTGGGGGAGAAGTCCCCCTGACCTCGAGCTCCTCGGGGGAGAAGTCCCCATGACCTCGAGCTCCTCGGGGGAGAAGTCCCCCTGACCTCGAGCTCCTTGGGGGAGGTCCCCCTGACCTCGAACTCCTCGGGGGAGAAGTCCCCCTGACCTCGAGCTCCTCGGGGGAGAAGTCCCCCTGACCTCGAGCTCCTCGGGGGAGAAGTCCCCCTGACCTCGAGCGCCTTGGGGGAGAAGTCCCCCTGACCTCGAGCTCCTCGGGGGAGAAGTCCCCCTGACCTCGAGCTCCTTGGGGGAGAAGTCCCCCTGACCTCGAGCTCCTTGGGGGAGAAGTCCCCCTGACCTCGAGCTCCTTGGGGGAGAAGTCCCCCTGACCTCCAGCTCCTCGGAGGAGAAGCCCCCCTGACCTCGAGCTCCTCGTGGGAGAAGTCCCCCTGACCTCGAGCTCCTTGGGGGAGAAGTCCCCCTGACCTCGAGCTCCTCGGGGGAGACGTCCCCCTGACCTCGAGCTCCTCGGGGGAGAAGTCCCCCTGACCTCGAGCTCCTTGGGGGAGAAGTCCCCCTGACCTCGAGGTCCTCGGGGGAGAAGTCCTCCTGACCTCGAGCTCCTTGGGGGAGAAGTCCCCCTGACCTCGAGCTCCTCGGGGGAGAAGTTCCCCTGACCTCGAGGTCCTCGGGGGAGAAGTCCCCCTGACCTCGAGCTCCTTGGGGGAGAAGTCCCCCTGACCTCGAGCTCCTTGGCGGAGAAGTCCCCCTGACCTCGAGCTCCTTGGCGGAGAAGTCCCCCTGACTTCGAGCTCCTTGGGGGAGAAGTCCCCCTGACCTCGAGCTCCTTGGGGGAGAAGTCCCCCTGACCTCGAGCTCCTTGGAGGAGAAGTCCCCCTGACCTCGAGCTCCTCGGGGGAGAAGTCCCCCTGACCTCGAGCTCCTCGGGGGAGAAGTCCCCCTGACCTCGAGCTCCTCGGGGGAGAAGTCCCCCTGACCTCGAGCTCCTCGGGGGAGAAGTCCCCCTGACCTCGAGCTCCTCGGGGGAGAAGTCCCCCTGACCTCGAGCTCCTCGGGGGAGAAGTCACCCTGACCTCGAGCTCCTCGGGGGAGAAGTCCCCCTGACCTCGAGCTCCTTGGGGGAGAAGTCCCCCTGACCTCGAGCTCCTTGGGGGAGAAGTCCCCCTGACCTCGAGCTCCTTGGGGGAGAAGTCCACCTGACCTCCAGCTCCTCGGGGGAGAAGTCCCCCTGACCTCGAGCTCCTCGGGGGAGAAGTCCCCCTGACCTCGAGCTCCTTGGGGGAGAAGTCCCCCGACCTCGAGCTGCTTGGGGGATGTCCCGCTGACCTCGAGCTCCTTGAGGGAGAAGTCCCCCTGACCTCGAGCTCCTTGGGGGAGAAGTCCCCCTGACCTCGAGCTCCTTGGGGGAGAAGTCCCCCTGACCTCGAGCTCCTCGGGGGAGAAGTCCCCCTGACCTCGAGCTCCTTGGGCGTGAAGTCCCCCTGACCTCGAGCTCCTCGGGGGAGAAGTCCCCCTGACCTCGAGCTCCTCGGGGGAGAAGTCCCCCTGACCTCGAGCTCCTCGGGGGAGGTCCCCCTGACCTCGAGCTCCTTGGGGGAGGTCCCCCTGACCTCGAGCTCCTTGGGGGAGAAGTCCCCCTGACCTCGAGCTCCTTGCGGGAGAAGTCTTCCTGACCTCGAGCTCCTTGGGGGAGAAGTCCCCCTGACCTCGAGCTCCTTGGGGGAGAAGTCCCCCTGACCTCGAGCTCCTGGGGGGAGAAGTCCCCCTGACCTCGAGCCCATCGGGGGAGGTGTCCCACTGACCTCGAGCTCCTCGGGGGAGAAGTCCCCCTGACCTCGAGCTCCTCGGGGGAGAAGTCCCCCTGACCTCGAGCTCCTTGGGGGAGAAGTCCCCCTGACCTCGAGCTCCTTGGGGGAGAAGTCCACCTGACCTCCAGCTCCTCGGGGGAGAAGTCCCCCTGACCTCGAGCTCCTCGGGGGAGAAGTCCCCCTGACCTCGAGCTCCTTGGGGGAGAAGTCCCCCGACCTCGAGCTGCTTGGGGGATGTCCCGCTGACCTCGAGCTCCTTGAGGGAGAAGTCCCCCTGACCTCGAGCTCCTTGGGGGAGAAGTCCCCCTGACCTCGAGCTCCTTGGGGGAGAAGTCCCCCTGACCTCGAGCTCCTCGGGGGAGAAGTCCCCCTGACCTCGAGCTCCTTGGGCGTGAAGTCCCCCTGACCTCGAGCTCCTCGGGGGAGAAGTCCCCCTGACCTCGAGCTCCTCGGGGGAGAAGTCCCCCTGACCTCGAGCTCCTCGGGGGAGGTCCCCCTGACCTCGAGCTCCTTGGGGGAGGTCCCCCTGACCTCGAGCTCCTTGGGGGAGAAGTCCCCCTGACCTCGAGCTCCTTGCGGGAGAAGTCTTCCTGACCTCGAGCTCCTTGGGGGAGAAGTCCCCCTGACCTCGAGCTCCTTGGGGGAGGTCCCCCTGACCTCGAGCTCCTGGGGGGAGAAGTCCACCTGACCTCCAGCTCCTCGGGGGAGAAGTCCCCCTGACCTCGAGCTCCTCGGGGGAGAAGTCCCCCTGACCTCGAGCTCCTTGGGGGAGAAGTCCCCCGACCTCGAGCTGCTTGGGGGATGTCCCGCTGACCTCGAGCTCCTTGAGGGAGAAGTCCCCCTGACCTCGAGCTCCTTGGGGGAGAAGTCCCCCTGACCTCGAGCTCCTTGGGGGAGGTCCCCCTGACCTCGGGCTCCTCGGGGGAGAAGTCCCCCTGACCTCGAGCTCCTTGGGGGAGTAGTCCCCCTGACCTCGAGCTCCTTGGGGGAGAAGTCCCCCTGACCTCGAGCTCCTTGCGGGAGAAGTTCCCCTGACCTCGAGCTCCTCGGGGGAGAAGTCCCCCTGACCTCGAGCTCCTTGGGGGAGAAGTCCCCCTGACCTCGAGCTCCTTGGCGGAGAAGTCCCCCTGACCTCGAGCTCCTTGGCGGAGAAGTCCCCCTGACCTCGAGCTCCTTGGGGGAGAAGTCCCCCTGACCTCGAGCTCCTTGGGGGAGAAGTCCCCCTGACCTCGAGCTCCTTGGAGGAGAAGTCCCCCTGACCTCGAGCTCCTCGGGGGAGAATTCCCCCTGACCTCGAGCTCCTTGGGGGAGGTCCCCCTGACCTCGAGCTCCTCGGGGGAGAAGTCCCCCTGACCTCGAGCTCCTCGGGGGAGAAGTCCCCCTGACCTCGAGCTCCGCGGGGGAGAAGTCCCCCTGACCTCGAGCTCCTTGGGGGAGAAGTCCCCCTGACCTCGAGCTCCTCGGGGGAGAAGTCCCCATGACCTCGAGCTCCTCGGGGGAGAAGTCCCCCTGACCTCGAGCTCCTTGGGGGAGAAGTCCCCCTGACCTCGAACTCCTCGGGGGAGAAGTCCCCCTGACCTCGAGCTCCTCGGGGGAGAAGTCCCCCTGACCTCGAGCTCCTCGGGGGAGAAGTCCCCCTGACCTCGAGCGCCTTGGGGGAGAAGTCCCCCTGACCTCGAGCTCCTCGGGGGAGAAGTCCCCCTGACCTCGAGCTCCTTGGGGGAGAAGTCCCCCTGACCTCGAGCTCCTTGGGGGAGAAGTCCCCCTGACCTCGAGCTCCTTGGGGGAGAAGTCCCCCTGACCTCCAGCTCCTCGGAGGAGAAGCCCCCCTGACCTCGAGCTCCTCGTGGGAGAAGTCCCCCTGACCTCGAGCTCCTTGGGGGAGAAGTCCCCCTGACCTCGAGCTCCTCGAGGGAGACGTCCCCCTGACCTCGAGCTCCTCGGGGGAGAAGTCCCCCTGACCTCGAGCTCCTTGGGGGAGAAGTCCCCCTGACCTCGAGGTCCTCGGGGGAGAAGTCCTCCTGACCTCGAGCTCCTTGGGGGAGAAGTCCCCCTGACCTCGAGCTCCTCGGGGGAGAAGTTCCCCTGACCTCGAGGTCCTCGGGGGAGAAGTCCCCCTGACCTCGAGCTCCTTGGGGGAGAAGTCCCCCTGACCTCGAGCTCCTTGGCGGAGAAGTCCCCCTGACCTCGAGCTCCTTGGCGGAGAAGTCCCCCTGACTTCGAGCTCCTTGGGGGAGAAGTCCCCCTGACCTCGAGCTCCTTGGGGGAGAAGTCCCCCTGACCTCGAGCTCCTTGGAGGAGAAGTCCCCCTGACCTCGAGCTCCTCGGGGGAGAAGTCCCCCTGACCTCGAGCTCCTCGGGGGAGAAGTCCCCCTGACCTCGAGCTCCTCGGGGGAGAAGTCCCCCTGACCTCGAGCTCCTCGGGGGAGAAGTCCCCCTGACCTCGAGCTCCTCGGGGGAGAAGTCCCCCTGACCTCGAGCTCCTCGGGGGAGAAGTCACCCTGACCTCGAGCTCCTCGGGGGAGAAGTCCCCCTGACCTCGAGCTCCTTGGGGGAGAAGTCCCCCTGACCTCGAGCTCCTTGGGGGAGAAGTCCCCCTGACCTCGAGCTCCTTGGGGGAGAAGTCCACCTGACCTCCAGCTCCTCGGGGGAGAAGTCCCCCTGACCTCGAGCTCCTCGGGGGAGAAGTCCCCCTGACCTCGAGCTCCTTGGGGGAGAAGTCCCCCGACCTCGAGCTGCTTGGGGGATGTCCCGCTGACCTCGAGCTCCTTGAGGGAGAAGTCCCCCTGACCTCGAGCTCCTTGGGGGAGAAGTCCCCCTGACCTCGAGCTCCTTGGGGGAGAAGTCCCCCTGACCTCGAGCTCCTCGGGGGAGAAGTCCCCCTGACCTCGAGCTCCTTGGGCGTGAAGTCCCCCTGACCTCGAGCTCCTCGGGGGAGAAGTCCCCCTGACCTCGAGCTCCTCGGGGGAGAAGTCCCCCTGACCTCGAGCTCCTCGGGGGAGGTCCCCCTGACCTCGAGCTCCTTGGGGGAGGTCCCCCTGACCTCGAGCTCCTTGGGGGAGAAGTCCCCCTGACCTCGAGCTCCTTGCGGGAGAAGTCTTCCTGACCTCGAGCTCCTTGGGGGAGAAGTCCCCCTGACCTCGAGCTCCTTGGGGGAGAAGTCCCCCTGACCTCGAGCTCCTGGGGGGAGAAGTCCCCCTGACCTCGAGCCCATCGGGGGAGGTGTCCCCCTGACCTCGAGCTCCTCGGGGGAGAAGTCCCCCTGACCTCGAGCTCCTCGGGGGAGAAGTCCCCCTGACCTCGAGCTCCTCGGGGGAGAAGTCCCCCTGACCTCGAGCTCCTTGGGGGAGAAGTCCCCCTGACCTCGAGCTCCTCGGGGGAGAAGTCCCCCTGACCTCGAGCTCCTTGCGGGAGAAATCCCCCTGACCTCGAGCTCCTCGGGGGAGAAGTCCCCCTGACCTCGGGCTCCTCGGGGGAGAAGTCCCCCTGACCTCGGGCTCCTCGGGGGAAAAGTCCCCCTGACCTCGAGCTCCTTGGGGGAGAAGTCCCCCGGACCTCGAGCTCCTTGGGTGAGAATTCCCTTGACCTCGGGCTCCTCGGGGGAGAAGTCCCCCTGACCTCGAGCTCCTCGGGGGAGAAGTCCCCCTGACCTCGAGCTCCTTGGGGGAGAAATCCCCCTGACCTCGAGCTCCTTGGGGGAGGTCCCCCTGACCTCGAGCTCCTCGGGGGAGAAGTCCCCCTGACCTCGAGCTCCTAGGGGGAGAAGTCCCCCTGACCTCGAGCTCCTTGGGGGAGAAGTCCCCCTGACCTCGAGCTCCTTGGGGGAGGTCCCCCTGACCTCAGGCTCCTCGGGGGAGAAGTCCCCCTGACCTCGAACTCCTTGGGGGAGAAGTCCCCCTGACCTCGAGCTCCTTGGGGGAGAAGTCCCCCTGATCTCGAGCTCCTTGCGGGAGAAGTCCCCCTGACCTCGAGCTCCTCGGGGGAGAAGTCCCCCTGACCTCGAGCTCCTTGGGGGAGAAGTCCCCCTGACCTCGAGCTCCTTGGCGGGGAAGTCCCCCTGACCTCGAGCTCCTTGGCGGAGAAGTCCCCCTGACCTCGAGCTCCTTGGGGGAGGTCCCCCTGATCTCGAGCTCCTTGCGGGAGAAGTCCCCCTGACCTCGAGCTCCTCGGGGGAGAAGTCCCCCTGACCTCGAGCTCCTTGGGGGAGAAGTCCCCCTGACCTCGAGCTCCTTGGCGGAGAAGTCCCCCTGACCTCGAGCTCCTTGGGGGAGAAGTCCCCCTGACCTCGAGCTCCTTGGAGGAGAAGTCCCCCTGACCTCGAGCTCCTCGGGGGAGAAGTCCCCCTGACCTCGAGCTCCTTGGGGCAGAAGTCCCCCTGACCTCGAGCTCCTCGGGGGAGAAGTCCCCCTGACCTCGAGCTCCTCGGGGTAGAAGTCCCCCTGACCTCGAGCTCCTCGGTGGAGAAGTCCCCCTGACCTCGAGCTCCTTGGGGGAGAAGTCCCCCTGACCTCGAGCTCCTCGGGGGAGAAGTCCCCCTGACCTCGAGCTCCTCGGGGGAGAAGTCCCCCTGACCTCGAGCTCCTTGGGGGAGAAGTCCCCCTGTCCTCGAGCTCCTCGGGGGAGAAGTCCCCCTGACCTCGAGCTCCTCGGGGGAGAAGTCCCCCTGACCTCGAGCTCCTCGGGGGAGAAGTCCCCCTGACCTCGAGCTCCTTGGGGGAGAAGTCCCCCTGACCTCGAGCTCCTCGGGGGAGAAGTCCCCCTGACCTCGAGCTCCTTGGGGGAGAAGTCCCCCTGACCTCGAGCTCCTTGGGGGAGAAGTCCCCCTGACCTCGAGCTCCTTGGGGGAGAAGTCCCCCTGATCTCCAGCTCCTCGGAGGAGAAGCCCCCCTGACCTCGAGCTCCTCGGGGGAGAAGTCCCCCTGACCTCGAGCTCCTTGGGGGAGAAGTCCCCCTGACCTCGAGCTGCTTGGGGGATGTCCCCCTGACCTCGAGCTCCTTGGGGGAGAAGTCCCCCTGACCTCGAGCTCCTCGGGGGAGAAGTCCCCCTGACCTCGAGCTCCTCGGGGGAGAAGTCCCCCTGACCTCGAGCTCCTCGGGGGAGAAGTCCCCCTGACCTCGAGCTCCTCGGGGGAGAAGTCCCCCTGACCTCGAGCTCCTTGGGGGAGAAGTCCCCCTGACCTCGAGCTCCTTGGGGGAGAAGTCCCCCTGACCTCGAGCTCCTCGGGGGAGAAGTCCCCCTGACCTCGAGCTCCTTGGGGGAGAAGTCCCCCTGACCTCGAGCTCCTCGGGGGAGAAGTCCCCCTGACCTCGAGCTCCTCGGGGGAGAAGTCCCCCTGACCTCGAGCTCCTCGGGGGAGAAGTCCCCCTGACCTCGAGCTCCTTGGGGGAGAAGTCCCCCTGACCTCGAGCTCCTTGGGGGAGAAGTCCCCCTGACCTCGAGCTCCTTGCGGGAGAAGTCTTCCTGACCTCGAGCTCCTTGGGGGAGAAGTCCCCCTGACCTCGAGCTCCTCGGGGGAGAAGTCCCCCTGACCTCGAGCTCCTTGGGGGAGAAGTCCCCCTGACTTCGAGCTCCTCGGGGGAGAAGTCCCCCTGACCTCGAGCTCCTTGGGGGAGAAGTCCCCCTGACCTCGAGCTCCTTGGGGGAGAAGTCCCCCTGACCTCGAGCTCCTCGGGGGAGAAGTCCCCCTGACCTCGAGCTCCTCGGGGGAGAAGTCCCCTGACCTCGAGCTCCTTGGGGGAGAAATCCCCCTGACCTCGAGCTCCTTGGGGGAGGTCCCCCTGACCTCGAGCTCCTCGGGGGAGAAGTCCCCCTGACCTCGAGCTCCTCGGGGGAGAGGTCCCCCTGACCTCGAGCTCCTTGGGGGAGAAGTCCCCCTGACCTCGAGCTCCTTGGGGGAGAAGTCCCCCTGACCTCGGGCTCCTCGGGGGAGAAGTCCCCCTGACCTCGAGCTCCTTGGGGGAGAAGTCCCCCTGACCTCGAGCTCCTTGGGGGAGAAGTCCCCCTGACCTCGAGCTTCTAGCGGGAGAAGTTCCCCTGACCTCGAGCTCCTCGGGGGAGAAGTCCCCCTGACCTCGAGCTCCTTGGGGGAGAAGTCCCCCTGACCTCGAGCTCCTTGTCGGAGAAGTCCCCCTGACCTCGAGCTCCTTGGCGGAGAAGTCCCTCTGACCTCCAACTCCTTGGGGGAGAAGTCCCCCTGACCTCGAGCTCCTTGGGGGAGAAGTCCCCCTGACCTCGAGCTCCTTGGAGGAGAAGTCCCCCTGACCTCGAGCTCCTCGGGGGAGAAGTCCCCCCTGACCTCGAGCTCCTTGGGGGAGAAGTCCCCCTGACCTCGAGCTCCTCGGGGGAGGTCCCCCTGACCTCGAGCTCCTCGGGGGAGAAGTCCCCCTGACCTCGAGCTCTTCGGGGGAGAAGTCCCCCTGACCTCGAGCTCCTTGGGGGAGAAGTCCCCCTGACCTCGAGCTCCTCGGGGGAGAAGTCCCCCTGACCTCGAGCTCCTCGGGGGAGAAGTCCCCCTGACCTCGAGCTCCTCGGGGGAGAAGTCCCCCTGACCTCGAGCTCCTTGGGGGAGAAGTCCCCCTGACCTCGAGCTCCTTGCGGGAGAAGTCTTCCTGACCTCGAGCTCCTTGGGGGAGAAGTCCCCCTGACCTCGAGCTCCTCGGGGGAGAAGTCCCCCTGACCTCGAGCTCCTTGGGGGAGAAGTCCCCCTGACTTCGAGCTCCTCGGGGGAGAAGTCCCCCTGACCTCGAGCTCCTTGGGGGAGAAGTCCCCCTGACCTCGAGCTCCTTGGGGGAGAAGTCCCCCTGACCTCGAGCTCCTCGGCGGAGAAGTCCCCCTGACCTCGAGCTCCTCGGGGGAGAAGTCCCCCTGACCTCGAGCTCCTTGGGGGAGAAATCCCCCTGACCTCGAGCTCCTTGGGGGAGGTCCCCCTGACCTCGAGCTCCTCGGGGGAGAAGTCCCCCTGACCTCGAGCTCCTCGGGGGAGAGGTCCCCCTGACCTCGAGCTCCTTGGGAGTGAAGTCCCCCTGACCTCGAGCACCTTGGGGGAGAAGTCCCCCTGACCTCGGGCTCCTCGGGGGAGAAGTCCCCCTGACCTCGAGCTCCTTGGGGGAGAAGTCCCCCTGACCTCGAGCTCCTTGGGGGAGAAGTCCCCCTGACCTCGAGCTTCTTGCGGGAGAAGTTCCCCTGACCTCGAGCTCCTCGGGGGAGAAGTCCCCCTGACCTCGAGCTCCTTGGGGGAGAAGTCCCCCTGACCTCGAGCTCCTTGTCGGAGAAGTCCCCCTGACCTCGAGCTCCTTGGCGGAGAAGTCCCCCTGACCTCCAGCTCCTTGGGGGAGAAGTCCCCCTGACCTCGAGCTCCTTGGGGGAGAAGTCCCCCTGACCTCGAGCTCCTTGGAGGAGAAGTCCCCCTGACCTCGAGCTCCTCGGGGGAGAAGTCCCCCCTGACCTCGAGCTCCTTGGGGGAGAAGTCCCCCTGACCTCGAGCTCCTCGGGGGAGGTCCCCCTGACCTCGAGCTCCTCGGGGGAGAAGTCCCCCTGACCTCGAGCTCTTCGGGGGAGAAGTCCCCCTGACCTCGAGCTCCTTGGGGGAGAAGTCCCCCTGACCTCGAGCTCCTCGGGGGAGAAGTCACCCTGACCGCGAGCTCCTCGGGGGAGAAGTCCCCCTGACCTCGAGCTCCTTGGGGGAGAAGTCCCCCTGACCTCGAGCTCCTCGGGGGAGAAGTCCCCCTGACCTCGAGCTCCTTGGGGGAGAAGTCCCCCTGACCTCGAGCTCCTCGGGGGAGAAGTCCCCCTGACCTCGAGCTCCTTGGGGGAGAAGTCCACCTGACCTCGAGCTCCTTGGGGGAGAAGTCCCCCTGACCTCCAGCTCCTCGGGGGAGAAGCCCCCCTGACCTCGAGCTCCTCGGGGGAGAAGTCCCCCTGACCTCGAGCTCCTTGGGGGAGAAGTCCCCCTGACCTCGAGCTGCTTGGGGGATGTCCCCCTGACCTCGAGCTCCTTGGGGGAGAAGTCCCCCTGACCTCGAGCTCCTCGGGGGAGAAGTCCCCCTGACCACGATCTCCTCGGGGGAGAAGTCCTCCTGACCTCGAGCTCCTTGGGGGAGAAGTCCCCCTGACCTCGAGCTCCTTGGGGGAGAAGTCCCCCTGCCCTCGAGCTCCTTGGGGGAGAAGTCCCCCTGACCTCGAGCTCCTCGGGGGAGAAGTCCCCCTGACCTCGAGCTCCTTGGGGGAGAAGTCCCCCTGACCTCGAGCTCCTCGGGGGAGAAGTCCCACTGACCTCGAGCTCCTCGGGGGAGAAGTCCCCCTGACCTCGAGCTCCTCGGGGGAGAAGTCCCCCTGACCTCGAGCTCCTTGGGGGAGAAGTCCCCCTGACCTCGAGCTCCTTGGGGGAGAAGTCCCCCTGACCTCGAGCTCCTTGCGGGAGAAGTCTTCCTGACCTCGAGCTCCTTGGGGGAGAAGTCCCCCTGACCTCGAGCTCCTTGGGGGAGAAGTCCCCCTGACCTCGAGCTCCTCGGGGGAGAAGTCCCCCTGACTTCGAGCTCCTCGGGAGAGAAGTCCCCCTGACCTCGAGCTCCTTGGGGGAGAAGTCCCCCTGACCTCGAGCTCCTTGGGGGAGAAGTCCCCCTGACCTCGAGCTCCTCGGGGGAGAAGTCCCCCTGACCTCGAGCTCCTCGGGGGAGAAGTCCCCCTGACCTCGAGCTCCTTGGGGGAGAAATCCCCCTGACCTCGAGCTCCTTGGGGGAGGTCCCCCTGACCTCGAGCTCCTCGGGGGAGAAGTCCCCCTGACCTCGAGCTCCTTGGGGGAAAAGTCCCCCTGACCTCGAGCTCCTTGGGGGAGAAGTCCCCCTGACCTCGGGCTCCTCGGGGGAGAAGTCCCCCTGACCTCGAGCTCCTTGTGGGAGAAGTCCCCCTGACCTCGAGCTCCTTGGGGGAGAAGTCCCCCTGACCTCGAGCTCCTTGCGGGAGAAGATCCCCTGACCTCGAGCTCCTTGGGGGAGAAGTCCCCCTGACCTCGAGCTCCTCGGGGGAGAAGTCCCCCTGACCTCGAGCTCCTTGGGGGAGAAGTCCACCTGACCTCGAGCTCCTTGGGGGAGAAGTCCCCCTGACCTCCAGCTCCTCGGGGGAGAAGCCCCCCTGACCTCGAGCTCCTCGGGGGAGAAGTCCCCCTGACCTCGAGCTCCTTGGGGGAGAAGTCCCCCTGACCTCGAGCTGCTTGGGGGATGTCCCCCTGACCTCGAGCTCCTTGGGGGAGAAGTCCCCCTGACCTCGAGCTCCTCGGGGGAGAAGTCCCCCTGACCACGATCTCCTCGGGGGAGAAGTCCTCCTGACCTCGAGCTCCTTGGGGGAGAAGTCCCCCTGACCTCGAGCTCCTTGGGGGAGAAGTCCCCCTGCCCTCGAGCTCCTTGGGGGAGAAGTCCCCCTGACCTCGAGCTCCTCGGGGGAGAAGTCCCCCTGACCTCGAGCTCCTTGGGGGAGAAGTCCCCCTGACCTCGAGCTCCTCGGGGGAGAAGTCCCACTGACCTCGAGCTCCTCGGGGGAGAAGTCCCCCTGACCTCGAGCTCCTCGGGGGAGAAGTCCCCCTGACCTCGAGCTCCTTGGGGGAGAAGTCCCCCTGACCTCGAGCTCCTTGGGGGAGAAGTCCCCCTGACCTCGAGCTCCTTGCGGGAGAAGTCTTCCTGACCTCGAGCTCCTTGGGGGAGAAGTCCCCCTGACCTCGAGCTCCTTGGGGGAGAAGTCCCCCTGACCTCGAGCTCCTCGGGGGAGAAGTCCCCCTGACTTCGAGCTCCTCGGGAGAGAAGTCCCCCTGACCTCGAGCTCCTTGGGGGAGAAGTCCCCCTGACCTCGAGCTCCTTGGGGGAGAAGTCCCCCTGACCTCGAGCTCCTCGGGGGAGAAGTCCCCCTGACCTCGAGCTCCTCGGGGGAGAAGTCCCCCTGACCTCGAGCTCCTTGGGGGAGAAATCCCCCTGACCTCGAGCTCCTTGGGGGAGGTCCCCCTGACCTCGAGCTCCTCGGGGGAGAAGTCCCCCTGACCTCGAGCTCCTTGGGGGAAAAGTCCCCCTGACCTCGAGCTCCTTGGGGGAGAAGTCCCCCTGACCTCGGGCTCCTCGGGGGAGAAGTCCCCCTGACCTCGAGCTCCTTGTGGGAGAAGTCCCCCTGACCTCGAGCTCCTTGGGGGAGAAGTCCCCCTGACCTCGAGCTCCTTGCGGGAGAAGATCCCCTGACCTCGAGCTCCTTGGCGGAGAAGTCCCCCTGACCTCGAGCTCCTTGTGGGAGAAGTCCCCCTGACCTCGAGCTCCTTGGCGGAGAAGTCCCCCTGACCTCGAGCTCCTTGGCGGAGAAGTCCCCCTGACCTCGAGCTCCTCGGGGGAGAAGTCCCCCTGACCTCGAGCTCCTTGGGGGAGAAGTCCCCCTGTCCTCGAGCTCCTCGGGGGAGAAGTCCCCCTGACCTCGAGCTCCTCGGGGGAGAAGTCCCCCTAACCTCGAGCTCCTCGGGGGAGAAGTCCCCCTGACCTCGAGCTCCTTGGGGGAGAAGTCCCCCTGACCTCGAGCTCCTCGGGGGAGAAGTCCCCCTGACCTCGAGCTCCTTGGGGGAGAAGTCCCCCTGACCTCGAGCTCCTCGGGGGAGAAGTCCCCCTGACCTCGAGCTCCTTGGGGGAGAAGTCCCCCTGACCTGGAGCTCCTTGGGGGAGAAGTCCCCCTGACCTCGATCTGCTTGGGGGATGTCCCCCTGACCTCGAGCTCCTTGGGGGAGAAGTCCCCCTGACCTCGAGCTCCTTGGGGGAGAAGTCCCCCTGACCTCGAGCTCCTCGGGGGAGAAGTCCCCCTGACCTCGAGCTCCTTGGGGGAGAAATCCCCCTGACCTCGAGCTCCTTGGGGGAGGTCCCCCTGACCTCGAGCTCCTCGGGGGAGAAGTCCCCCTGACCTCGAGCTCCTCGGGGGAGAAGTCCCCCTGACCTCGAGCTCCTTGGGGGAGAAGTCCCCCTGACCTCGAGCTCCTTGGGGGAGAAGTCCCCCTGACCTCGGGCTCCTCGGGGGAGTAGTCCCCCTGACCTCGAGCTCCTTGGGGGAGAAGTCCCCCTGACCTCGAGCTCCTTGGGGGAGAAGTCCCCCTGACCTCGAGCTTCATGCGGGAGAAGTTCCCCTGACCTCGAGCTCCTCGGGGGAGAAGTCCCCCTGACCTCGAGCTCCTTGGGGGAGAAGTCCCCCTGACCTCGAGCTCCTTGTCGGAGAAGTCCCCCTGACCTCGAGCTCCTTGGCGGAGAAGTCCCCCTGACCTCCAGCTCCTTGGGGGAGAAGTCCCCCTGACCTCGAGCTCCTTGGGGGAGAAGTCCCCCTGACCTCGAGCTCCTTGGAGGAGAAGTCCCCCTGACCTCGAGCTCCTCGGGGGAGAAGTCCCCCCTGACCTCGAGCTCCTTGTGGGAGAAGTCCCCCTGACCTCGAGCTCCTCGGGGGAGGTCCCCCTGACTTCGAGCTCCTCGGGGGAGAAGTCCCCCTGACCTCGAGCTCTTCGGGGGAGAAGTCCCCCTGACCTTGAGCTCCTTGGGGGAGAAGTCCCCCTGACCTCGAGCTCCTCGGGGGAGAAGTCACCCTGACCGCGAGCTCCTCGGGGGAGAAGTCCCCCTGACCTCGAGCTCCTTGGGGGAGAAGTCCCCCTGACCTCGAGCTCCTCGGGGGAGAAGTCCCCCTGACCTCGAGCTCCTTGGGGGAGAAGTCCCCCTGACCTCGAGCTCCTCGGGGGAGAAGTTCCCCTGACCTCGAGCTCCTTGGGGGAGAAGTCCCCCTGACCTCGAGCTCCTTGGGGGAGAAGTCCCCCTGACCTCCAGCTCCTCGGGGGAGAAGCCCCCCTGACCTCGAGCTCCTCGGGGGAGAAGTCCCCCTGACCTCGAGCTCCTTGGGGGAGAAGTCCCCCTGACCTCGAGCTGCTTGGGGGATGTCCCCCTGACCTCGAGCTCCTTGGGGGAGAAGTCCCCCTGACCTCGAGCTCCTCAGGGGAGAAGTCCCCCTGACCACGATCTCCTCGGGGGAGAAGTCCCCCTGACCTCGAGCTCCTTGGGGGAGAAGTCCCCCTGACCTCGAGCTCCTTGGGGGAGAAGTCCCCCTGCCCTCGAGCTCCTTGGGGGAGAAGTCCCCCTGACCTCGAGCTCCTCGGGGGAGAAGTCCCCCTGACCTCGAGCTCCTTGGGGGAGAAGTCCCCCTGACCTCGAGCTCCTCGGGGGAGAAGTCCCCCTGACCTCGAGCTCCTCGGGGGAGAAGTCCCCCTGACCTCGAGCTCCTCGGGGGAGAAGTCCCCCTGACCTCGAGCTCCTTGGGGGAGAAGTCCCCCTGACCTCGAGCTCCTTGGGGGAGAAGTCCCCCTGACCTCGAGCTCCTTGCGGGAGAAGTCTTCCTGACCTCGAGCTCCTTGGGGGAGAAGTCCCCCTGACCTCGAGCTCCTTGGGGGAGAAGTCCCCCTGACCTCGAGCTCCTCGGGGGAGAAGTCCCCCTGACTTCGAGCTCCTCGGGAGAGAAGTCCCCCTGACCTCGAGCTCCTTGGGGGAGAAGTCCCCCTGACCTCGAGCTCCTTGGGGGAGAAGTCCCCCTGACCTCGAGCTCCTCGGGGGAGAAGTCCCCCTGACCTCGAGATCCTCGGGGGAGAAGTCCCCCTGACCTCGAACTCCTTGGGGGAGAAATCCCCCTGACCTCGAGCTCCTTGGGGGAGGTCCCCCTGACCTCGAGCTCCTCGGGGGAGAAGTCCCCCTGACCTCGAGCTCCTCGGGGGAGAAGTCCCCCTGACCTCGAGCTCCTTGGGGGAAAAGTCCCCCTGACCTCGAGCTCCTTGGGGGAGAAGTCCCCCTGACCTCGGGCTCCTCGGGGGAGAAGTCCCCCTGACCTCGAGCTCCTTGGGGGAGAAGTCCCCCTGACCTCGAGCTCCTTGGGGGAGAAGTCCCCCTGACCTCGAGCTCCTTGCGGGAGAAGATCCCCTGACCTCGAGCTCCTCGGGGGAGAAGTCCCCCTGACCTCGAGCTCCTTGGGGGAGAAATCCCCCTGACCTCGAGCTCCTTGGGGGAGGTCCCCCTGACCTCGAGCTCCTCGGGGGAGAAGTCCCCCTGACCTCGAGCTCCTCGGGGGAGAGGTCCCCCTGACCTCGAGCTCCTTGGGGGAGAAATCCCCCTGACCTCGAGCTCCTTGGGGGAGAAGTCCCCCTGACCTCGGGCTCCTCGGGGGAGAAGTCCCCCTGACCTCGAGCTCCTTGGGGGAGAAGTCCCCCTGACCTCGAGCTCCTTGGGGGAGAAGTCCCCCTGACCTCGAGCTTCTTGCGGGAGAAGTTCCCCTGACCTCGAGCTCCTCGGGGGAGAAGTCCCCCTGACCTCGAGCTCCTTGGGGGAGAAGTCCCCCTGACCTCGAGCTCCTTGTCGGAGAAGTCCCCCTGACCTCGAGCTCCTTGGCGGAGAAGTCCCTCTGACCTCCAGCTCCTTGGGGGAGAAGTCCCCCTGACCTCGAGCTCCTTGGGGGAGAAGTCCCCCTGACCTCGAGCTCCTTGGAGGAGAAGTCCCCCTGACCTCGAGCTCCTCGGGGGAGAAGTCCCCCCTGACCTCGAGCTCCTTGGGGGAGAAGTCCCCCTGACCTCGAGCTCCTCGGGGGAGGTCCCCCTGACCTCGAGCTCCTCGGGGGAGAAGTCCCCCTGACCTCGAGCTCTTCGGGGGAGAAGTCCCCCTGACCTCGAGCTCCTAGGGGGAGAAGTCCCCCTGACCTCGAGCTCCTCGGGGGAGAAGTCCCCCTGACCTCGAGCTCCTCGGGGGAGAAGTCCCCCTGACCTCGAGCTCCTCGGGGGAGAAGTCCCCCTGACCTCGAGCTCCTTGGGGGAGAAGTCCCCCTGACCTCGTGCTCCTTGCGGGAAAAGTCTTCCTGACCTCGAGCTCCTTGGGGGAGAAGTCCCCCTGACCTCGAGCTCCTCGGGGGAGAAGTCCCCCTGACCTCGAGCTCCTTGGGGGAGAAGTCCCCCTGACTTCGAGCTCCTCGGGGGAGAAGTCCCCCTGACCTCGAGCTCCTTGGGGGAGAAGTCCCCCTGACCTCGAGCTCCTTGGGGGAGAAGTCCCCCTGACCTCGAGCTCCTCGGGGGAGAAGTCCCCCTGACCTCGAGCTCCTCGGGGGAGAAGTCCCCCTGACCTCGAGCTCCTTGGGGGAGAAATCCCCCTGACCTCGAGCTCCTTGGGGGAGGTCCCCCTGACCTCGAGCTCCTCGGGGGAGAAGTCCCCCTGACCTCGAGCTCCTCGGGGGAGAGGTCCCCCTGACCTCGAGCTCCTTGGGGGAGAAGTCCCCCTGACCTCGAGCTCCTTGGGGGAGAAGTCCCCCTGACCTCGGGCTCCTCGGGGGAGAAGTCCCCCTGACCTCGAGCTCCTTGGGGGAGAAGTCCCCCTGACCTCGAGCTCCTTGGGGGAGAAGTCCCCCTGACCTCGAGCTTCTTGCGGGAGAAGTTCCCCTGACCTCGAGCTCCTCGGGGGAGAAGTCCCCCTGACCTCGAGCTCCTTGGGGGAGAAGTCCCCCTGAACTCGAGCTCCTTGTCGGAGAAGTCCCCCTGACCTCGAGCTCCTTGGCGGAGAAGTCCCCCTGACCTCCAGCTCCTTGGGGGAGAAGTCCCCCTGACCTCGAGCTCCTTGGGGGAGAAGTCCCCCTGACCTCGAGCTCCTTGGAGGAGAAGTCCCCCTGACCTCGAGCTCCTCGGGGGAGAAGTCCCCCCTGACCTCGAGCTCCTTGGGGGAGAATTCCCCCTGACCTCGAGCTCCTCGGGGGAGGTCCCCCTGACCTCGAGCTCCTCGGGGGAGAAGTCCCCCTGACCTCGAGCTCTTCGGGGGAGAAGTCCCCCTGACCTCGAGCTCCTTGGGGGAGAAGTCCCCCTGACCTCGAGCTCCTCGGGGGAGAAGTCACCCTGACCGCGAGCTCCTCGGGGGAGAAGTCCCCCTGACCTCGAGCTCCTTGGGGGAGAAGTCCCCCTGACCTCGAGCTCCTCGGGGGAGAAGTCCCCCTGACCTCGAGCTCCTTGGGGGAGAAGTCCCCCTGACCTCGAGCTCCTCGGGGGAGAAGTCCCCCTGACCTCGAGCTCCTTGGGGGAGAAGTCCACCTGACCTCGAGCTCCTTGGGGGAGAAGTCCCCCTGACCTCCAGCTCCTCGGGGGAGAAGCCCCCCTGACCTCGAGCTCCTCGGGGGAGAAGTCCCCCTGACCTCGAGCTCCTTGGGGGAGAAGTCCCCCTGACCTCGAGCTGCTTGGGGGATGTCCCCCTGACCTCGAGCTCCTTGGGGGAGAAGTCCCCCTGACCTCGAGCTCCTCGGGGGAGAAGTCCCCATGACCACGATCTCCTCGGGGGAGAAGTCCTCCTGACCTCGAGCTCCTTGGGGGAGAAGTCCCCCTGACCTCGAGCTCCTTGGGGGAGAAGTCCCCCTGCCCTCGAGCTCCTTGGGGGAGAAGTCCCCCTGACCTCGAGCTCCTCGGGGGAGAAGTCCCCCTGACCTCGAGCTCCTTGGGGGAGAAGTCCCCTGACCTCGAGCTCCTCGGGGGAGAAGTCCCACTGACCTCGAGCTCCTCGGGGGAGAAGACCCCCTGACCTCGAGCTCCTCGGGGGAGAAGTCCCCCTGACCTCGAGCTCCTTGGGGGAGAAGTCCCCCTGACCTCGAGCTCCTTGGGGGAGAAGTCCCCCTGACCTCGAGCTCCTTGCGGGAGAAGTCTTCCTGACCTCGAGCTCCTTGGGGGAGAAGTCCCCCTGACCTCGAGCTCCTTGGGGGAGAAGTCCCCCTGACCTCGAGCTCCTCGGGGGAGAAGTCCCCCTGACTTCGAGCTCCTCGGGAGAGAAGTCCCCCTGACCTCGAGCTCCTTGGGGGAGAAGTCCCCCTGACCTCGAGCTCCTTGGGGGAGAAGTCCCCCTGACCTCGAGCTCCTCGGGGGAGAAGTCCCCCTGACCTCGAGCTCCTCGGGGGAGAAGTCCCCCTGACCTCGAGCTCCTTGGGGGAGAAATCCCCCTGACCTCGAGCTCCTTGGGGGAGGTCCCCCTGACCTCGAGCTCCTCGGGGGAGAAGTCCCCCTGACCTCGAGCTCCTTGGGGGAAAAGTCC
This sequence comes from Hemitrygon akajei, assembly GCF_048418815.1. Lineage (NCBI taxonomy): Eukaryota > Metazoa > Chordata > Chondrichthyes > Myliobatiformes > Dasyatidae > Hemitrygon > Hemitrygon akajei. The sequence goes on along the minus strand of NW_027331996.1, from coordinate 959,946 downwards.
CCCTGACCTCGAGCTCCTTGGGGGAGAAGTCCCCCTGACCTCGGGCTCCTCGGGGGAGAAGTCCCCCTGACCTCGAGCTCCTTGTGGGAGAAGTCCCCCTGACCTCGAGCTCCTTGGGGGAGATGTCCCCCTGACCTCGAGCTCCTTGCGGGAGAAGATCCCCTGACCTCGAGCTCCTCGGGGGAGAAGTCCCCCTGACCTCGAGCTCCTTGTGGGAGAAGTCCCCCTGACCTCGAGCTCCTTGGCGGAGAAGTCCCCCTGACCTCGAGCTCCTTGGCGGAGAAGTCCCCCTGACCTCGAGCTCCTCGGGGGAGAAGTCCCCCTGACCTCGAGCTCCTTGGGGGAGAAGTCCCCCTGTCCTCGAGCTCCTCGGGGGAGAAGTCCCCCTGACCTCGAGCTCCTCGGGGGAGAAGTCCCCCTAACCTCGAGCTCCTCGGGGGAGAAGTCCCCCTGACCTCGAGCTCCTTGGGGGAGAAGTCCCCCTGACCTCGAGCTCCTCGGGGGAGAAGTCCCCCTGACCTCGAGCTCCTTGGGGGAGAGGTCCCCCTGACCTGGAGCTCCTTGGGGGAGAAGTCCCCCTGACCTCGAGCTCCTAGGGGGAGAAGTCCCCCTGACCTCCAGCTCCTCGGAGGAGAAGCCCCCCTGACCTCGAGCTCCTCGGGGGAGAAGTCCCCCTGACCTCGAGCTCCTTGGGGGAGAAGTCCCCCTGACCTCGATCTGCTTGGGGGATGTCCCCCTGACCTCGAGCTCCTTGGGGGAGAAGTCCCCCTGACCTCGAGCTCCTTGGGGGAGAAGTCCCCCTGACCTCGAGCTCCTCGGGGGAGAAGTCCCCCTGACCTCGAGCTCCTTGGGGGAGAAATCCCCCTGACCTCGAGCTCCTTGGGGGAGGTCCCCCTGACCTCGAGCTCCTCGGGGGAGAAGTCCCCCTGACCTCGAGCTCCTCGGGGGAGAAGTCCCCCTGACCTCGAGCTCCTTGGGGGAGAAGTCCCCCTGACCTCGAGCTCCTTGGGGGAGAAGTCCCCCTGACCTCGGGCTCCTCGGGGGAGTAGTCCCCCTGACCTCGAGCTCCTTGGGGGAGAAGTCCCCCTGACCTCGAGCTCCTTGGGGGAGAAGTCCCCCTGACCTCGAGCTTCATGCGGGAGAAGTTCCCCTGACCTCGAGCTCCTCGGGGGAGAAGTCCCCCTGACCTCGAGCTCCTTGGGGGAGAAGTCCCCCTGACCTCGAGCTCCTTGTCGGAGAAGTCCCCCTGACCTCGAGCTCCTTGGCGGAGAAGTCCCCCTGACCTCCAGCTCCTTGGGGGAGAAGTCCCCCTGACCTCGAGCTCCTTGGGGGAGAAGTCCCCCTGACCTCGAGCTCCTTGGAGGAGAAGTCCCCCTGACCTCGAGCTCCTCGGGGGAGAAGTCCCCCCTGACCTCGAGCTCCTTGTGGGAGAAGTCCCCCTGACCTCGAGCTCCTCGGGGGAGGTCCCCCTGACTTCGAGCTCCTCGGGGGAGAAGTCCCCCTGACCTCGAGCTCTTCGGGGGAGAAGTCCCCCTGACCTCGAGCTCCTTGGGGGAGAAGTCCCCCTGACCTCGAGCTCCTCGGGGGAGAAGTCACCCTGACCGCGAGCTCCTCGGGGGAGAAGTCACCCTGACCTCGAGCTCCTCGGGGGAGAAGTCCCCCTGACCTCGAGCTCCTCGGGGGAGAAGTCCCCCTGACCTCGAGCTCCTTGGGGGAGAAGTCCCCCTGACCTCGAGCTCCTCGGGGGAGAAGTTCCCCTGACCTCGAGCTCCTTGGGGGAGAAGTCCCCCTGACCTCGAGCTCCTTGGGGGAGAAGTCCCCCTGACCTCCAGCTCCTCGGGGGAGAAGCCCCCCTGACCTCGAGCTCCTCGGGGGAGAAGTCCCCCTGACCTCGAGCTCCTTGGGGGAGAAGTCCCCCTGACCTCGAGCTGCTTGGGGGATGTCCCCCTGACCTCGAGCTCCTTGGGGGAGAAGTCCCCCTGACCTCGAGCTCCTCGGGGGAGAAGTCCCCCTGACCACGATCTCCTCGGGGGAGAAGTCCCCCTGACCTCGAGCTCCTTGGGGGAGAAGTCCCCCTGACCTCGAGCTCCTTGGGGGAGAAGTCCCCCTGACCTCGAGCTCCTCGGGGGAGAAGTCCCCCTGACCTCGAGCTCCTTGGGGGAGAAGTCCCCCTGACCTCGAGCTCCTCGGGGGAGAAGTCCCCCTGACCTCGAGCTCCTCGGGGGAGAAGTCCCCCTGACCTCGAGCTCCTCGGGGGAGAAGTCCCCCTGACCTCGAGCTCCTTGGGGGAGAAGTCCCCCTGACCTCGAGCTCCTTGCGGGAGAAGTCTTCCTGACCTCGAGCTCCTTGGGGGAGAAGTCCCCCTGACCTCGAGCTCCTTGGGGGAGAAGTCCCCCTGACCTCGAGCTCCTCGGGGGAGAAGTCCCCCTGACTTCGAGCTCCTCGGGAGAGAAGTCCCCCTGACCTCGAGCTCCTTGGGGGAGAAGTCCCCCTGACCTCGAGCTCCTTGGGGGAGAAGTCCCCCTGACCTCGAGCTCCTCGGGGGAGAAGTCCCCCTGACCTCGAGCTCCTCGGGGGAGAAGTCCCCCTGACCTCGAACTCCTTGGGGGAGAAATCCCCCTGACCTCGAGCTCCTTGGGGGAGGTCCCCCTGACCTCGAGCTCCTCGGGGGAGAAGTCCCCCTGACCTCGAGCTCCTCGGGGGAGAAGTCCCCCTGACCTCGAGCTCCTTGGGGGAAAAGTCCCCCTGACCTCGAGCTCCTTGGGGGAGAAGTCCCCCTGACCTCGGGCTCCTCGGGGGAGAAGTCCCCCTGACCTCGAGCTCCTTGGGGGAGAAGTCCCCCTGACCTCGAGCTCCTTGGGGGAGAAGTCCCCCTGACCTCGAGCTCCTTGCGGGAGAAGATCCCCTGACCTCGAGCTCCTCGGGGGAGAAGTCCCCCTGACCTCGAGCTCCTTGTGGGAGAAGTCCCCCTGACCTCGAGTTCCTTGGCGGAGAAGTCCCCCTGACCTCGAGCTCCTTGGCGGAGAAGTCCCCCTGACCTCGAGCTCCTTGGGGGAGAAGTCCCCCTGACCTCGAGCTCCTTGGAGGAGAAGTCCCCCTGACCTCGAGCTCCTCGGGGGAGAAGTCCCCCCTGACCTCGAGCTCCTTGGGGGAGAAGTCCCCCTGACCTCGAGCTCCTCGGGGGAGAAGACCCCCTGACCTCGAGCTCCTCGGGGGAGAAGTCCCCCTGACCTCGAGCTCTTCGGGGGAGAAGTCCCCCTGACCTCGAGCTCCTTGGGGGAGAAGTCCCCCTGACCTCGAGCTCCTCGGGGGAGAAGTCCCCCTGACCTCGAGCTCCTTGGGGGAGAAGTCCCCCTGACCTCGAGCTCCTCGGGGGAGAAGTCCCCCTGACCTCGAGCTCCTCGGGGGAGAAGTCCCCCTGACCTCGAGCTCCTCGGGGGAGAAGTCCCCCTGACCTCGAGCTCCTCGGGGGAGAAGTCCCCCTGACCTCGAGCTCCTCGGGGGAGAAGTCCCCCTGACCTCGAGCTCCTCGGGGGAGAAGTCCCCCTGACCTCGATCTCCTTGGGGGAGAAGTCCCCCTGACCTCGAGCTCCTTGGGGGAGAAGTCCCCCTGACCTCGAGCTCCTTGGGGGAGAAGTCCCCCTGACCTCCAGCTCCTCGGGGGAGAAGTCCCCCTGACCTCGAGCTCCTTGTGGGAGAAGTCCCCCTGACCTCGAGCTGCTTGGGGGATGTCCCCCTGACCTCGAGCTCCTTGGGGGAGAAGTCCCCCTGACCTCGAGCTCCTTGGGGGAGAAGTCCCCCTGACCTCGAGCTCCTCGGGGGAGAAGTCCCCCTGACCTCGAGCTCCTTGGGGGAGGTCCCCCTGACCTCGAGCTCCTCGGGGGAGAAGTCCCCCTGACCTCGAGCTCCTCGGGGGAGAAGTCCCCCTGACCTCGAGCTCCTTGGGGGAGAAGTCCCCCTGACCTCGAGCTCCTCGGGGTAGAAGTCCCCCTGACCTCTAGCTCCTTGGGGGAGAAGTCCCCCTGACCTCGAGCTCCTCGGGGGAGTAGTCCCCCTGACCTCGAGCTCCTCGGGGGAGAAGTCCCCCTGACCTCTAGCTCCTTGGGGGAGAAGTCCCCCTGACCTCGAGCTCCTCGGGGTAGAAGTCCCCCTGACCTCTAGCTCCTTGGGGGAGAAGTCCCCCTGACCTCGAGCTCCTCGGGGGAGTAGTCCCCCTGACCTCGAGCTCCTCGGGGGAGAAGTCCCCCTGACCTCGAGCTCCTTGGGGGAGAAGTCCCCCTGACCTCCAGCTCCTCGGGGGAGAAGCCCCCCTGACCTCGAGCTCCTCGGGGGAGAAGTCCCCCTGACCTCGAGCTCCTTGGGGGAGAAGTCCCCCTGACCTCGAGCTGCTTGGGGGATGTCCCACTGACCTCGAGCTCCTTGGGGGAGAAGTCCCCCTGACCTCGAGCTCCTCGGGGGAGAAGTCCCCCTGACCACGATCTCCTCGGGGGAGAAGTCCCCCTGACCTCGAGCTCCTTGGGGGAGAAGTCCCCCTGACCTCGATCTCCTTGGGGGAGAAGTCCCCCTGCCCTCGAGCTCCTTGGGGGAGAAGTCCCCCTGACCTCGAGCTCCTCGGGGGAGGTCCCCCTGACCTCGAGCTCCTTGGGGGAGAAGTCCCCCTGACCTCCAGCTCCTCGGGGGAGAAGTCCCCCTGACCTCGAGCTCCTCGGGGGAGAAGTCCCCCTGACCTCGAGCTCCTCGGGGGAGAAGTCCCCCTGACCTCGAGCTCCTTGCGGGAGAAGTCTTCCTGACCTCGAGCTCCTTGGGGGAGAAGTCCCCCTGACCTCGAGCTCCTTGGGGGAGAAGTCCCCCTGACCTCGAGCTCCTCGGGGGAGAAGTCCCCCTGACTTCGAGCTCCTCGGGAGAGAAGTCCCCCTGACCTCGAGCTCCTTGGGGGAGGTCCCCCTGACCTCGAGCTCCTTGGGGGAGAAGTCCCCCTGACCTCGAGCTCCTCGGGGGAGAAGTCCCCCTGACCTCGAGCTCCTTGTGGGAGAAGTCCCCCTGACCTCGAGCTGCTTGGGGGATGTCCCCCTGACCTCGAGCTCCTTGGGGGAGAAGTCCCCCTGACCTCGAGCTCCTTGGGGGAGAAGTCCCCCTGACCTCGAGCTCCTCGGGGGAGAAGTCCCCCTGACCTCGAGCTCCTTGGGGGAGGTCCCCCTGACCTCGAGCTCCTCGGGGGAGAAGTCCCCCTGACCTCGAGCTCCTCGGGGGAGAAGTCCCCCTGACCTCGAGCTCCTTGGGGGAGAAGTCCCCCTGACCTCGAGCTCCTCGGGGTAGAAGTCCCCCTGACCTCTAGCTCCTTGGGGGAGAAGTCCCCCTGACCTCGAGCTCCTCGGGGGAGTAGTCCCCCTGACCTCGAGCTCCTCGGGGGAGAAGTCCCCCTGACCTCTAGCTCCTTGGGGGAGAAGTCCCCCTGACCTCGAGCTCCTCGGGGTAGAAGTCCCCCTGACCTCTAGCTCCTTGGGGGAGAAGTCCCCCTGACCTCGAGCTCCTCGGGGGAGTAGTCCCCCTGACCTCGAGCTCCTCGGGGGAGAAGTCCCCCTGACCTCGAGCTCCTTGGGGGAGAAGTCCCCCTGACCTCCAGCTCCTCGGGGGAGAAGCCCCCCTGACCTCGAGCTCCTCGGGGGAGAAGTCCCCCTGACCTCGAGCTCCTTGGGGGAGAAGTCCCCCTGACCTCGAGCTGCTTGGGGGATGTCCCCCTGACCTCGAGCTCCTTGGGGGAGAAGTCCCCCTGACCTCGAGCTCCTCGGGGGAGAAGTCCCCCTGACCACGATCTCCTCGGGGGAGAAGTCCCCCTGACCTCGAGCTCCTTGGGGGAGATGTCCCCCTGACCTCGATCTCCTTGGGGGAGAAGTCCCCCTGCCCTCGAGCTCCTTGGGGGAGAAGTCCCCCTGACCTCGAGCTCCTCGGGGGAGGTCCCCCTGACCTCGAGCTCCTTGGGGGAGAAGTCCCCCTGACCTCGAGCTCCTCGGGGGAGAAGTCCCCCTGACCTCGAGCTCCTTGGCGGAGAAGTCCCCCTGACCTCGAGCTCCTTGGGGGAGAAGTCCCCCTGACCTCCAGCTCCTCGGGGGAGAAGTCCCCCTGACCTCGAGCTCCTCGGGGGAGAAGTCCCCCTGACCTCGAGCTCCTTGTGGGAGAAGTCCCCCTGACCTCGAGCTGCTTGGGGGATGTCCCCCTGACCTCGAGCTCCTTGGGGGAGAAGTCCCCCTGACCTCGAGCTCCTTGGGGGAGAAGTCCCCCTGACCTCGAGCTCCTCGGGGGAGAAGTCCCCCTGACCTCGAGCTCCTTGGGGGAGGTCCCCCTGACCTCGAGCTCCTCGGGGGAGAAGTCCCCCTGACCTCGAGCTCCTCGGGGGAGAAGTCCCCCTGACCTCGAGCTCCTTGGGGGAGAAGTCCCCCTGACCTCGAGCTCCTCGGGGTAGAAGTCCCCCTGACCTCTAGCTCCTTGGGGGAGAAGTCCCCCTGACCTCGAGCTCCTCGGGGGAGTAGTCCCCCTGACCTCGAGCTCCTCGGGGGAGAAGTCCCCCTGACCTCTAGCTCCTTGGGGGAGAAGTCCCCCTGACCTCGAGCTCCTCGGGGTAGAAGTCCCCCTGACCTCTAGCTCCTTGGGGGAGAAGTCCCCCTGACCTCGACCTCCTCGGGGGAGTAGTCCCCCTGACCTCGAGCTCCTCGGGGGAGAAGTCCCCCTGACCTCGAGCTCCTTGGGGGAGAAGTCCCCCTGACCTCCAGCTCCTCGGGGGAGAAGCCCCCCTGACCTCGAGCTCCTCGGGGGAGAAGTCCCCCTGACCTCGAGCTCCTTGGGGGAGAAGTCCCCCTGACCTCGAGCTGCTTGGGGGATGTCCCCCTGACCTCGAGCTCCTTGGGGGAGAAGTCCCCCTGACCTCGAGCTCCTCGGGGGAGAAGTCCCCCTGACCACGATCTCCTCGGGGGAGAAGTCCCCCTGACCTCGAGCTCCTTGGGGGAGACGTCCCCCTGACCTCGATCTCCTTGGGGGAGAAGTCCCCCTGCCCTCGAGCTCCTTGGGGGAGAAGTCCCCCTGACCTCGAGCTCCTCGGGGGAGGTCCCCCTGACCTCGAGCTCCTTGGGGGAGAAGTCCCCCTGACCTCGAGCTCCTCGGGGGAGAAGTCCCCCTGACCTCGAGCTCCTCGGGGGAGAAGTCCCCCTGACCTCGAGCTCCTCGGGGGAGAAGTCCCCCTGACCTCGAGCTCCTTGCGGGAGAAGTCTTCCTGACCTCGAGCTCCTTGGGGGAGAAGTCCCCCTGACCTCGAGCTCCTTGGGGGAGAAGTCCCCCTGACCTCGAGCTCCTCGGGGGAGAAGTCCCCCTGACTTCGAGCTCCTCGGGAGAGAAGTCCCCCTGACCTCGAGCTCCTTGGGGGAGGTCCCCCTGACCTCGAGCTCCTTGGGGGAGAAGTCCCCCTGACCTCGAGCTCCTCGGGGGAGAAGTCCCCCTGACCTCGAGCTCCTCGGGGGAGAAGTCCCCCTGACCTCGAGCTCCTTGGGGGAGAAATCCCCCTGACCTTGAGCTCCTTGGGGGAGGTCCCCCTGACCTCGAGCTCCTCGGGGGAGAAGTCCCCCTGACCTCGAGCTCCTCGGGGGAGAAGTCCCCCTGACCTCGAGCTCCTTGGGGGAAAAGTCCCCCTGACCTCGAGCTCCTTGGGGGAGAAGTCCCCCTGAACTCGGGCTCCTCGGGGGAGAAGTCCCCCTGACCTCGAGCTCCTTGGGGGAGAAGTCCCCCTGACCTCGAGCTCCTTGGGGGAGAAGTCCCCCTGACCTCGAGCTCCTTGCGGGAGAAGATCCCCTGACCTCGAGCTCCTCGGGGGAGAAGTCCCCCTGACCTCGAGCTCCTTGTGGGAGAAGTCCCCCTGACCTCGAGCTCCTTGGCGGAGAAGTCCCCCTGACCTCGAGCTCCTTGGCGGAGAAGTCCCCCTGACCTCGAGCTCCTTGGGGGAGAAGTCCCCCTGACCTCGAGCTCCTTGGAGGAGAAGTCCCCCTGACCTCGAGCTCCTCGGGGGAGAAGTCCCCCCTGACCTCGAGCTCCTTGGGGGAGATGTCCCCCTGACCTCGAGCTCCTCGGGGGAGAAGACCCCCTGACCTCGAGCTCCTCGGGGGAGAAGTCCCCCTGACCTCGAGCTCTTCGGGGGAGAAGTCCCCCTGACCTCGAGCTCCTTGGGGGAGAAGTCCCCCTGACCTCGAGCTCCTCGGGGGAGAAGTCACCCTGACCTCGAGCTCCTCGCGTGAGAAGTCCCCCTGACCTCGAGCTCCTTGGGGGAGAAGTCCCCCTGACCTCGAGCTCCTCGGGGGAGAAGTTCCCCTGACCTCGAGCTCCTCGGGGGAGAAGTCCCCCTGACCTCGAGCTCCTCGGGGGAGAAGTCCCCCTGACCTCGAGCTCCTCGGGGGAGAAGTCCCCCTGACCTCGAGCTCCTCGGGGGAGAAGTCCCCCTGACCTCGATCTCCTTGGGGGAGAAGTCCCCCTGACCTCGAGCTCCTTGGGGGAGAAGTCCCCCTGACCTCGAGCTCCTTGGGGGAGAAGTCCCCCTGACCTCCAGCTCCTCTGGGGAGAAGTCCCCCTGACCTCGAGCTCTTCGGGGGAGAAGTCCCCCTGACCTCGAGCTCCTTGTGGGAGAAGTCCCCCTGACCTCGAGCTGCTTGGGGGATGTCCCCCTGACCTCGAGCTCCTTGGGGGAGAAGTCCCCCTGACCTCGAGCTCCTTGGGGGAGAAGTCCCCCTGACCTCGAGCTCCTCGGGGGAGAAGTCCCCCTGACCTCGAGCTCCTTGGGGGAGGTCCCCCTGACCTCGAGCTCCTCGGGGGAGAAGTCCCCCTGACGTCGAGCTCCTCGGGGGAGAAGTCGCCCTGACCTCGAGCTCCTTGGGGGAGAAGTCCCCCTGACCTCGAGCTCCTCGGGGTAGAAGTCCCCCTGACCTCTAGCTCCTTGGGGGAGAAGTCCCCCTGACCTCGAGCTCCTCGGGGGAGTAGTCCCCCTGACCTCGAGCTCCTCGGGGGAGAAGTCCCCCTGACCTCGAGCTCCTCGGGGGAGAAGTCCCCCTGACCTCGAGCTCCTCGGGGGAGAAGTCCCCCTGACCTCGAGTTCCTCGGGGGAGAAGTCCCCCTGACCTCGAGCTCCTCGGGGGAGAAGTCCCCCTGACCTCGAGCTCCTTGGGGGAGAAGTCCCCCTGACCTCGAGCTCCTTGGGGGAGAAGTCCCCCTGACCTCGAGCTCCTTGCGGGAGAAGTCTTCCTGACCTCGAGCTCCTTGGGGGAGAAGTCCCCCTGACCTCGAGCTCCTTGGGGGAGAAGTCCCCCTGACCTCGAGCTCCTTGGGGGAGAAGTCCCCCTGACCTCGAGCCCCTCGGGGGAGAAGTCCCCCTGACCTCCAGCTCCTCGGGGGAGAAGTCCCCCTGACCTCGAGCTCCTCGGGGGAGAAGTCCCCCTGGCCTCGAGCTCCTTGGGGGAGAAGTCCCCCTGACCTCGAGCTCCTCGGGGGAGAAGTCCCCCTGACCTCGAGCTCCTTGCGGGAGAAATCCCCCTGACCTCGAGCTCCTCGGGGGAGAAGTCCCCCTGACCTCGGGCTCCTCGGGGGAGGTCCCCCTGACCTCGAGCTCCTTGGGGGAGAAGTCCCCCTGACCTCGAGCTCCTTGGGGGAGAAGTCCCCCTGACCTCGGGCTCCTCGGGGGAGGTCCCCCTGACCTCGAGCTTCTTGGGGGAGAAGTTCCCCTGACCTCGAGCTCCTCGGGGGAGGTCCCCCTGACCTCGAGCTCCTTGCGGGAGAAGTCCCCCTGACCTCGAGCTCCTTGGGGGAGAAGTCCCCCTGACCTCGAGCTCCTTGGGGGAGAAGTTCCCCTGACCTCGAGCTCCTTGGGGGAGAAGTCCCTCTGACCTCGAGCTCCTTGGGGGAGAAGTCCCCCTGACCTCGAGCTCCTTGGGGGAGAAATCCCCCTGACCTCCAGCTCCTTGGGGGAGTAGTCCCCCTGACCTCGAGCTCCTTGGGGGAGAAGTCCCCCTGACCTCGAGCTCCTTGGGGGAGAAATCCCCCTGACCTCCAGCTCCTTGGGGGAGTAGTCCCCCTGACCTCGAGCTCCGCGGGGGAGAAGTCCCCCTGACCTCGAGCTCCGCGGGGGAGAAGTCCCCCTGACCTCGAGCTCCTTGGGGGAGAAGTCCCCCTGACCTCGAGCTCCTCGGCGTCCAGCAGCGCTGCCTGAGATCTTCTTTTTATAATTTATTTATTTATTAAATTTTTAGAAAATTACAAGAATAAATGTAATGAGAAAATAGCAAGAGAGAGAAAAAATAATATTAACCCTCCCCCCTCCCCTTAACCCCCCCCCCCAACCCTTGTCTAAAGAAAAAAAAAGAAAGAAAGAAGAGAAAGATTGCCTGGATATCGGAGGATCCCCACATTCTCCATGGAGTTCTAAATAATTTTAATTTTAATTTTTACTTTCCCCAATTACTTTATAATTTTATCTTCAAAGGAAGTATGTTGCCTGAGCTCTTCCAGCTCCTTGTCCTTCTGACCACCTGGCGTCTCAGCAGGGACGCAAACAACCAGGAGACACCCCTTTGACCCCCCCTGGCTTTGGGGAACCCTGATTCCTTAAGGAGGGAGACCACGTGGTGGCCCAGCTTCTCGCCACGGGGTTCTAACTGCTCCGTCCGGTCCACTGGTTTCCCGTGGTCTGCCAGCATGCTGGCCAGACTCTCAAACCCCTCCCTTTCATCCGTCCACCCGGGGATCTTATTCTGCCTGCCTGCACTGGCTTTCTTCCCCGTGTTACAGAACATTCTCCCCTGGGCTCTGTGTCCAGCCAAGAGCTATTAGATGCTGAACCCAAAGTCCACTGCAGATGCTGTGGTCAAATCAAAACGTACAAACAAGCTTGATGAACTCGGAGAGTGGGAGAAGGGAAGGGAGAGTGGGGAGAAAGGGAAGGGAGAGTGGGGAGAAGGGAAAGAGAGAGTGGGGAGAAGTGGAGAGTGTGAGTAGGGAAGGGAGAGTGGGAGAAAGGGAAGGGAGAGTGGGGAGAAGGGAAGGGAAAGTGGGGAGAAAGGGAAGGGAGAGTGGGGAGAAAGAGAAGGGAGAGTGGGAGAAAGGGAAGCGAGAGTGGGGAGAAGTGAAGTATAGGGAGAAGGGAAGGGAGAGTGGGGAGAAGTGAAGTATAGGGAGAAAGATAGATGGGAGATTCAGGAGTAGGAGAAGAAATTGAGGGAGAGTGGGAAAAGTGAGAGAAACCGAGCAGTGTGCATGTGAGAAAGAAAAGCGAGTGCGGGCAGTGGGGGACAGAGGCAGGAGAGTGGAGAGTGGGAACGTGGGGATTGGGGACAGAGAACAGAGAGAGAGAATGAAGTGTGAGGAGTAGGAAAGAGAGAGGGAGAGTGAGGGCAGTTGGGCAGTGGGACAGAGGGAAGGCAGCGTGGGGACGGTGTGAGAGAGAAGGGAAGGGAGAGAGTGAGGGCGGTTGGACAGTGGGAGAGAGGGAAGCCATCGTGGGGACGGTGTGAGAGAGAAGGGAAGGGAAAGAGTGAGGGCGGCTGGGCAGTGGGAGAGAGGGAAGCCATCGTGGGGACGGTGTGAGAGAGAAGGGAAGGGAAAGAGTGAGGGCGGTTGGGCAGTGGGAGAGAGGGAAGGCAGCGTGGGGAGTTGCAGACACAGAGAAGGGGCTGTGTGCAATGATAGAGAACGTAGGGGGATCGGGTAATGTGAGAGAGGGAAGGAGTGGAGAGTGTGAGAGAGAGGGACCAGTTGCAGAGAGAGAATCTGGAACATGGAGCGGAGGAGAACACAATCAGGGTACGGAGTGGGAGAGAGGAGGTAGAGTGGGGAGGGTGTGAGAGTGAAGGTATCTTTTGCAGTTTGAGAGAAAGAAGGGAGAGTGGGGATGAAAGTGGGAGAAGCCAGAGGGGGGAGATGAAGAGAGATAAGGAAGAATAGGGAATAGGTGAAGAGTAGAGACCAGTGTGGTGTGGAAGAGGGATTCCGGAGAAAGGGGAGTACAACAGTGTCACTCCACTCTTCAAGAAGCGAGAGAGGCAGAGGGAAGGAAACTTTAGGCCAGTTAGTCTGTCCTCAGTGTTTGGGAAGATGTTGGATTCGATTATTAAGGATGATGTCTCAGGAAACTTTGGGCAAATGATAAAAAGGGCCGGAGTCAGCATAGTTTCCTGACAAATCTGTTGAAATTCACTGAAGTAATAACAAGCGGGATAGACAAAGGACAATCGGTTGATGTTGTGTACTTTGAATTTCAGGCTTTTGAAAAGGTGGCAGACATGAGGCTGTTTAACAAGCTAGGAGCCCATGATATTACAGAAAGAGTCCAGCACAGATAAAGCAGTGGCTGATTGACAGGAGGCAGAACGTGTGAATAAATGGAGCGTTTTCTGTCTGGCTGCAGATGTCCAATGGCATTCCACAGGGGTCGGTGATGGGACTGATTATTCTCTGCTATATGCGATGACTTGGATGATGTATTTGATGGCTTTGCTGCAAAATCTGCAGAGGACATGAACAGAGATGAGGAAATAGAGGCCACAGAAATTCCACCCATTGTTGCTTTGAGGCTATCGGTGCCAAAGGTCTTTTCCAATCACTTTTGGCCAGCTCCTCTCTCACGCCTCTGCAATTTCCTTCATTCCACTGCAACACTGCATCTACGTTGTGCTTCCCCTTCTCAAATTGCAAATTCAATCCCGATTCATTGTATCACACCCTATCCTGAATAGTGATCATTAATCCAGTGATCATTAATGGAGAACGTGTGGAGCAGGTTAAGCCCTACAAGTATCTGGGAGTACAGTTAGACGAGAAGCTAGACTGGACTGCCAACACAGATGCCTTGTGCAGGAAGGCACAGAGTCGACTGTACTTCCTAAGAAGGTTGGCGTCATTCAATGTCTGTAGTGAGATACTGAAGATGTTCTATAGGTCAGTTGTGGAGAGCGCCCTCTTCTTTGTGGTGGCGTGTTGGGGAGGAAGCATTAAGAAGAGGGACGCCTCACGTCTTAATAAGCTGGTAAGGAAGGCGGGCTCTGTCGTGGGCAAAGTACTGGAGAGTTTAACATCAGTAGCTGAGCGAAGGGCGCTGAGTAGGCTACGGTCAATTATGGATAACTCTGAACATCCTCTACATAGCACCATCCAGAGACAGAGAAGCAGTTTCAGCGACAGGTTACTATCGATGCAATGCTCCTCAGACAGGATGAAGAGGTCAATACTCCCCAATGCCATTAGGCTTTACAATTCTACCGCCAGGACTTAAGAACTTTTTAAAAGCTATTTTTAATGCTTTTTGAGATAGTGATTTAGATGCATATCATATTTTTTTACTGAGTTAAGTATTGTATGTAATTAGTTTTGCTACAACAAGTGTATGGGACATTGGTAAAAAGTTGAATTTCCCTATGGGGATGAATAAAGTATCTATCTATCTATCTACAGACCCTCTTTGAATCTGACTCGCAGGGTCGTAGATGTCAATCAGGTTGGGGTGATGCAATCTCTCCCTCAACCAGCCCACTTTGCCTGAGGGAGTAGCACGTAGCATAGTATCTCAATCCACAAATTTGTCTCCAGGAGACAATGGACATGTCCCGTAGCTTTACATCGCCGGGGAACGAGACAATCCGCACGTCTCTCTCTCATTTCCTGGGCCCCCTGACCCAACCCAACATTGATCTTGCGATTCTCTCAAAGGAGGGGGCTGCAGGCATAACAGCCGTCACGACCCGATCCCGCAGGGTAGTGCCCTCGCTGACCGTACCCCATTGCGGCCGCCTGTGGAGATCCCACTCCAGAAGGGTGTGATATCGGGCTCTCACCGCGGTCACTACCCGATCCCGCAGGGTAGTGCCCACGCTGACCGTACCCCATTGCGGCCGCCTGTGGGGATCCCACTCCAGAAGGGTGGGATATCGGGCTCTCACCGCGGTCACTACCCGATCCCGCAGGGTAGTGCCCTCGCTGACCGTACCCCATTGCGGCCGCCTGTGGAGATGCCACTCCAGAAGGGAGGGATATCGGGCTCTCACCGCGGTCACTACCCGATCCCGCAGGGTAGTGCCCTCGCTGACCGTACCCCATTGCGGCCGCCTGTAGAGATCCCACTCCAGAAGGGTGGGATATCGGGCTCTCACCGCGGTCACTACCCGATCCCGCAGGGTAGTGCCCTCGCTGACCGTACCCCATTGCGGCCGCCTGTGGGGATCCCACTCCAGATGGGTGGGGTATCGGGCTCTCACCGCGGTCACTACCTGATCCCGCAGGGTAGTGTCATCGCTGACCGTACCCCATTGCGGCCGCCTGTGGAGATACCACTCCAGAAGGGAGGGATATCGGGCTTTCACTACCCGATCCCGAGGGGTAGTGACCTCGCTGACCGTACCCCATTGCGGCCGCCTGTGGAGATCCCACTCCAGAAGGGTGGGATATCGGGCTCTCACCGCGGTCTCTACCCGATCCCGCAGGGTAGTGCCCTTGCTGACCGTACCCCATTGCAACCGCCTGTGGAGATCCCACTCCAGAAGGGAGGGATATCGGGCTCTCACCGCGGTCACTACCCGATTCCGCAGGGTAGTGCCCTCGCTGACCGTACCCCATTGCGGCCGCCTGTGGGGATCTCACTCCAGAAGGGAGGGGTATCGGGCTCTCACCGCGGTCACTACCCGATCCCGCAGGGTAGTGCCCTCGCTGACCGTACCCCATTGCGGCCGCCTGTGGGGATCCCACTCCAGAAGGGTGGGATATCGGGCTCTCACCGCGGTCACTACCCGATCCCGCAGGGTAGTGCCATCGCGGACTCCTGTTTGCGGCGCCCGCCGCGCATTGTTTATGCTCTGCTGGTCAGAAAGGCTTCCCAGGGCGCTTCCCTCCTGATGGGAGAGGCTGAGGTTAGGCCCCCCTCGTCCCACAGCCGGAGCAGCCAAGTGCTCGTCTGGTCGTTGGCGGTACCGATCCGCCGGTTGGGTCAGCTCCTTGGGGGAGAAGTCCCCCTGACCTCGAGCTCCTTGGGGGAGAAGTCCCCCTGACCTCGAGCTCCTCGGGGGAGAAGTCCCCCTGACCTCGAGCTCCTCGGGGGAGAAGTCCCCCTGACCTCGAGCTCCTTGGGGGAGAAGTCCCCCTGACCTCGAGCTCCTCGGGGGAGAAGTCCCCCTGACCTCGAGCTCCTCGGGGGAGAAGTCCCCCTGACCTCGAGCTCCTTGGGGGAGAAATCCCCCTGACCTCCAGCTCCTTGGGGGAGGTCCCCCTGACCTCGAGCTCCTCGGGGGAGAAGTCCCCCTGACCTCGAGCTCCTCGGGGGAGAAGTCCCCCTGACCTCGGGCTCCTCGGGGGAGAAGTCCCCCTGACCTCGGGCTCCTTGGGGGAGAAGTCCCCCTGACCTCGGGCTCCTCGGGGGAGAAGTCCCCCTGACCTCGGGCTCCTTGGGGGAGAAGTCCCCCTGACCTCGAGCTCCTTGGGGGAGAAGTCCCCCTGACCTCGAGCTCCTTGCGGGAGAAGTTCCCCTGACCTCGAGCTCCTCGGGGGAGAAGTCCCCCTGACCTCGAGCTACTTGGGGGAGAAGTCCCCCTGACCTCGAGCTCCTTGGCGGAGAAGTCCCCCTGACCTCGAGCTCCTTGGGGGAGAAGTCCCCCTGACCTCGAGCTCCTTGGGGGAGAAGTCCCCCTGACCTCCAGCTCCTCGGGGGAGAAGTCCCCCTGACCTCGAGCTCCTTGGGGGAGAAGTCCCCCTGACCTCCAGCTCCTCGGGGGAGAAGTCCCCCTGACCTCGAGCTCCTTGGGGGAGAAGTCCCCCTGACCTCGAGCTCCTTGGGGGAGAAGTCCCCCTGACCTCGAGCTGCTTGGGGGATGTCCCCCTGACCTCGAGCTCCTTGGGGGAGAAGTCCCCCTGACCTCGAGCTCCTTGGGGGAGAAGTCCCCCTGACCTCGAGCTCCTCGGGGGAGAAGTCCCCCTGACCTCGAGCTCCTTGGGGGAGAAGTCCCCCTGACCTCGAGCTCCTCGGGGGAGAAGTCCCCCTGACCTCGAGCTCCTTGGGGGAGAAGTCCCCCTGACCTCGAGCTCCTCGGGGGAGAAGTCCCCCTGACCTCCAGCTCCTAGGGGGAGAAGTCCCCCTGACCTCGAGCTCCTTGGGGGAGAAGTCCCCCTGACCTCGAGCTCCTCGGGGGAGAAGTCCCCCTGACCTCGAGCTCCTTGGGGGAGAAGTCCCCCTGACCTCGAGCTCCTTGGGGGAGAAGTCCCCCTGACCTCGAGCTGCTTGGGGGATGTCCCCCTGACCTCGAGCTCCTTGGGGGAGAATTCCCCCTGACCTCGAGCTCCTTGGGGGAGAAGTCCCCCTGACCTCGAGCTCCTCGGGGGAGAAGTCCCCCTGACCTCGAGCTCCTCAGGGGAGAAGTCCCCCTGACCTCGAGCTCCTTGGGGGAGAAGTCCCCCTGACCTCGAGCTCCTCGGGGGAGAAGTCCCCCTGACCTCGAGCTCCTTGGGGGAGAAGTCCCCCTGACCTCGAGCTCCTCGGGAGAGAAGTCCCCCTGACCTCGAGCTCCTCGGGGGAGAAGTCCCCCTGACCTCGAGCTCCTTGGGGGAGAAGTCCCCCTGACCTCGAGCTCCTTGGGGGAGAAGTCCCCCTGACCTCGAGCTCCTTGGGAGAGAAGTCCCCCTGACCTCGAGCTCCTCGGGGGAGAAGTCCCCCTGACCTCGAGCTCCTTGGGGGAGAAGTCCCCCTAACCTCGAGCTCCTCGGGGGAGAAGTCCCCCTGACCTCGAGCTCCTCGGGGGAGAAGTCCCCCTGACCTCGAGCTCCTCGGGGGAGAAGTCCCCCTGACCTCGAGCTCCTTGGGGGAGAAGTCCCGCTGACCTCGAGCTCCTTGGGGGAGAAGTCCCCCTGACCTCGAGCTCCTTGCGGGAGAAGTCTTCTTGACCTCGAGCTCCTTGGGGGAGAAGTCCCCCTGACCTCGAGCTCCTTGGGGGAGAAGTCCCCCTGACCTCGAGCCCCTCGGGGGAGAAGTCCCCCTGACCTCGAGCTCCTCGGGGGAGAAGTCCCCCTGACCTCGAGCTCCTTGGGGGAGACGTCCCCCTGACCTCGAGCTCCTCGGGGGAGAAGTCCCCCTGACCTCGAGCTCCTTGCGGGAGAAGTCCCCCTGACCTCGAGCTCCTCGGGGGAGAAGTCCCCCTGACCTCGGGCTCCTCGGGGGAGGTCCCCCTGACCTCGGGCTCCTCGGGGGAGAAGTCCCCCTGACCTCGAGCTCCTTGGGGGAGAAGTCCCCCTGACCTCGAGCTCCTTGGGGGAGAAGTCCCCCTGACCTCGGGCTCCTCGGGGGAGAAGTCCCCCTGACCTCGAGCTTCTTGGGGGAGAAGTTCCCCTGACCTCGAGCTCCTTGGGGGAGAAGTCCCTCTGACCTCGAGCTCCTTGGGGGAGAAGTCCCCCTGACCTCGAGCTCCTTGGGGGAGAAATCCCCCTGACCTCCAGCTCCTTGGGGGAGTAGTCCCCCTGACCTCTAGCTCCTTGGGGGAGAAGTCCCCCTGACCTCGAGCTCCTTGGGGGAGAAATCCCCCTTACCTCCAGCTCCTTGGGGGAGTATTCCCCCTGACCTCGAGCTCCGCGGGGGAGAAGTCCCCCTGACCTCGAGCTCCGCGGGGGAGAAGTCCCCCTGACCTCGAGCTCCTTGGGGGAGAAGTCCCCCTGACCTCGAGCTCCTCGGCGTCCAGCAGCGCTGCCTGAGATCTTCTTTTTATAATTTATTTAGAATAAATGTAATGAGAAAATAGTAAGAGAGAGAAAAAATAATATTAACCCTCCCCCCTCCCCTTAACCCCCCCCCCCATGCCTTGTCTAAAGAAAAAAAAGAAAGAAAGAAGAGAAAGATTGCCTGGATATCGGAGGATCCCCACATTCTCCATGGAGTTCTAAATAATTTTAATTTTAATTTTTACTTTCCCCAATTACTTTATAATTTTATCTTCAAAGGAAGTATGTTGCCTGAGCTCTTCCAGCTCCTTGTCCTTCTGACCACCTGGCGTCTCAGCAGGGACGCAAACAACCAGGAGACACCCCTTTGACCCCCCCTGGCTTTGGGGAACCCTGATTCCTTAAGGAGAGAGACCACGTGGTGGCCCAGCTTCTCGCCACGGGGGTCTAACTGCTCCGACCGGTCCACTGGTTTCCCGTGGTCTGCCAGCATGCTGGCCAGACTCTCAAACCCCTCCCTTTCATCCGTCCACCCGGGGATCTTATTCTGCCTGCCTGCACTGGCTTTCTTCCCCGTGTTACAGAACATTCTCCCCTGTGCTCTGTGTCCAGCCAAGAGCTATTAGATGCTGAACCCAAAGTCCACTGCAGATGCTGTGGTCAAATCAAAACGTACAAACAAGCTTGATGAACTCGGAGAGTGGGAGAAGGGAAGGGAGAGTGGGGAGAAAGGGAAGGGAGAGTGGGGAGAAGGGAAGGGAAAGTGGGGAGAAAGGGAAGGGAGAGTGGGGGTAAGGGAAAGAGAGTGGGGAGAAGTGGAGAGTGTGAGTAGGGAAGGGAGAGTGGGGTGAAAGGGAAGGGAGAGTGGGAGAAAGGGAAGCGAGAGTGGGGAGAAGGGAAGGGAAAGTGGGGAGAAAGGGAAGGGAGAGTGGGGAGAAAGAGAAGGGATAGTGGGAGAAAGGGAAGCGAGAGTGGGGAGAAGTGAAGTATAGGGAGAAAGATAGATGGGAGATTCAGGAGTAGGAGAAGAAATTGAGGGAGAGTGGGAAAAGTGAGAGAAACCGAGCAGTGTGCATGTGAGAAAGAAAAGCGAGTGCGGGCAGTGGGGGACAGAGGCAGGAGAGTGGAGAGTGGGAACGTGGGGATTGGGGACAGAGAACAGAGAGAGAGAATGAAGTGTGAGGAGTAGGAAAGAGAGAGGGAGAGTGAGGGCAGTTGGGCAGTGGGAGAGAGGGAAGGCAGCGTGGGGACGGTGTGAGAGAGAAGGGAAGGGAGAGAGTGAGGGCGGTTGGGCAGTGGGAGAGAGGGAAGGCAGCGTGGGGACGGTGTGAGAGAGAAGGGAAGGGAGAGAGTGAGGGCGGTTGGACAGTGGGAGAGAGGGAAGGCAGCGTGGGGACGGTGTGAGAGAGAAGGGAAGGGAGAGAGTGAGGGCGGTTGGACAGTGGGAGAGAGGGAAGTCAGCGTGGGGATGGTGTGAGAGAGAAGGGAAGGGAGAGAGTGAGGGCGGTTGGACAGTGGGAGAGAGGGAAGCCATCGTGGGGACGGTGTGAGAGAGAAGGGAAGGGAAAGAGTGAGGACAGTTGGGCAGTGGGAGAGAGGGAGGGCAGCGTGGGGAGTTGCAGACACAGAGAAGGGGCTGTGTGCAATGATAGAGAACGTAGGGGGATCGGGTAATGTGAGAGAGGGAAGGAGTGGAGAGTGTGAGAGAGAGGGACCAGTTGCAGAGAGAGAAACTGGAACATGGAGCGGAGGAGAACACAATCAGGGTACGGAGTGGGAGAGAGGAGGTAGAGTGGGGAGGGTGTGAGAGTGAAGGTATCTAGGACTTAAGAACTTTTTAAAAGCTATTATTAATGCTTTTTGAGATAGTGATTTAGATGCATATCATATTTTTTACTGAGTTAAGTATTGTATGTAATTAGGTTTGCTACAACATGTGTATGGGACATTGGAAAAAATGTTGAATTTCCCCATGGGGATGAATAAAGTATCTATCTATCTATCTATCTATCTAGCAGATCCCTTAGTGCAATGGTCCCCAGCCACCGGGCCGCAATGAAACGATATGATTTAGCGATACTGGGCTTATTCACAAGCTGCTTTCTGATGCAACCTCGCAGGCATTCTAGAAATTCTCCCTCGGGGCATCCAGCACCAACCAGGTTTTCCCAATCGATTTGTGTACTGAAATCCCACATGACTATTGTAACGTTGACCTGCTGACTTGCATTTTCTATCTCCCGTTGTAGTTTGTAGACTACATCCTTACTACTGTTTGGGGGTCTGCACATACCTTCCACCAGGGTTTTCTTTGCACTTGCAGTTCCTTAGCTCTACCCACAACGACTCAGCACCTTCCGACCCTATGCCAGCTCTTTCTGATGGTTTGATTTTATTATGTTTACCAACAGGGCCACGCTTTCAGTGATGCCCACAACCTCATGTATGCCAGTCTGTAGCTCTTCCTCCACGTCAGTTTGTACAATACGCGCATTCAAATGTAATACCTTCAGTCCTGTGTTCAGCCTTTTAGATTCTGTGCGTCTTTTCCATTGCAACTCATCCTGTCGACTGCCAGGTTGCCCTATCAGCAGCCTCTCATTGCCAGCAGTCTCACAACATACTGTCTCTGTCTACAAACCAACTTCCTCATCCCCGGCGGTAGCACATCGGTTCCCAAACCCCTTACCTAACTCACAAAATTTCTTTTCAGTGTCTGCTGACATTTTCTACCTGTCATTGGTGCCAATATTTACCAACAAGTCTGGTTGCTCGCCCTCCCCCTTTAGAATGCCAGGGACCTGATCGGAGTCATCCCTGTCCCTGGCACCTGGACACATCTCACCATCCGGGTGACTCTATCGCCACCACAGAACCGCTGGTCGTTGGTTGACAACAGGAGGAACTCTAACCCTGTTACGGCGGAGGGAGGATCGGGTGAGAGTTAATGTTCTGGAAATGGAGGGGTTGCCTCATGGATCAGAGGGAATGAAAGGTTGGAGAGGCTTCAGTTGTTTCCTCTGTAGCGATGGGGGCTGAGGGTAGACCAGAGGTAGACTGAGGCTGAGTAGAGATCTGAGAGAAGAGAACCAACATCGTTTGTTCACCAGGTGAATATCTCAATTACCAGAGGACGTGATTTCAAGGTCAGTGTGGGACAGTTCAAAGATGATGTTTACCTGTGCCCAGGTACTCTACTCCACAGTCCTCTCTCTCCCCCTTTCTCCCTCTCACTCCCCCTTAACTCTCTTATCTCTCCGTCTCTCCCTCTCTATACATATACAATTCCTCAATTTCTCTATCTCTTCTTTTCCTCATCCATTCTCTTTTGCACCCTCCCACTCTTTCCTCCAAACATTCTTCCCTACACAGTCACTAACCTGCATCTTTCCCTTATTGTCTCTTCCTCCGTTTATGCCTAACCTTTCGCTTGCCTCTCTTTCTCTCCCCAATTCCCCCTTTCCTGTAGCTTTCTGTCTCCGCCACCCACCCGTCCAGACCAGCACCCCTCCCCCACCCCGCACTGTGATGACGGTTTTACACACTCAGTGGATTACAGATGCTGTATAATTTCTCGTCGGTTGGAAAGATTCAATGTTCTCTCAGAAGATAAAGGCTTGTGGTTTCCGTTTAGTGTGCTGCAGAATAGGCGGCGGAGGAGTGTGAAGAAGGGGGGAGAGAGAGGGTAAGTGAGGACGTAAGAGAGGGGGAAGAAGAGGGGAAAGGAGAGGGGTAGAGAGAAGGGGAAGAGAGAGAGGGAGAGAGAGACAGAGAGAAAGAGGGAGAGTGTGTGACAGGCAGAGAGAATGAGAGAGGGGGGACAGAGAAGAAGAGAGGAGAGGTGATCGTAAATATGGACAGTTGCTTTCAATGAATGAAGATACAGTGATAACTTTTGATTCGCATCGCGTCCATAAAGGTCAATTCATCACATCGGGACTGGGAGTGTGGGATCGCGAAATGTGAAGGGACAATTAATTAACTTAACGAATCATACAGACCAATTAATCACAACACTGCATTAGGGAGATTGTGAAGTTAGTGGTCCATCTCTCAGGAAGTCAGAATGTTCGACGTGTGTGGCGTCTTTGATAACGTGGACTGTTTTATTGAGGCAGAGAGATGTGTAAACAGTGTCCACAGTTTCCATGATGTACTGAACTTGTTCACAGCTCTCTGCAGTGTTTCCGGTGGTGGCCAGTGCTGTTGCCGTGACAACAGACAATCCTGACAATCCTGTGTTTCCGCACAGGATGTGTTCTGTAAAAATAGATGATGGTCGTCCAGGAGGCGCCGATTTTCTTCAGCCTCTGGAAGAAGCAGAGAGGCCGCTGAGCTTTCTTGGCGATAGTTTCCTTGTGGCTGGACAAGGACAGGCTGTTAGTGGTGTTCACTCTCAGGAGATTGGAGCTCTCAACCCCCTTATCCTCTGCCGTTGATGTAAACAGGAATGTCTGCATCGCCCCGGCTGACTTTCTGTTGTCAGTAACCAGCTCTATTGTGTTGGTGAAATGGAGGGGGTGGGGAGTGTTGATACCAGGTCACAAAGCTCTCCAGCTCCGACCCGACACGCGGGTGGAGGAGGTTTACAGGAGTAAATTCCAACCGTGTGCAAACAGCACTGGCTCTGTGAAAACGGGTGGAACTATCCAGACGGACTGAAGGGTCTATTTACGCGCTTTCCCCGAATCTGGTCCTTCTCTCTCACTTTTCTCACTCTCACCTTCCTCTCTCTAGTCTCTCTCCGCTTCTCCTCTCTCATCCCAAACTCTACTATCCCTCCCCCTCACTCTCCTCCATTACTCCCCACTCCCTCCGCCTTACACCACTCTCACACTAACCCCTCACCCTCTGCTTACACCCTACCTTCCTGAATCCTACATCACTCATATGAAACATATTCCTCACGCGCCCTCCTCATCCAGCCGAAAGGCTTTATCTGCTGTCGCTTCCGCAGGTCACGGATATACTCAACTTCCGTTGACTCTGATTCACTGTCAAACCCTCAGCGGAGAGGGAGAGAGAGGGCAAGGGGAAGTATCAGGACATTGGGAAGAGAAGAAACAGCTGAGGGAATTGGGAAGGGGGCGAGGGAGGATGGAGACTAAGGGATGACGAGCTGTGGGGAGAAGTAAGTGTGTAGAAGGAGGAGAGATAGAACGGGTAAAGAGCTCGGGGGAAGTTGAGAAGCAGGAGATACCGGGAAGATGGAGAAACAGGACTGAATGGAACCAGACAGGAGAGGAATTTCACTCTCACCCACTCCATCTCCCTCTCCCTGTACGTCTCCATCTCTCACTCCCCCTCTCCCCTCTCTCACTCTCTTTCTCTCTATCTTTCTGTCACCCTCTCCCTCTCTCTATCACTCTCACTCACTCTCTCCTCTGTCTGTCTGTCTGTCTGTCTCTCACTCTCTCCACACTCTCTGTCTCTCGCTCTCCCTCTCTTCTGTCTCTCTCTCATTCAATGTTCTCTCTCTCTGTCTCTCTCTCACTCTCTGTTCCTCTCTCTGTCTCTCTCCTCTCTCTGTCTCTCCCCCTCTCTCTCTCTTCCTCCCTCTCTCTGTCACTCTCTCTCACTCTCTGCCTCTCTCCCCTTCTCTGTCTCTCTCTTTCAGTCTCTCTCTCACTCTTTCTGTCTCTCTCCCCCTCTGTCTCTCACTCTCTCCCCACCCTCTCTCTCTGCCTGCCTCGCTCTCTCTCCTTCTCTCTCTGTCTCTTGCTCTCCTTCTCTCTCTCTCCCTCTCTCTCCATCTTTCCTTCTCTGTCTCACTCTCTCTCTCACTCTCTGTTCCTCTCTGTCTCTCTCCCCCTCTCTCTCTCTCTACCTTCCTCTCTTTGTGTCTCTCATCCTCTCTCTCTCCCACTCTCTCTCTCTCCCTCCCTCTCTCACTCTCTCCCCACCCACTCTCTCTCTGTCTCTCTCCTCCCCTCTCTCTCTCTCTGTCTCACTCTCTCTCCACACCCTCTCCCTCTCTGTCTGTCTCTCTCCCTCTCTCTCTCCCCCTCTGTCTCTCTCTCACTCTCTGTACCTTTCTCTCTTTGTCTGTCTCTCGTCCTCTCTCTCCCCACCCTCTCTCTGTCTCCCTCTCTTTCTCTCAGTCTCTCTCTCACTCTGTCTCCCTTTCTCTCCCCCTCTCTCTTTTCCTCTCCCTCTGCCTGTCTGTCTCTGTCTCTTGCTCTCCCTCTCTCTTTCTGTCTCTCTCCCCCCTCTCTCTCTCTCACTCTCTGTACCTTTCTCTCTTTGTGTCTCTCATTCTCTCTCCCACTCTCTCTGTCTCTCCCTCTCCCTCTCTCTCACTATCTCCCCACCCTCTCTCTCTCTGTCTCTCCCTCTCCTCCCCTCTCTCTCTCCCCCTCTCTGTCTCTCTCACTCTCTGTACCTTTCTCTCTTTGTCTGTCTCTCGTCCTCTCTCCCCACCCTCTCTCTGTCTCCCTCTCTTTCTCTCAGTCTCTCTCTCACTCTGTCTGTCTCCCTTTCTCTCCCCCTCTCTCTTTTCCTCTCCCTCTGCCTGTCTCTGTCTCTTGCTCTCCTTCTCTCTTTCTGTCTCTCTCCCTCTCTCTCTTTTTCTCTCCCTCTGCCTGTCTCTGCCTCTGGCTCTCCCTCTCAGTCTCTCTCTCACTCTGTCTGTCTCCCTTTCTCTCCCCCTCTCTCTTTTCCTCTCCCTCTGCCTGTCTCTGTCTCTTGCTCCCTCTCTCTTTCTGTCTCTCTCCCTCTCTCTCTTTTCCTCTCCCTCTGCCTGTCTCTGTCTCTGGCTCTCCCTCTCTGTCTCTCTCTCTCTCCATCTCTCCCTCTCTCTCTCTCTCTCTCTCTCTCTCTCTCTCTCTCTCTCTCTCTCTCTCTCTCTCTCTCTCATTCTCTGTTCCTCTCTCTCCCTCTCTCTCTCCCCGTTAACTTTCTTATCTCTCTGTCTCTCTCACTCTCTCTCTTTACATATACAATTCCTCAATTTCTCTATCTCCTCTTTTAAGGCTTGTGGTTTCCGGGAGAGTCCTGTTTGTTTCCATTAGGTATGCTGCAGATTACCTATGCTACAGAGGAGTGTGGAGAAGAGGGGAGAGAGAGGGCAAGTGAGGACGTAAGAGAGGGGGAAGGAGAGGAGTAAAGGGACGTGAAAGAGAGGGGAAACAGAGAAGAGAGAGACAGAGAGAAAGAGAGTGACAGGCAGAGAGAATGAGAGAGGGGAGAGAGAGATGAGAGAGACAGAGAGTACGAGAGAGCGACAGACAGAGAAAGGGGGGAGAGAAGAGGAGAGGAGAGATGAGCGTAAATTGGGACATTTGCTTTCAATGAATCAAGGTACAGTGATAACTTTTGATTCGCATCGCGTTCATAAAGGTCAATTCATCACCTCGGGACTGGGAGTGCGGGGTCGCGAAATGTGAAGGGACAATTAATTAACTTAACGAATCATACAGACCAATTAATCACAACACTGCATTAGGGAGATTGTGAAGTTAGTGGTCCATCTCTCAGGAAGTCTGAATGTTCGACATGTGTGGGGTCTTTAATAATGTGGACTGTTTTATTGAGGCAGAGAGATGTGTAAACAGTGTCCACAGTTTCCATGATGTACTGAACTTGTTCACAGCTCTCTGCAGTGTTTCCGGTGGTGACCAGTGCTGTTGCCGTGACAACAGACAATCCTGACAATCCTGTGTTTCCGCACAGGATGTGTTCTGTAAAAATAGATGATGGTCGTCCAGGAGGCGCCAAATTTCTTCAGCCTCTGGAAGAAGCAGAGATGCCGCTGAGCTTTCTTGGCGATAGTGTCCTTGTGGCTGGACAAGGACAGGCTGTTAGTGGTGTTCACTCTCAGGAGATTGGAGCTCTCAACCCCCTTATCCTCTGCCGTTGATGTAAACAGGAATGTCTGCATCGCCCCGGCTGACTTTCTGTTGTCAGTAACCAGCTCTATTGCGTTGCTGAAATGGAGGGGGTGGGGAGTGTTGATACCAGGTCACAGAGCTCTCCAGCTCCGACCCGACACGCGGGTGGAGAAGGTTTACAGGAGTAAATTCCAACCGTGTGCAAACAGCACTGGCTCTGTGAACACGGGTGGAACTATCCAGACGGACTGAAGGGTCTATTTACGCGCTTTCCCCGAATCTGGTCCTTCTCTCTCACTTTTCTCACTCTCACCTTCCTCTCTCTAGTCTCTCTCCGCTTCTCCTCTCTCATCCCAAACTCTACTATCCCTCCCCCTCACTCTCCTCCATTACTCCCCACTCCCTCTGCCTTACACCACTCTCACACTGACCCCTCACCTTCTGCTTACTCCCTACCTTCCTGAATCCTGCATCACTCATATGAAACATATTCCTCCCGCGCCCTCCTCATCCAGCCGAAAGGCTTTATCTGCTGTCGCTTCTGCAGGACACGGATTTACTCAACTTCCGGTGACTCTGATTCACTGTCAGACCCTCAGCGGAAAGGGAGGGAGAGGGCGAGGGAAAGTATCAGGCCATTGGGAAGAGGGTGAAACAAATTTGGGGGAATTGGGAAGGCGGCGAGGGAGGAGGGAGACTAAGGGATAACGAGATGTGGGGAGAAGTAATTGTGTAGAAGGAGGAGAGATAGAACGGGTAAAGAGCTCGGGGGAAGTTCAGAAGCAGGAGATACTGGGAAGATGGAGAAACAGGACTGAATGGAACCAGACAGGAGAGGAATTTCACTCTCACCCTCTCCATCGCCCTGTCCCTATCCGTCCCCCTCTCTCACTCCCCCTCCTCTCTCTCCTCCTCTCTCTGTCCCTCTCCCCTTCCTCTCTGTCTCTCACTCTCTTTCTGTCTCCCTCTCTCTCTCCCCCCACTCTCTATCACTCTCTCTCACTCACTTTCTCTCCTCTATCTCTCTCTCACTCTCTCCACACCCTCTCTCTCCCCCTCTGTCTCCCTCTCCCTCTCTGTCTCTGTTCCCGTCCCCCCCCTCTCTCTGTCTCCCTCTCCCACTCACTCTCTTTCCCTTCTGTCTCCCTCTCTCTGTCTCTCCCTGTTCCTCTCTCTCTCCCTCTCTTGCTGTCTCTCCCTCTCTCCCCCTCTCCCTTTCTGTCTCTCCCTCTCTCTCTGTCTCCCTGTCTGTCTGTCTGTCTGTCTCCCCCTCTCTCTCTGTCAGTGTACTATAAATGCACGGATGGAGGGAAGGATATGCAGTCTGGGAGAAAGGCGGAGCTGGGTTCACTGAACGAAGCCAATGCCGATACAATCAATTGCTGACCCGATCAGTTTCACTCCTCCCTCTCCATCTCCGTCTAACTCATTTCCCTCTCTATGTGGCCAAAGGACAGATGTGACAGTGGTGAGGAGAGAAAGAGAGTGAGGGAGAGAGATGTTAAGAGTAAAAAGGGTAGACTATAGGGGGGAGAATGGGAGAGTGCGGGTAAGTAGGTTGAACAGGGTGAGAGTGGGTTGAGCGAGTGGGTGCAGTGATAGAGGGTGAAGAGAGGCACCGAGGGAAGGAGGAAGGAAGGTGGAGGGTAAGAACGTGAGCAAAGACAGAGGCTGGGGAGGCAGAGAGGGAGAACACTTTTACGTGAAATTTGGGCAAACAAGAGGAGAGCGGGAACAGGGGTGGGATAGAGAGGGAGGGAAGGAGAGAGGGGGATAGAAAGGAGTGGAGTAGCGTGGAGGTGGGAGAGATGGAGAGGGCTGGAGTGGAGGAGAGTGTGGGAGTGATTGCGAGAGTAATACAGGAGAGAGGTTTGTGTGTGTGTGTGTGAGAGAGAGAGAGTGATAAAGGGGGAGAGAGAGAGAGACTGCAATGAACAGTCGGGGTGAGAGAGGGACAGAGGGAGTGAGAGTGCGTGGGAGAGATGGGTAAGAATGGAGGAAGGGAGAGAGGTGCCAGAAATGGGAAAAGAAAGGGGCAGAGAGGAGGAGGTGTAACGGAGAACAACACGCACAAAATGCTGGAGGAGCTCAGCAGGTCAGGCAAACTCTATGGAAAATAATAAAGAGGGGACGTGTCGGACCGAGATCAGCAAGATGAGAGGATTCGATCAGTGGGGAGTGGGAACTTTCCGAGGATGCTGTGGGATTGTTTGTTGGATTACAGTAAGTGAGAAGTACAATATATAATGAAAAACACAATCCCAAGTCTAAAACAAAGAGTGAAGGAATTGATGAAGGAACAAGTGATACGAACAATTTACTAAACAAGTGAAAACAGAGCACAGAATCATTGATCTGAGAGAGGGGGTGTAGTGGGGGTGAGGGTGAGAGTGGGGGAGACTGGAGAGGGGTGGAGAAAGGGGAAAAGGGAAGGGGAGAGGGAGGGAAGAGGGATGAGAGTGAAAGAAAGAGAATGTGGGGAGAGAGGGTTCAAGAGTAGGAGAATGGGGTATACTGGGGAGGAAAGAGTGAAGCAAAGAGTTGGGAGAGAGTGTGGAAGAGGGGAGGAGAGTGTGAGAGAGAGAGGAGAGAGTTGAGAGAGGGGAGGGAGCGAGAGAGAATGGTAAGAATGAAAGCGAGGTTTGTAGGCAAGAGAGTGGGAAGGGGGGAGGGACAGAAATGGATGGGTACGGAGTGGGAGGTGCCTCACCTCATCTTGCCTTGATGACGGATGCTGCTTTTCCTTTTGCTAAGGCAGAGGTTGATGGACTTTCGATCGGTCAGGGCATGAAAGGATACGCGGCGAAGGCAGGAAAATGGGGCTGGGAGGAAAATGGATTTACCATGATGAAGTGGCAGAGCAGTTTTGATGGGCCAAATGGCCTAATTCTGCTTCTGTCTCTTTTGGTCTTAGAGCAGCCTCTCATTCAATGAGAGCAAGAGCAATGAACTGGTTATGGACTTTGGAGGAGGAAACAGGAACCCATGAGGCAATCCTCATCGGGGCTCAAAGGTGGAGACGTTCAGCAACTTTAAATTCCACAGTGTTAACATTTCAGAGGATCTGTCCCGAGCCCGGGACACAAGTGCAATTACAAGAAAGCAGGAACTGTCTGTCCTCAGTAGTATGGCCCAGCACATCATAGTGGATATGGCCCAGCACATCACGGGTAAAACTCCCCTCACGACTGAGCACATCTCTGCGGAGTGCTGTCGCAGGAAATCAGCATCCACCATCAAGGACCCGCACCACCCAGGCCATGCTCTCTTCTCAATGCTGCCATCAGGAAGAAGGTGCATGAGCCTCAGGAGCCTCAACCTCAGGTTCAGGAACAGTTATTACACTCAACCAACAGGTCCTGCTTTCTTTTTACAATATTTTTATTCAGAAGAAAAAAAAAGATTTACAGAGTGCAACACATAGATACATCTCAACATAACTTGTGTACATTCATATATTGTAATAAAATTGATCAAACTGTTATAGCATAACACATAAAGTTATACCACTCTGTAATCAAACATTTAAAGATAGGTCATACATCATAAAAGAATTTTTTTATATATATAAAAAAGTCAACCCCTTACCAACTACCAAAGAAAAAAGCTGATGAATGACAATCGATAATTAGAAAAAAACGTATTCACTTAAGAAGAGAAGATAAAAATATACGACATAATATCACGTAGCCATTGAAGATGTGTAGGAGGGGTAGACTCCTTCCATTTAAGCAAGATTGCTCTTCTTGCTAAAAGAGAGGTAAAAACTAAAACCTGCAGGTTAGGAGTATTTAAAGTTATATCTTCATTTGCAATAATACCAAGCAAGGCAGTAAGGGGATTTGGGTCAAATTGGACCCTAAAAAGTTGGGAGAAGGTATGAAATACTTCCTGCCAAAACTTTTCAATTGTAGGGCAAAACCAAAACATATGAATTAAAGAGGCATCAGCAGAGTTGCATTTATTACAAAATGGAGAAACATTCGGGTCAAAACTGGAGAGCTTCTGTTTAGAAATCTAAGCTCTATGAACCACTTTAAATTGTAGAAGAGAATGACGAGCACAGAAAGATGATTTATTAACCCGTTTAAGAATTTTATTCCATCTATCATCAGGAATCTGACAAGCTTTTTTATTTTATCTAAAAAGTCTTGTCTAGAATTAATCAACAAGTTATAGATACCGGTAATAGAACCATTAACAAAATGTTTTAAATTTAAAAGATCGTCCAGTAAATTTTTATCAGGACCTATAGGAAAAGTAGCTAATTGGAAACATAGAAAATCTCTAATTTGAAGCTATCTGTAAAAATGTGATTTTGGGAGTGCAAATTTATTTGACAATTGGTCAAATGATGCAAGAGATCCTGAGATGAACAAGTTCCAAAAACACTTAATACCTAGTTCATCCCAATCCTTAAAGATTTTGTCAGTTATGGAAGGGATAAAAAAAAATTAAGGAGAATGGAGAATAGAAAAAAAAAATTCTAAATTGAGACCAGATCCTTAAACTTTGCTATTCCCACAACCAATGGACACAATCACTAGCTCTTCATCTCATGTTCTTGATGTTTATTTCTGGGTTATTTATTAGTTTTACTTCTTTTGTATTTGAATTTTGTTGTCTTTTGCACATGGTTGTTTTGTTTGTCCTGTTGGGGGCGATCTTTCACTCATCTTATAATGGTTCTTGAGTTCACTGAATTTACAATATAATCAAATCCCAGGATTATACATGGTGATGTGCCTATACTTTGATAATAAATTTACTTTGCACATTTTAAATTGTACATTTCAATTTGTAAATAACTCTGAAACACAAGAGCGGGTTGTGAGCTCAGTCTGCTGGGAAAATTATTTTGTTCTGATCTGAATGGTCGGCCCAACACTGTAACCCGTCTTTCGAGGCACACCAATTACTGGAAATATTCCTGAATTGAACTGGAAAGCCTCAAATACTCTGTCTGTCTGCTCAAGCGTGTGAATACCTGTAGAGACACACACACACACACACACACACACACACACACACACACACACACACACACACACACACACACACACACACACACACACACACACACACACACACACACACACACACACACACACACACACACACACACACACTTGAAAACGTTGACAATCATATCAGTGCCCAAAAATACCAGGGTGACCTGCCTCAATAACTATCGCCCAGTGACGCTCACTACTGTGATGAAGTGCTTTGAGGGGTTGGTCATGGTCAATCACCTCCTGTCTGTGTGCAGGGACCCACTGCAATTTGCCAATCGCCACAATCTGTCAACAATTCTCACTGGCTTACACTCGGCCTTCGATCACCAGGATAAAAGCAATACACAAGTCAGGCTGCTGATTACAGCTCAGCATTCAACACAATCAGATCCTCAATTGCAATCAACAAGCTCCAAAACCTGGTCCTCTGTACCTCCTTCTGCAACTGGATCCTCACCAGGAGACCACAGTCTGTGTGGATCAGAAATAACATCTCCACCTTGCTGACAATCAACACTGGCACACCTCAACGATGTGTGCTCAGCCCACTGCTCTACTCTCTCTACACCACGTCTGTGTGGCTAGGCTCATCTATAAACTTGCCAATGACACAACTATTGTTGCTGGAATTTCAGACGGTGTCGAGGAGGAGTACAGGAGTGAGATAGATCAGCAAGTTGAGTGGTGTCATAGCAACAACCTTGCACTCAGCATCATGAAGACAAAGGAATTGATTGTGGATTCAGGAAGGGGAAGTCGAGGGAACACACACCAGTCCTCATCGTGGGATCAGAAGTGAAAAGGGTGAGCAGTTTCCATTTCCTGCCTGTCAACATCTCTGAGAAACTATCCTGGGCCCAACATATTGATGCAGTTACAATGAAGGCACAACATCAGCTATATTTCATTCGGAGATTGAGGAGAATCGGTCTGTCACTAAAGACACTTGCAAATTTCTACAGATGTACTGTGGAGAGCATTCTAACTGGTTGCATCACTGCCTGGTGTGGAGAGGCCACTGCACAGGATCGGAAAATGCTGCAGAAAGTTGTAAACTCAGCCAGCTCCTTCATGGGCACTGGACTCCACAGCATCCAGGATGCATTCAAAAGATGATGCCACAAAAAGGTGGCATCCATCATTAAGGACCCCCATCACCCAGGACATGACCTCTTCTCATTGCTACCATCAAGGAGGATGTACAGGGGCCTGGAGACACACTCACCGGTTCAGGAACAGCTTCTTCCCGACCATCAGATTTCTGAATGGACAAAGAACCCATGAACACCCCCTCAGTATTTTTCCTCTCGTTTTGCACTACATTCTAAATATAATTTTACACATACTAACTGTAGTCTGTAGTGTTTATGACTAAATATTGCAATGTACTGCAGACACAAAGGAACAAATTTCACCACACTTCAGCCGATAAATACTTCCTCAGGATTTGCCTTCTCTTTTTGCAATACATTTTAAGTATAATTTTATAAATACTTACTGTAATTTGTGGTTTTTATTCCTAGATATTGCAATGTATGGCTGACAAATTTCACCACATATGCCGGTGATATTAAACCTGATTCTGATACCCAAACACTCACAGCTGGGCTCAGACATACAACACTCCCACATTCCTCCCTTTGTGACACCCTGCTTGCTCCGTGGCCCCCGGTATGAAGCTCAAACTGTTGCAATACCTGCCCTTTAAATTCATTGCTGAGGCTGTGTTGTGTCTGTTCACTGTTTGAGTTCGATATTAAATGAAGAGCATTGAATGGGAAGGAAGGTTTGAATAGAAGAATAAATATCTCCTCTGAAGGTAGATGGGGTCCTGGTGAGAGCGTACATGGAACACTGTGCACAGGTCTGGACTCCTTCCCGGAGTCAGCCTGTGGGATGAAGGGAATGAAGAGATTTCCCAGATTGATTCAGGAGGTGAGGTACTGTCCTCGGTGAGATTATACTGACCGGGCCTGACTCAAAATTAGAGAAATAAAAGGTCGTCTGACTGAGACAGACACAGTCTCACAGGGTATTGACAGGGTAGAGGCAGGAATGATGTTTCCTTTGGCTGTGGTGAGGAATGGGGGGTCACAGAATCCGAGTTCACCTGAGCAGAACTGAGATGAGGAGAAATTTCCTCACCCAGAGGGCAGTGAATCTTTTGAATTTTCTCCACATGGTTTCTAAATTTGAAGGACAAGTTTTGGGGTCTGCGATACGCGAAAGTGGCGATGAGGTCAAAGATCAGGCATGTTCTGAGCGAAAGGCCGAAAGGCATGCTCCTGTATGTTATTTTCTAAAGTCCGAGTTTACCTTTGCGCCTGGTTCTCCCTTGACCTTCAGCCTGTCCTTTTGCACAGGGGAGCGCTCACAGCACCGGAATTCCATCGGCAGCCGCTGCGGGCCAGCTCCCGTATCCCAGCAGCAGGAGACAGGACTGGGAGGAAACTCCGGACAATAGGCCCCGATCCACGGCGGGGAAAGACCGGGCACCCCCTGTGTGGCTGAAACATCTCACGGAATCTCCGCCCGAATCTTCACCTCCGCCATCGGAAGGATTCAAAACTCCGGCCGCTGTTGCAGCCTTTACCCGGGGAGCTGCTCCCAATCTCGGGTCTCTCACCGGGTCCACTCGCTCCCGGTTCCAAACTACGGTCCGCCCAGCGTCCCGCCCACTGACACCCCTCAGCCAATGGAGGCAAGATTCTCCCAGTGCTGTTCTCTGATTGGCTGTGAGTGTATCCGAGGGCGGGTTGCTACCGGGAGCTGGAGATGTCAGTCACAGTTTGATCTCAGAATCAAAGCAAGTTCCCCGAGGCTCAAAGTTCAAAGTAAGTTTTATTATCAGAGTACATATACGTCGCCACATACAACTCCTACAAACATACAGAGCAAAGCTACAGAAAGGTAACTATATCTGGATCACTGAAACATCAGCCAGAGTGCAGAAGTCAACAAACTTCGCCAATGCAAATAAACAACGAGAATATGAAATAACCGCAGCGGCTGCCGATAGATGTCCGGTGCACTCAGCGCTCCCTGTTCAATCTGACAGGACAAGAAACAGTGAGGCGCAAAGGTAAACTCGTGTTTCAGAAAATAAGAAATAGAGAAGGCGTGGCCATTCGGCCCCCTGCGACTCTTCTGCCCTTCACTCAGAACATGCTTGACTTTTGACCTCAGCACCACTTTCCTGCAACTTCCCATCACCGCTGAGCCCCAGGATATGTCTATTCAATTTAGAAACCTTGTGGAGATAATTGCAATGATTCACTGCACTCTGTGTGAGGAAATTTCTCCTCATCTCAGTCCTGCTGAGTTGTCCTCGGATTTTGCGTCTGTGAGCACTGGTTCCACACCTTATGGGAAACATCATTCCAGCCCTTCCACTGTAAATATCCTGTGAGATTGCATTTCTCTAATTCTGAGACAGGAATGCGATCTGTCTCTGTCAAACCACCTCTTATTTCACTCATTTTGAGATAGTCCCAGTACGATGATTTGTTGTGGGAGCATCTCTATAGACAGCAGGTGAGTGCAGTTATCCTGTGTTGTTCCACAGCCCGAAGGCTGAGGGGTAGTAACTGTTCCTGACCCTGGTGGGGCGAGTTCCCGGGCAGGGTCTTGAAAGAGGAACCCACTCCCTGTCCCTGCCTGAGAGGTTCCATATATAACCCCGAGGAGTGGCACGTCCCCAGGCAGGGTATGGAAAGGGGAATCCACTCCCTGTCCCTGTCCGAGAGGTTCCATATGTAACCCTGAGGAGTGGCACATCCCCGGGCAGGGTCTGGAGAGGAAAACACACTCCCTGTCCCTGTCCGAGAGGTTCCATATATAACCCTGAGGAGTGGCACAAGTCCCTGGGCAGGGTCTGGAATGGGGAACACACTCCCTGTCCCTGTCCGAGAGGGTCCATATATAACCCTGAGGAGTGGCACGTCCCCGGGCAGGTTCTGGAAAGGGGAACCCACACCCTGTCCCTGTCCGAGAGGTTCCATATATAACCCTGAGGAGTGGCACGTCCCTAGGCAGGGTCTGGAAAGGGGAACCCACTCCCTGTCCCTGTCCGAGAGGTTCCATATATAACCCTGAGGAGTGGCACAAGTCCCTAGGCAGGGTCTGGAAAGGGGAACCCACTCCCTGTCCCTGTCCGAGAGGTTCCATATATAACCCCGAGGAGTGGTACAAGTCCCCGGGCAGGGTCTGGAAAGGGGAACCTACTCCCTGTCCCTATCCGAGAGGTTCCATATATAACCCTGAGGAGTGGCACAAGTCCCCGGGCAGGGTCTGGAAAGGGGAACCCTCTCGCTGTCCCTGTCCGAGAGGTTCCATATATAACCCTGAGGAGTGGCACAAGTCCCCGGGTAGGGTCTGGAAAGGGGAACCCACTCCCTGTCCCTGTCCGAGAGGTTCCATATATAACCCTGAGGAGTGGGCTCAAGTCCACGGGCAGGGTATGGAAAGTGGAACCCACTCCCTGTCCCTGTCCGAGAGGTTCCATATATAACCCTGAGGAATGGCACAAGTCCCCGGGCAGGGTCTGGAAAGGGGAACCCACTCCCTGTCCCTGTCCGAGAGGTTCCATATATAACCCTGAGAAGTGGCACGTCCCCAGGCAGGGTCTGGAAAGTGGAACCCACTCCCTGTCCCTGTCCGAGAGGTTCCATATATAACCCTGAGGAGTGGCACAAGTCCCCGGGCAGGGTCTGGAAAGGGGAACCCACTCCATGTCCCTGTCCGAGAGGTTCCATATATAACCCTGAGGAGTGCACACAAGTCCCTGGGCAGGGTCTGGAGAGTTTGGCAAGTCTGTGTGAGCCAATTAGTGAACATAGGATCTGTGCAATAGGGACAGTTTACACCTGAACTTGAGGGGGTGGGGGCGTGCTGCTGATATCCATGCGGGTAGGATTGTTACAGCTGTCCGAGTGGTTTTAAACTAATTTGGCAGCAGATCTGAACTGGAGTGATAGGGCTGAGGAGAATGTTGTTAGTTTTCAAACAGCGTCAGTGTGTAGTGAGACTGCCACCATTGAGAGGCTGACGATAGGGCAACATTTCAGTGGGCGGGATGAGTTTCAATGCAAAAGGGCGAGAAAATGAGAAAGGTGATGAATACGGAACTGAAGGTTTTATATTTGAATGTGTGCAATACATGGAGTAAGGGAGATGAACTTGTGTCACAGTTACAGATTGGCATTGTGGGCATCACTGAATGGTGGCTGAAGGAAGATTATAGCTGGGAGCTTCATGTCCAAGGATACAGATTGTACTGAATGGACAGGCAGGTAGGCAGAGGGGTGGGGAGGTTCTTTATGTAAAAATGAAATCAAATCTTCTAACTGGTGAAATGGGATTGCAAGGTTTAGAATACTGACATGTAGGGGTGAATACTGATGCACTCAAAGATTTTCTATTTTATAATTGTAATTACTTTTTTTTCAGTTTTTGGTGATCTATTTTCACATTGACACAAGAGAGTTTTTATTTCTACTGATTAGTGTGAATAAAACAAATCTAAATCCACTCTATCTCAATGTTGTAAAACAATAAAAGATGAAAACTTCCAAGGTGGCCGCATACTTTTTATAAGCACTGCAAGTGCAATTACGAAGAAAGCACGGCAGTGCCTCTCCTTCCTTTGAAGTTTGCAAAGCTGCAGCATCACACACACACACACACACACACACACACACACACACACAGACACACACACACACACACACACACACACACACACACACACACACACACACACACACACACACACACACACACACACACACACACACACACACACACACACACACACACACACACACACACACACACACACACACACACACACACACACACACACACACACACACACACACACGCACATGCACACGCACACACTCCCGCACACGCACACACACACACACTAAAAGAACAGGGTGAGCTGCCTCCATGACTATCACCCAGTGGTGCTCACATCTACTGTGATGAAGAGCTTTGAGGGGTTGGTCATGTCTGGAATCAACTCCTGTCTGTGCATGGACCTGGACCCACTGCAATTTGCCGATCGCCACAATATACGTACAGCAGATGCAATCTCACTGACTCTCCACTCAGCCTTAGATCACCTGGACAAAAGCAATACACAAGTCAGGCTGATGATTACAGCTCAGCGTCCAACACAATCAGAGCCTCAATTGTAATCAACAAGCTCCAAAACCTGGGCCTCTGTACCTCCTTCTGCAACTGGATCCTCACCAGGAGACCACAGTCTGTGTGGATCAGAAATAACATCTCCTCCTTGCTGATAATAAACACAGGCTCACCTCAACGATGCGTGCTCAGCCCACTGCTCTACTCTCTCTACACCACGTCTGTGTGTCTAGGCTCATCTATAAACTTGCCGATGACACAACTATTGTTGCTGGAATTTCAGACGGTGACGAGGAGGAGTACAGGAGTGAGATAGATCAGCAAGTTGAGTGGTGGTCACAGCAACAACCTTGCACTCAGCATCATGAAGACAAAGGAATTGATTGTGGATTCAGGAAGGGGAAGTCGAGGGAACACACACCAGTCCTCACCGTGGGATCAGAAGTGAAAAGGGTGAGGAGTTTCCATTTCCTTTCTTTCAACATCTCTGAGGAACTATCCTGGGCCCAACATATTGATGCAGTTACAATGAAGGCACAACATCGGCTATATTTCATTCGCAGATTGAGGGGAATCGGTCCGTCACTAAAGACACTTGCAAATTTCTACAGATGTACTGTGGAGAGCATTCTAACTGGTTGCATCACTGCCTGGTGTGGAGAGGCCACTGCACAGGATCGGAAAATGCTGCAGAAAGTTGTAAACTCAGCCAGCTACTTCATGGGCACTGGACTCCACAGCATCCAGGACACATTCAAAAGATGATGCCACAAAAAGGTGGCATCCATCATTAAGGACCCCCAACACCCAGGACATGCCTTCGTCTCATTGCTACCATCAAGGAGGATGTACAGGAGCCTGGAGACACGCTCACCAGTTCAGGAACAGCTTCTTCCCCACTGTCAGATTTCTGAATGGACAAAGAACCCATGAACATCCCCTCAGTATTTTCCGTCTCGTTTTGCACAACATTTTAAATATAATTTTACACATTCTAATTGTAATCTGTAGTTTTTATTACTAAATATTGCAATGTACTGCAGACACAAAGGAACAAATTTCACCACATATGCTGGTGATATTAAACCTGATTCTGATACACAAACACACACAGCTGGGCTCAGACATACAACACTCCCACATTCCTCCCTTTGTGACACCCTGTTTGCTCCGTGGCCCCTGGTATGAAGCTCAAACTGTTCCAACACCCGTCCTTTAAATTCATGGCTGAGGCTGTGTTGTGTCTGTTCACTGTTTGAGCTCGATATTAAATGAAGAGCATTGAATGGGAAGGAAGGTTTGAATAGAAGAATAAAGATCTCCTCTGAAGGTATATGGGGCCCTGGTGAGAGCGTACATGGAACACTGTGCACAGGTCTGGTCTCCCTCCCGGAGTCAGCCTGTGGGATGAAGGGAATGAAGAGATTTCCCAGATTGAGTTAGGAGGTGAGGTAGCGTCCTCAGAGAGATTATACTGACCGGGACTGTCTCAAAATTAGAGAAATAAAAGGTCGTCTGACTGAGACAGACACAGTCTCACAGGGTATTGACAGGGTAGAGGCAGGAGTGATGTTTCCTTTGGCTGTGGTGACGAATGGGGGGTCACAG
This sequence comes from Hemitrygon akajei, assembly GCF_048418815.1. Taxonomy (NCBI): domain Eukaryota; kingdom Metazoa; phylum Chordata; class Chondrichthyes; order Myliobatiformes; family Dasyatidae; genus Hemitrygon; species Hemitrygon akajei. The sequence continues at coordinate 921,635 of NW_027331996.1, read as the reverse complement.
AATCCGAGTTCACCTCAGCAGAACTGAGATGAGGAGAAATTTCCTCACCCAGAGGGCAGTGAATCTTTGGAATTTTCTCCACAAGGTTTCTAAATTTGAAGGACAAGTTTTGGGGCTCTGCGATACAGGGAACGTTGCGCGAAAGTGGCGATGAGGTCAAAGATCAGGCATGTTCTGAGTGAAAGGCAGAACAGACACAAAGGGCCGAATGGCCTGCTCCTGTTTCCTTTTTCTAAAGTCCGAGTTTACCTTTGCGGCTGGTTCTCCCTTGACCTTCAGCCTGTCCTTTTGCACAGGGGAGCGCTCACAGCACCGGAGTTCCGTCGGCAGCCGCTGCGGGCCAGCTCAGGTATCCCAGCAGCAGGAGACAGGACTGGGAGGAAACTCCGGACAATAGGCCCCGATCCACGGCGGGGAAAGACCGGGCTCCCGCTGTGTGGCTGAAACATCTCACGGAATCTCCGCCCGAATCTTCACCTCCGCCATCGGAAGGATCCAAAACTCCGGCCGTTGTTGCAGCCTTTACCCGGGGAGCTGCTCCCAATCTCGGGTCTCTCACCGGGTCCACTCGTTCCCGATTCCAAACTTCGGTCCGCCCAGCGTCCCGCCCTCTGACACTCCTCGGCCAATGGAGGCAAGACTCTCCCAGCGGTGTTCTCTGATTGGCCGTGGGAGTGTCCGAGGACGGGCTGCTGCCGGGAGCTGGAGATGTCAGTCACAGTTTGTTCTCAGAATCAAAGCAAGTTCACCGAGCCTCAAAGCTCAAAGTAAATTTTATTATTATTTTGAAATTTTTTAATTTTTTATTAAACACAATCAAAAACAGAAACACTAAACATATGCTAACAAAGCCAGGGAGTCACACAAAAGCAGCAACAAATATATAACTATTAACTTTAAATATACAAATAAACAAGGAAATCCACTCTAAATACTGTTGGACAGAAGGAACTGTATCTAAGAGGAGTCACAAAACAGGAACATTTACAGAGATAACCCAAAACGTTGCCAAATTTGTACAGTCTTTACAGCTTTCTGGCGATGGGAAGTTTTCAGAGGATAAACGTATAGTTTGAAGTCTGACATCAAAATATAAATGAAGGTTCCTTATTGCTGTGATTGCATTTATGGATATAAAATTTGCTGTAAATTAACAAAAGATTTATGATAAAGAAATGATCCCTGTGAGATTTGGTGTTATTAGTAAACCCAAATAAGACATTTTGAAAACAAAAAGTAAAATCCACATTAATATATTGATCTATAAATTGACCAACATCAACCCAAAATGTTTTAACATATTCACAATTCCAAAACAGATGAAATAAATTCTCTGGATATAAACCACAAAAAGAACAGTTAGTTTCAATATCAGAATTAACCCTCGCCAAATAAACATTGGTTGGATAATATCTATCTATAATTTTAAATAAGTCCCAAGTACTCCTCCACCTCAGATTCCCCAAGCGACTATTCCAAAAACTAACAGAGTACGTATAAGTCGCCACTTACAACTCCTACAAGCATACAGAGCAAAGCTACAGAACGGTAACTATATCTGGATCACTGAAAGATCAGCCAGAGTGCAGAAGACAACAAACTTTGCCAATGCAAATAAACAACGAGAACATGAAATAACCGCAGTGGCTGCCGATAGATGTCCGGTGCTCTCAGCGCTCCCCTGTTCAATCTGACAGGACAAGAAACAGTGAGGCGCAAAGGTAAACTCGTGTTTCAGAAAATCAGAAATAGAGAAAGCGTGGCCATTCGGCCCCTTGCGCCTCTTCTGCCCTTCACTCAGAACATGCTTGACCTTTGACCTCAGCACCACTTTCCTGCAACTTCCCATCACCGCTGAGCCCCAGGATATGTCTATTCAATTTAGAAACCTTGTGGAGATAATTGCAATGATTCACTGTACTCTGGGTGAGGAAATTTCTCCTCATCTCAGTCCTGCTGAGTTGTCCTCGGATTTTGAGTCCGTGAGCGCTGGTTCCACACCTTATGGGAAACATCATTCCAGCCCTTCCGCTGTGAATATCCTGTGTGATTGCATTTCTCTAATTCTGAGACAGGAATGTGATCTGTCTCAGTCAAACCACCTCTTATTTCACTCATTTGGAGACAGACCCAGTACGATGATTTGTTGTGGGGGCATGTCTATGGACAAGTGAGGGCAGTCATCCTGTATTGTTCCACAGCCTGATGGCTGAGGGGTAGTAACTGTTCCTGACCCTGGTGGGGTGAGTCCTGAGGATCTTGTACCTTCTACCTGATTACAGCAGTGAGAAAAGAGCCTGCCTGTGTGGTGAGCCTGATCACAGCCGCCTGTATCATCGTCCCCTCTGGCCTGACCTATCCGGGACCAAAGGGATTGTGGAGAATAAATGTGGTACTCTGTCGAGTATCACAGTGATCCGTCCCCTCTGGCCTGCCCTATCCGGGACCAAAGGGATTGTGGAGAGTAAATGTGGTACTCTGTCGAGTATCACTGTGATCCGTCCCCTCTGGCCTGCCCTATCCGGGACCAAAGGGATTGTAGAGAGTAAATGTGGTACTCTTTCGAGTATCACTCTCATCCATCCCCTGTGGCCTGCCGTACATGGGACCAAAGGGACTGTGGAGAGTAAATGTGGTACTCTGTCGAGTATGACTGTGATCCGTCCCCTCTGGCCTGCCCTATCCGGGACCAAAGGGATTGTGGAGAGTAAATGTGGTACTCTGTCGAGTATCACTGTGATCTGTCCCCTCTGGACTGCCCTATCCGGGACCAAAGGGATTGTGGAGAGTAAATGTGGTACTCTGTCGAGTATCACTGTGATCCGTCCCTCTGGCCTGCCCTATCTGGGACCAAAGGGATTGTGGAGAGTAAATGTGGTACTCTATCGAGTATCACTGTGATCCGTCCCCTCTGGCCTGCCCTATCTGTGACCAAAGGGATTGTGGAGAGTAAATGTGGTACTCTGTCGAGTATCACTGTGATCCGTCCCCTCTGGCCTGCCCTATCTGGGACCAAAGGGATTGTGGAGAGTAAATGTGGTACTCTGTCGAGTATCACTGTGATCCGTCCCCTCTGGCCTGCCCTGTCCGGGACCAAAGGGATTGTGGAGAGTAAATGCGGTACTCTGTCGAGTATTACTGTGATCCGTCCCCTCTGGCCTGCCCTATCTGGGACCAAAGGGATTGTGGAGAGTAAATGTGGTACTCTGTCGAGTATCACTGTGATCCGTCCCCTCTGGACTGCCCTATCTAGGACCAAAGGGATTGTGGAGAGTAAATGTGGTACTCTGTCGAGTATCACTGTGATCCGTCCCCTCTGGCCTGCACTACCCGGGAGCAAAGGGATTGTGGAGAGTAAATGCGGTACTCTGTCGAGTATTACTGTGATCCGTCCCCTCTGGCCTGCCCTGTCCGGGACCAAAGGGATTGTGGAGAGTAAATGTGGTACTCTGTCGAGTATCACTGTGATCTGTCCCCTCTGGCCTGCCCTATCCAGGACCAAAGGGATTGTGGAGAGTACATGTGGTACTCTGTCGAGTATGACTGTGATCCGTCCCCTCTGGCCTGCCCTATCTGGGACCAAAGGGATTGTGGAGAGTAAATGTGGTACTCTGTCAAGTATCACTGTGATCCGTCCCCTCTGGCCTGCCCTATCCGGGACCAAAGGGATTGTGGAGAGTAAATGTGGTACTCTGTCGATTATTACTGTAATCCGTCGCCTCTGGCCTGCCCTATCCGGGACCAAAGGGATTGTGGAGAGTAAATGTGGTACTCTGTCCAGTATCATTGTGATCCGTCCCCTCTGGCCTGCCCTATCTGGGACCAAAGGGATTGTGGAGAGTAAATGTGGTACTCTGTCGACTATCGCTGTGATCCGTCCCCTCTGGCCTGCCCTATACGGGATCAAAGGTATTGTGGAGAGTAAATGTGGTACTCTGTCGAGTCTCACTGCGATCCGTCCCCTCTGGCCTGCCCTATCTGGGACCAATGGGATTGTGGAGAGTAAATGTGGTACTCTGTCGAGTATTACTGTGGTCCAGGCTCTCTCCCTGCCCCTTATTATTCTTGTCTGTGTTTGCAGTGCGACAATCTCTGGCCCAATGTCCCCTCTTTCTGCAATCCCCGTTTCTGTCCTTAGCCAAGTGTCCCCTCCAGCTGCACCGTCTGCACGATCCCGCCACCCGTTCTGGGTTCTTCGTCGGGACCCGAACTCCATCTCCTCACTACCGGTTCTCTGTGCACACTCTCGCTTTCCCCCAGTCCCTGTAAAGAGTCAATTGCACTCGATATTCATCAGAATTTATGTCACCCGGGGCCAGGTCTGACACAGCGAATTGAGATTAGTTAACTTAAAGGAGTGGGCAGACTTGGGTCTGAGACAGTTTAGAAAAGTCTGCACTGCCAGCTGGACATACTGATCTGTCCAGGGGTTTGCCGGCATTGGACTCTCACGTATCCTTAAAACAAGCTATCAAGTACGCAAGGGATTCTCCTTTTTTCTGTAGGTATTGGGTAAATTCACCAAAATCCACATGCAGTCGGGCTGTCATTCAAATGGGTTCCCTTACCTCAGTGACCCACCGTGCCATGGCTTGTATTACATCAGCCCCTCTGGTGGCTCCCGGTCACCTTCGGACATCTGCCTGGGAAAGGGGAACCCACTCCCTGTCCCTATCCGAGAGGTTCCATATATAACCCTGAGGAGTGGCACAAGTCCCCAGGCAGGGTCTGGAAAGGGGAACCCACTCCCTGTCCCTGTCCGAGAAGTTCCATATATAACCCTGCGGAGAGGCACAAGACCCCGGGCAGGGTCTGGAAAGGAGAACCCACTCCCTGTCCCTGCGAGAGAGGTTCCATATATAACCCTGAGGAGTGGCACAAGTCCCCGGGCAGGGTCTGGAAAGGGGAACCCAATCCCTGTCCCTGTACGAGAGGTTCTATATATAACCCTGAGGAGTGGCACAAGTCCCAGGGCAGGGTCTGGAAAGGGGAACCCACTCCCTGTCCCTGTCCGAGAGGTTCCATATATAACCCTGAGGAGTGGCACAAGTCCCCGGGCAGGGTCTGGAAAGGGGAACCCACTCCCTGTCCCTGTCCGAGAAGTTCCATATATAACCCTGCTGAGAGGCACAAGACCCCGGGCAGGGTCTGGAAAGGGGAACTCACTCCCTGTCCCTGTCCGAGAGGTTCCATATATAACCCTGAGGAGTGGCACAAGTCCCCAGTCATTGTCTGGAAAGGGGAACCCACTCCCTTTTTTAATGAATTCAGGTAAAGCCCCTGGTCCAGACGGTTATACTGCTGAATTTTTAAAATCCTTTTCTTCTATACTAGCTCCTTGGCTTTGTAAAATTTTTAAAGATGCGTTAACTGTAGGTAAATAAGCACAATCTTTTTATGATGCCTCCATTTCTCCAATTCGTAAAAAAGATAAAGACCCCACTGAATGTGCATCCTATCGGCCAATATCCTTGCTGAATACAGATTCTAAGATTTTTACCAAAATTTTGGCCACTAGATTAGAAAATGCATTACCTCAAATTATCTCAGAAGATCAGACCAGATTTATTAAAAACTGTTATTCATCTTTTAACATTAGAAAATTTATTAATATAATTTATACTTCTTCATCTAAAATACCAGAATGTCATTTCCTTAGATGCTGAAAAAGCGTTCGATAGAGTTGAAGGGCTATATTTATTTAATACGTTGCAGAATTTTAATTTTAGCTTGAAATTTATATCATGTAGTAAATTAATGTATTATGAACCTTTGGCTTCGGTTCTTACCAATGATCGAAGATCTCCTTTTTTTCAGTTGTCCCGTGGTACGAGGCAAGGCTGCCCTTTAAGTCCTCTATTATTTGACATTGCTTTGGAACCTTTAGCCATTGCCATTCGTGAATCACCTAATATTTTTGGTGTTACTCGTGGGTAAGGGACTTATATGTTATCATTATATGCTGATGATTTGTTACTATACATGTCTGACCCTGAGAGATCTATTCCTGCTATTTCATCCTTGCTTGCTCAGTTTAGTAGCTTTTCTGGCTACAAACTGAATTTTAATAAGAGTGAATTATTTCCATTAAATATGCAAGTTCCAATTTATAAACACTTACCATTTAAAGTTGTCACAGATCATTTTACTTATTTGGGTATTAAAATTACCAAGAAACATAAGGGTTTATTTAAAGTTAATTTTTTACCTTTAATTGAACAAATCAAGAAACTTGTTACCAGGTGGTCCCCATTATCTCTGTCATTGGTTGGTCGAATTAATACTATCAAGATGATAGTATTACCCAAATTTTTATATTTATACCAAGCATTACCAATTTTTATTCCTAAATCTTTTTTTGATATTATTGACTCCAAAATATCCTCGTATGTGTGGCAGGATAAAAATCCTAGATTAAGTAAACAATATTTACAGAAGCCTAAGAAGGAAGGTGGTTTTGCTTTGCCAAACCTGAGATTTTACTATTGGGCAGTTAATATTCAATATTTAATATTTTGGACACAAGAATCGGTCATAGTACCTTGCCCACAATGGGTAAATTTGGAGTGTAAATCTGTACAAGACTTCTCATTGTTTTCTATTTTAGGATCTTCGCTTCCTTTTGCTTTATCTAAACCGAATAAACAAATAACTAATCCTATAGTTCAACATACATTAAGAATATGGTTTCAATTTCGTAAATTCTTTGGCTTGAATAATCAAGCCCTATTATATCTAACTTCTTTTTCCAGCCCTCTTTTATGGACCAAGCCTTTGTGTTATGGAAAACAAAAGGTATAACATGTTTTCGTCATCTATTTTTAGATAACAGTTTTATGTCCTTTGAACAGCTATACAGCCTAAAACTCATTTTTTTAGATACTTGCAAGTTAGAAATTTCTTGAATGTTATATTTTCTGAAATTATGTCCAATGGACATTACAGAAAAAATTCTAGCTCTGAATCCTTGCCAGAAGGGTTAAGTAGCCATCATTTATCATATGATCATGAAAATACAGCCAGGAGTATCAGAAATAATTAAGAAGGAATGGGAAAAAGAACTTCACTGTCTTATACCCACAGAGCAGTGGGAGAAAATTTTACAATTAGTCAATTCTTCTTCTATTTGTGCTAAACATGCCTAATACAATTTAAGGTTGTTCATAGGGCTCACATGTCCAAGGATAAACTCGCTAGATTTTATTCTTATGTTAATCCAACCTGTGACAGATGTCATTCTGAAGTCGCTTCATTGACCCACATGTTCTGGTCTTGCCCCTGTTTGCAAAATTATTGGAAAGATATTTTTGGTATAATTTCAACAGTTCTGAATATCAAATTGCAACCGCATCCTATTACTGCAATTTTCGGTTTACCAATGATGGATAGTCGTTTATCCCCCCCCCAGCCCGGCGGATGATTGCATTTGTTACATTAATGGCTAGAAGATCTATCCTATTGAACTGGAAAGAAATTAATCCTCCAACTATATTTCAGTGGTTTTCTCAAACTATTTCTTGTTCGAGTTTAGAAAAAATTACAAGTGTTGTCTTTGACCCTTCAGTTAAATTTGAAGAAACTGGGAGACCATTTATTCAACATTTTCATATGAGCTAAACTGACTTTTCCTAAACCTTACTTTTATTATCCTTAATTATTTGGATGGATGTGCAGAGTTATTGACGCTATAATTGATATAAGCAATGGCCCATGTCGGTTAGAATATTTTTCTTTTTTTTTTGGGGGGGAGGGTTTCTTATTTTTTCCATTTTTTGTAACCACTATGAGTTTGGGAGGTTATTATCATCTATTTGTATTTATACCTTAACCTATTAATTATGTACTCTCAAGCGCTTTGTATTCATGTTTCATTTGTGTTTGTTTAAAATCAACAAAAAGATTTAAAAAGAAAGGACTATTCTGAGGAAAGGGTGGAATAGGCGCAACGGGCCGAGTGGCCAGGCATGCTCCTGTTACTTATTTTCTAAAGCACGAGTTTACCTTTGCGCCTTGTTCTCCCTTGGTTTTCAGCCGTTCGGATTGCACAGGGGAGCGGTGAGAGCTCCGGAGATCCAGCGGCAGCCGCTGCGGGGCAGCTCCCGTCTCCCAGCAGGAAGGGACGGGTCTGGGAGACAACTCCAGAGAACAGGCCCCGATCCTCGGCGGGGAAAGGCCGGGCGCCCTCCGTGTCGCTGAAACATCTCACGGAATCTCCGCCGGTCTCTTCAGCTCTGCCTTCGAAAGGATTCACGACCCGCCGGTGGTGCAGCCGAAACCCGAGGCGCAGCTCCCGGTCTCCGGCCTCACTGGGTCCCGGTTGCAAACACCGGCTGGGCCGGGCGCTCAGCGTCCCGCCCACTGACACCCCTCAGCCAATGAGAGCATCCTTATCCCAACGGTGATCGCTGATTGGCTGTGAGTGTGTCTGAGGACGGGCTGCTGCTGGGAGCTGGAGATGTCAGTCACAGTTTGTTCTCAGAATTAAAGCAAGTTTCCCGAAACTCAAATTTCAAAATAAATTTTATTTTCAGAGTCCAGATAAGTCACCACATACAACCCCGAGAAGCATTTTCCTGCGGGCATACTTAGAAAAAGAATAGAATAGTAACCACAACAGAAGCAGGCAGTGAAAGATCAGCCAGAGTGCTGATCTGTGCAAATGCAAATACAAAAATAATGATAAAGAACAAGAACATGAAATAACCGCAGCGGCTGCTGATCGATCTCCGGAGCTCTCACCGCTCCCCTGTGCAATCCGACAGGCTGAAGGCCAAGGGAGAACAAGGCGCAAAGGTAACCTCGTGATTTAGAAAATAAGAAACAGGAACAGACGTTGCCATTCGGCCCGTTGCGCTGTTCTGTCCCTCACTCAGAACATGGCTGATCTTTGCCCTCAGCACCACTTTCCTGCAACGTTCCCAACATCGCCGAGCCCCTAAATATGTCGGTTTAATTTAGAAAACCTGTGGAGAAAACTCCAAATATTCACTGCACTGTGGGTGGGGAAATTTCTCCTCATCTCAGTCCTGCTGAGGTGACCTCGGATTTTGAGTCTGTGATCCCTGGTTCCACTGCCCAGCCAGGAGAAACATCATTCCTGCCCCTACCCTGTAAATACCCTGTGAGACTGTGTCTGTCTCAATCAGGAAGCTTCTCCATGTGAACCTTGTGTTAATGAAATTGGTGACAGTTCTTTCAGACCAGCAGCTTTGACCACAAGAACACCAGACAGTGGTCAGCACGGAATATCCTGCAGTTACTGCAGGAGAAGGACTGGATGGACACAGTGGAGTGGTTCCCTGAGCAGACAGTCCAGACCATCTGGCAGAATGCCTCATCACCAGATCTCACCAACAGGCACCAAGACCTCACCTGTCTGGCGGCGAGAGGGCCCCTCCCGGTCTGATCCTTGCTGCATGCCCGGAGATCACTCCCACAGCGCGCTGCCCCGAGATTACTGCAGTGGAGACGAGAGGGGCCCTCCCAGTCTGATCCTTGCTGCATGCCCGGAGATCACTCCCACAGTGCGCTGCCCCGAGATTACTGCAGTGGAGACGAGAGGGGCCCTCCCAGTCTGATCCTTGCTGCATGCCCGGAGATCACTCCCACAGCGCGCTGCCGCGAGATTACTGCAGTGGAGACGAGAGGGGCCCTCCCAGTCTGATCCTTGCTGCATGCCCGGAGATCACTCCCACAGCGCGCTGCCGCGAGATTACTGCAGTGGAGACGAGAGGGTCCCTCCCAGTCTGATCCTTGCTGCATGCCCGGAGATCACTCCCACAGCGCGCTGCCCCGAGATTACTGCAGTGGAGACGAGAGGATCCCTCCCAGTCCGATCCTTGCTGCATGCCCGGAGATCACTCCCACAGCGCGCTGCCCCGAGATTACTGCAGTGGAGACGAGAGGTCCCCTCCCAGTCTGATCCTTGCTGCATGCCCGGAGATCACTCCCACAGCGCGCTGCCCCGAAATTACTGCAGTGGAGACGAGACGGTCACTCACCTCTTTGCAGTCTGTGGGCTGGCGAAGATCTGTGGAGAAAGATGCAAGGGCCTGTGCCACAGCAGCTGCGTGACAGAAGGCTCACTGATCCTCTGGCTGTTCCCAGGACGCGCAGGAAAACGGACAGCGAGTGCTGCTGGAAGATCATCAACTCGGGGAAAGACGCTCGAAACTTGTTGGCCTGCCATCACATCGAGATGTCCGGAGAGCAGGGGTTCCCAACCTGGGGTCCACGGTTACTGGTATTGGTCTTTGGCATTTAAAAAAAGTTTGGGAAACCCTATCATACAGGAATGCTGCCGACTGACACATTCCAGTCTACAGGGACACCATTGGGACTACAGGATCCTCTACACCGGACAGGGGGAGGCCGGGTTGGCTGAGGAAGCCTCACAGTTATTGTAGTAGTGAACCACCCCAGGGGGGCACATGGCTTCTCCTTTCAGCGCAGGACTTCAATCGTCTTCCAGAGGAAGGTCCTTCCGACCGCAGGGATGAGGCCTTTGGAGATTCAGCTGACGTTTTTGTCGCACTGGGTTTTTAAGAGATGGGTTGGTCGCCATACGGTCAACCCTCCTCCGCTCGTACCCGGGCTTAGACAGTCCATGGACGCGTTTTCTTATCTGTTGCCTGTTTAATGTGTTTTTGATCTCACACTAAACATAGAAATGGCCAGAATTTCCACTGAACACATCCAGCAAAACCATGTTCATTCCCTGAGTCTGCAGCGCGCGTAGTGGACAATCGCGGTACTGCAGGGGATCAGCAACTCCCCGAAAGTGAAAACATTCTGAATCAGGAAGTGCCGGGAGTTAACATGGCTTCGAAAGGAGAGGCCGAGAGTTTGAGCGAGGAGGTAATTTGTCCCGTCTGCCTGGATTTCTTCACCGATCCGGTTATACTGGAGTGTGGACACAACTTCTGTCGCTCTTGTATCACACAGTATTGGGAAAGGGAGGAGAGAAACTCCTGCCCGGAATGTAGAGAGGAGTTTGCTGACCGCACCCTCAGGGTGAATCGGGCCTTAGCAAATCTGGCAGAAAAATTTCGAAATCTAAACCTGAACCCGAAAGGGAAGGAAAGTAAACGTCACTGCGAGGAACATGAGGAAGAACTGAAGCTGTTTTGTGAAACGGACAAGACACTGATCTGTGTGATCTGTGCAGTGGCGGAGGAACACAGAGAGCACCGCTTCAAGCCGATTAAAGAAGCTGTTAAAATCTACACGGTAAAACTAACATTAATTTAATACTTAACACATTTCCTTTCTCCTACGTACCATCACACGAGTCCCCATAACTAACACATCATTCTCTGCAACTTCCCCCATCTCTAACGGGATTCTAGCATCTCTCCGTCCCACAGCCCAACTCGCACACCGCAACTCTCCGCTCTCTATTCGGATCGCGGTCCACGTACTGTATCGCCCTGATCCACTCTCTCCTCCCCACTGATCTCCCTCCTGGCACCGACACCTGCAAACGGGACAAGTGCTACACCTGACTCCTAACCTCCTCCCCCGTCACCATTCAGGGCCGCAAACAGCCCGGTTCCTCCCGTTTCTTCCATGGTCGATTGTCCTTTCGTATTAGATTCCTTCTTCTCCAACTCTTTACCTCTTCCACCTGTCCCCTCTCAGCTTCTCACTTCATCACCCTCCCCCAAGTTCCCCCTCACGTTGTCTCACCCGTCACCTGTCAGCTGGTTCTCATCCCCAACCTTTTTATTCTGGCTTCTGTCCCATTCCTACCCAGTGCTAATAAAGGGTCTCAACCCGAAACACCGACTGTTTATTTCCCCTGAGTAGATGCTGCCTGACTCACTGAGTTCCTCCGGCATTTTGTGTGATAATCGGGTTTGATCATCTGTTTCTTTTGATGCATCTTTGTTTCTATTTTCTTCACTCTCTGACGTCCAGGATCAGCTAAAATCTTACTTAGACACTCTCACAAAAAAGAAATCAGACTTCCAGGAAAAGGAGCAGCAACAGAAAGAGAAGATTTCCGGAGTTCAGGTGAGGCTTCCTGAGCGGAATTTCTGATATTACTGTCGAGTTTTGCTCCATTTAATGCAGAATAGCCGAGTATCGCAGCTCCAGTGACCTGGGTCCGATCCTGCCCTCTGCTGCTGTCTGTGTGGGGTTTGCATGCTCTCCCTGTGGCCATGACAGTTTAAGACACATCCCAAGGACATACTGGATGAATGGTTAACTACAATTAACCCTGTGAAGGTGGTGGAGGGTGTATGTGAATCAGGTGGGAGTTAATGGGTCATTGAGGGAGAATAGGTTTCAGGAAAGCGTGAGGAAATGGAGTTGACGGGAATGTCTCAGAAGTAGTATGGACCTGAATGGACTGAATGGTCACTTTAATGTCATAAGGAAATACAACACAGCAATGCAGTAAACTAATCTTCACCTTTCATTCGACAGAAACAGTCACACAGCGTTCAGACCCAGATCACATCCCAGTTTGCTGAACTGCGCCAGATTATCACTGAGAAAGAGCAGAGCTTACTCAGGGATCTCAGGGAAGAAGAGAAGAGGATTCTCAACCCAATGGAGAAAAATCTTCTTAAGATTCAAGAGAATATAAGGATTATTCAAGAGGAAATCACTAAGTTAAAGGAACAGATGGATCAAAAAGACAGTGTGATGTTTCTCAAGGTGAGGGATTACATTTCAATTTATTTCTGTATAATTAACTAAATGAACAGTGGTATATTTGAAATAAACACAGCACAGCGGCCAATTCTACCAAATCAATTGCCGCTGCTGGTGTCCTCACACAGAGTGTTCTCCTTGCATGACAAACCTCCGATCACTCCGCGAATGACATTCTAAATACCGGAGATTGATATTCGATCCTTTATCAGCAACATACAATATTTAAATGATGAAATTTCAGCATAATTCATCGTAAATTAAACTGCAGTGAATCGGTCAACAAAAGATATGACATCTACCAGTCCCAGGGTCAAAACAGCCCAGAACAAAGTACGAATACGTAACTTATTCCCTTCGCTTTTACCACGTCCCCACTCACATGACTGGTTATCGTAATAAACACATAACACAGAATACAATGCAGATAGAAAACAGACGTGTTACTCCTACACACAGCATTTACAAATGGCAGTAAACTGTTTCTCTCCAGACAATTGATGCAACTATTCAGGGTTGTTGTCCCAAAACATGACTTCCACAACTTCTGTACATCCCAGGACAGAATGCAATCTTTTCTGAAATGATTTACTCTGATCATAACACAGAGCTGCTGACCGTTTCCTTAATTACCACATTAAATATCCTCTAAAACTCACATTAACTCCCAGTTCCAGTCACAGGCTGTGAGTGTGTCTGGTGTGGTGGGTGTGAGGGTCTCTCTGTCAATTAGTGAGAACAAAGAATGTGACCCACACATCAGACTTATCCTCCATATCCGGTTTCCATCAGATTACAGAAACTTTCACTGTCTCTACTTTTTCGAATTAGTTTTACATGGGATTGTGTCCCATTCTCCGTCATGAGCAGGCCATTTGGTCCATCTTCTATTAATTTCCCCTCGGCCACAAGCCTCCTGTCACCTCCTCACCGCACCCAGCAACAGTGCCCTGAACTCCCTGGTCCCTCACGTGTTTATCCAGCCTCCCCATTACATTCAATCTCTGCTGTTCCATTTCAACCACTCCTGTGGCACTGAGTTCCACATCCTCCTCACTAAATTTCTTGTGGGATTTATTAAAAACCTCCTGGCATTTTATCTTTGACTGAAGGTCTCCCCATAAATAGAAACATAGAAACAAAGAAAACCTCCAGCACAATACAGTCTCTTTGGCCCACAGTTCTGTGCCAAACATCTACTCACTTTAGAAATTACCGAGTAAGCCAAAGCTCTCTATTTTTCTAAGCTCCATGTACCTACGTAGGAGTCTTGTGGAAGACCCTATCGCATCCCCCTCCACCGTCGTTGCTGGCAGCTTATTCCACCCATTCCAAAACACTTACCCAACATCTCCTTCGTACTACTTCCAAGCACCTGTGTCCTCTCGAGTTCGCCATAATGAGGTACTTCCTCCACCCGCACACAATCACATACATCACTGATCTTAAATTCCTCCATCCTATCAGCCTGACGTCATATCCAGATGATAATGCACAGCCTGTCCTGTCTTTCCTGTCAGTTTCATCCTCTCAGTAATGGTCTGAATTTCAGAAACTTTCCCTTTAATTTACCCCGTGGTTCTGTATTGCCCGTGTGTGTGAGTGACTGTGGGGGTGGGAATTTTCAACACCTTGTAATGATTTGGATGAAATTCAGGATGTGGACATTAAGTCCAAGTCTAATCAGATTTGTGCTTTTATTTATTTCAGGAGGAAGCTCATCGAAATAGGAGGTAGGACATGCTCTTTACTGAAACCCTGTATGGATTTGTAAAATACTTCAAAATTCCAGTTTATCACCAGCAGTTTAATATTTACAGAATCAGTGACGATGTCCAGGAATTGTCAGTGACAGATGAGGCCCTACCGGTTGAAAAATTCGATCGCTTCTATTTGTTGAACACAGTGCTGAGAGAAACACTTGATGCCATTAACCGAGGTAAAACTTACAAAGATTCATTTTTACTTATTCATGAAACACAATTAATTTATAAGCTGAAGCAAGGATTGGCTGTGATAATGGACTGAAGGGGAACTGAAGTTTATTCCACATCAGCCCCACTAACTAGGAGGCATCACTGTCACATGGTCAGCTGGAGATGTCAGACCCCTGAACACACCAGCACAGGGTCACAATACAATCAATACACGGGACTGGCAGATGAACCACTGTGTCCTGATCCCAGGCACACTGCACTAACACACCAGGACATGAGTTTGAATCTACCACAGGAGCTGGGAAGTTAATACTGTTTTGATGATATTGTAGGGAATAAAAGCGGGTATCAGTGTGGTGACGGGGATTGTCAGGAAAATACACAAGTCCTCTGTGCCCTGTGAGTGCAGACTCTGACTGACGCAGGTCTTCCCCCTTCTGGAACCACAACTCTCACTGTTGTTAGAGGGAGAAGAGGGGAGCAGTAGTGACAGGGGATTCAATTGTCAGGAGACAGACAGGAGAATGTATGGACGTGAATTGGACACCCGAATGGTATGTTGCCTCCTAGGTGCCAGGGTCAGGGATGTCTCCGATCGTGTCTGCAGCATTTAGAGAGGGAGGGAAAACAGCCAGATAACTTGTTGCATTTTGGGACCAATTACATAGGAAGTAAAAACTAAGAGGTCCTGAAAAGAATTTGGAGAGCTTGGTAGAAAGCTCAGAAGCAGTACCCCCAGGGTTGTAATTTCTGGATTGCTGCCTGTGCCACGTGCTGGTGAGGGTAGAAACAGGATAATTTGACAGATAAACATGGCTGAGAAGATGGTGCTGGGGACAAGGATTCAGGTTCTTGGATTATCGGGATCTCTTCTGGTGGAGGAATGACCTGCTCAGAAGGGATGGGTTGCACCACGACCCGAGCGAGAACAATATTCTCGGTGAGAGAGGTTTCATAGAGCTGTTGGGTAGGATTTAAACTAATTTGGTGGGGGGGGGGCGGTTGAAACTGGAGTGAAGGGAGAGGTCTGATGGTAAAAATGCAAAGATTGCGTGCAGTCAGACTGTCAGATATGGCGGACAGATGCGAGGAGAAAATTACAGCCAGCAGGGTGAGTATCAGTGCATTAGGGATGCAGAATTAAAAAGGGTAGCAGATACAGTACACAAAGTGTTATATCTCAATGCAGGGAGTATGAGAAATAAGGTGGATGATCTTGTTGCTCGATTACCGATTGTCAGGTATGATGTTGTGGCCATCACGGAATCGTGGCTGAAGGATGGTTGTAGTTGGGAGCTGAATGTCCAAGGTTACACAATGTATCGGAGGAAGGAAGGAAGGCTGATGGGGTGGTGTGGCTCTGCTGGTAAATCAGCAGCTAGATGTGACATAGGATTGGAAGATGTTGAATCCTTGTGGGTTGAGGTAAGGAACTGCAAAAGTAAAAATGACACTGACACCAGTCATATACAGGCCTCCCAACAGTCAGTGGGTTGAGGCCCACAGATTACAACTGGAAATAGAAAAGGCTGATGAAAAGGACAATGTTATGATAATCATGGGAGATTTCAACATGCAGGTCAATTGGGAAAATCAGGTTGGTAAAGGATCTCAAGAGAGTGAGTTTGTTGAATGCAATGTGATGGCTTTCTAGAGCAGTTTGTCGTTGAGCCTACTCGGGGAACAGCTCTACTGGATTGGGTGTTATGTATTGAACCAGGGGTGAGTAGTTAAAAGAATCCTTAGGAGGCAGTGCTCACAACATGCTGAGTTCAACTTGAAATTTGATGAGGAGAAAGTAAAGTCTTACATTGTAGTATTTCAGAGAAGTAAAATAAATTACAGTGGTCTGAGAGAGAAGTTGGCCAAAGCAAATTGGAAGGAGATGCTAGTAGGGATGAGAGCAGAGCAGAAATGGTGTCAGTTTCTGGGAAAATGAGGAAGGTGAAGGATAGATGTATTCCAAAAATAAATAAATGCTCAAATGGCAAAATAGTAAAACCATGGCTGGCAAGGGAAGACAAGTTAATGTAAAGTCAAAAGAGAGGGTATACAACAAAACAAAAATTAGTAGGAAGACAGAGGATTGGGAAGCTTTTAAATATCTACAGAGAGGAACTGAAAGAATGATTAGGATGAATAAAATAAACAAGAAATTGATTTGAATTCAATTGACTTTATTACTTACATCCTTCATATACATGAGGATTAAAAATCTTTATGGTACATCTCCGCCTAAATGTGCAATGTGCAATTTATAGTAATTTATGATGAATAATATGTACAACAGGCTGGTTAATATAACATAGAAATTCAGTTGTGTCAACACGAGTTAATCAGTCTGATGGCCTGGTTGAAGAAGCTGTCCCGGAGTCAGTTGCTCCTGGCTGTTAATCTGTGGTTCAGAATAGCATTCAATTCAAGAGCAGGGATGTGATGCTGAGGCTTTATAAGGGACTGGTGAGGCCTCACCTTGAGTACTGTGAACAATTTTTCTAAGAAAAGGTGTGCTGGCATTGCAGAAGGTTCATTTCATAAGGATGTTTCCAGGAATGAAAGGGTTATCATACAAGGAATGTTTGATAGCTCTGTGTCTGTACTCGCTGGAATTTAGAAAGATGAGGGGGGATCTCATTGAAACCTTTCGAATGTTGAAAGGCCTAGACAGAGTAGATGTGGAAAGGATGTTTCCCATGGCGGTGGAGTTTAGGACAAGAGGGCACAGCCTCAAGATAGAGGGGAGTCGATTTAAAACAGATGCGGAGAAATTTGAGCCAGCGGCTGGTGAATTTGTGGAACTTGTTCTGTGTATTTAAGGCAGAGCTTGATAGGTTCTAGATTGGACACAGCATCAAATGTTATGGGGAGAAGACCAGGTACTGGGGCTGAGGAGGGAAAAAAAGGATCAGCCATGATTGAATGGTGGAGCAGACACGGTAGGCAAATGGCCTAATTCTGCTCCTATGTCTTATGGTGATCAGACCACTACATTGAAGCATTGTGAGAATTAGCTCGGACACACCAACAAGCATTGACATGGGTCAAGATTTCATCTCGGGAGAAGCACATACAGCATAACCAGCCTGGCAAAGCTCACTCACACACATACACAGGAAGGACTGGCAGATTGTAGTCAGAGCCTCAGCAATGTACGTTGTTATTTCCCTCAGTAACCTGGAAACTAATCTCTTCAGAGACAGTCATTTATTCATTTAAACAACTCAATCAAGTGTGACACACGGCCACAGAAATAGGCACAAATTCCCATTTAGGATTGAAATCTGCCGTCCTTACCCAGTCTGTCTGTTCTGTGGCACTGAGCTGCCCTCTGACGTGACGTCACATCAACACTTCACAGACAGACTCCGGGGTGAGATTCCTCAGGAGGATGATCTGGGAGGGTTTGATGGATGTTGAACTCACGGCCCACTTCATCAGTCTGCAAGACTAAGATGTCTTCTTGAGCATGTCCCATTTGTGTGTGTTTGCCCCCCCCCCCATCCCTCTAACCATTTCCCATCTGTGTACCTGCCCAAATTTATTTTAAAATATTTTATTTTTACCTGATTCTACAGCGTCTGAGGGCAAATTCCATTTACAAACCTCCCTCTCTATGAGAATGTTACCCAATAGACCACTCAGAAAAATTTCCCGTCTCACTTTCAATCTGAGGCCTCTGGATCTGTACCCCCATTTCTTGGAAAAAGAAACATTATTTAAGCTCCTTATGAATTATTTACCTCGATAAGGGGTCATACCTGAACATCCTACTCTCTGCTTTTAACCCAAGCCCCCAGTCCTGGTAACATCCTCCTGAAGCCTCCTGTCCAGTGTAATGACATCCTCCCCATATTCGGGAACCGGAAATGCAGACAATGCTCCAAGTGTGGTCTATCATCGACATCAAAGGCCTTGCTGAATTTCATGTAGACAGTGTGGAATAGGCTGATGAATACAGGACTGAAGGTGTTTTTTTAGATTGGGACAAGAAGGGCGGCGTGGGAGCTAAATTCTGAAGGAAGGCAGTTTTTTTTTTATTCTGATTCTGATTCTGATTAGAGAAAATGAAGAGCTGATAGACAGGAGCTACAGGGAGGTAGTCATTCCTAGGCTACAGGGGTCAGAAAACTGGGTGACTGTCAGGAGAGGGAAGGGAAATGCCCAGATAGTGGAGAGCACCACTGTGGCTGCCCCCCTCAGCAACAAGTATATCGTTTTGGATGCTGTTGAGGGGGATGACCTGACAGGGGACGGCCACGATGACCGGGTCTCTGGCACTGAGCCTGGCGCTGTTGTGCAGGAGGGAAGGAGGGAGAAGAGGAATGCGGTAGTCAGAGGGGATTCCATAGTCAGGGGAATAGACAGGAGAATCTGTGAGCCTGGTAGAGATACCCGCATGGTGTGCTGCCTCCCAGGTGCCAGGGTACGGGATGTCTCGGATCGGGTCCAGAATATCCTGAAGGGAGAGGGCGAGCAGCCAGCTGTCTTGGTACATGTTGGTTCCAATGACATAGAGAGGAAAAGGGAGGAGGTCCTGAAGAGAGATTTCCGGGAGTTAGGAAGGAAGCTGAGAAGAAGGACCTCCAGGGTAGTAATCTCAGGATTGCTACCTGTGCCACGTGCTAGCGAGGGCAAGAATAGTAGGATCAGGCTGATGAATGCGTGGCTGACAGACTGGTGCAGGGGGCAGGGCTTCAGATTCTTGGATCATTGGGATCTCTTCTGGGGGAAGTATTACCTGTTCAAAAAGGACGGGTTACACCCGAACCATAGCGGGAATGTTTAATAGAGCTGTTAGGGAGGGTTTAAACTAATTTGGCAGGGGGATGGTAAACCGGAATGGTAAAGTGGAAGAGGGGGAAAACAGAAATAAATCTAAGATAGTGAGTAGGAAAGATGTCAGGAAGGACAGGCAGGTGATGGGTCAAATTTGCAGCCATTGGGATGAGTTGCAGTGCAATCAAAACAAAGAGTACCAAATACTGGATTTAAGGTGTTATACTTAAATACACACAGCGTAAGGAATAAGGTGGATGATCTTGTCGTACAGCTACAGATTGGCAGGTATAATTTTGTGGCCATCACTGAGACGTGGCTAAAGGATGCATGTCTCTGAGAGCTGAACGTCCAAGGATACACGGTGTATCGGAAGGATAGGCAGGTAGGCAGAGGGGGTGGCGTGGCTTTATTGGCAAGAAATTATATTAAATCATTAGAAAGAGGTGACATAGTATCGGAAGGTGCAGAATCTTTCTGGGTTGAGCTAAGAAATCGCAGGGGTAAAAGGACCCTGATGGCAATTATCTACAGGCCTCCTAACAGCTGCAGTGAGGTGGACTACAAATTACAACAGGAAATAGAAAAGGCTTGCCAGAAGGGCAGTGTTATGATAATTGTGGGGGATTTTAACATGCGAGTGGATTGGGAAAATCAGGTCAACACTGGATCTCAAGAGAGAGAATTTGTAGAATGTCTACGGGATGGCTTTTCTGAACAGCTTGTTGTTGAGCCCACTAGGGGATCAGAGGTACTGGATTGGATATTGTGTAATGAACCAGAGGTGATTAGAGAGATTGAGGTGAAGGAACCGTTAGGAGGCAGTGATTGTAACATGATGAGTTCACTGTGAAATTTGAGAAAGAGAAGCCGAAATCCGATGTGTCGGTATTTCAGTGGAGTAAAGGAAATTACAGTGGCATGAGAGAGGAACTGGCCAAATTTGACTGGAAAGGGACACTAGCGGGAGGACAGCAGAGCAGCAGTGGCTGGAGTTTATGCGAGAAGTGAGGAAGGTGCAAGACAGATATATTCCAAAAAAGAAGAAATTTTCAAATGGAAAAAGGATGCGACCGTGGCTGACAAGAGAAGTGAAAGCCAAAGTAAAAGCAACGGAGAGGGCATTCAAGGAAACAAAAATTAGTGTGAAGACAGAGGATTGGGAAGTTTTTAAAAGCTTACAAAAGGAAACTACGATGGCCATTAAGAGGGAAAAGATGATCTATAAAAGGAAGCTGGCAAATAATATCAAAGAAGATACTTAAAGCTTTTTCAAGTATATAAAGAGTAAAAAACGGGTGAGAGTGGAGAAAGCACCGATAGAAAATGATGCTGGAGAAATTGTAATGTGAGATAAGGAGATGGCAGAGGAACTGAACGAGTACTTGCATCAGTCCTCACTGAGGAAGATATCAGCAGTATACCGGACACTCAAGGGTGTCAGGGAAGAGAAGCGTGCGCAGTCACAATTACGACAGAGAAAGTACTGAGGAAGCTGAATAGTCTAAGGGTAGATAAATCTCCAGGACCAGATGGAATGCACCCTTGTGTTTTGAAGGAAGTAGCTGTGGAGATCGCGGAGGCATTAGCAATGATCTTTCAAAAGTCAATAGATTCTGGCATGGTTCCGGAGGAGTGGAAGATTGTAAATGCCACTCTGGTATTTAAGAAAGGGGCAAGGAAGCAAAATGTAAATTATAGACCTGTTAGCTTGAGAAATGGTTGGGAGGTTTCTGGAGTCAATTGTCAAGGATGAGGTTACGGAGTACCTGGAGGCATATGACAAGATAGGCCAAACTCAGCATGGTTTCCTTAAAGGAAAATCCTGCCTGACAAACAAGATAAGAGCCCATGGAATTACGGGAAATTTACATATGTGGATAGATCGTTGGCGGATTGACAGGAAACAGAGTGGAAATAAAGGATCCCATTCTGGTTGTCTGCCGGTTACCAGTGGTGTTCCACAGGGGTCCTTGTTGGGGCCGTTTCTTTTTACGTTGTATATCAACGATTTGGATTATGGAATAGATGGCTTTGTGGCTAAGTTTGTTGATGATACGAAGATAGGTGGAGGGAACGGTAGTGCTGAGGAAACAGAGTCTGCAGAGAGACTTGGATAGATTAGGAGAATGGTCAAAGAAGTGGCAAATGAAATACAATGTTGAAAAGTGTATGGTCATGCACGTTGGTAGAAGAAGTAAACGGGCTGACTATTATTTAAATGGAGAGAGAATTCAAAATTCTGAGATGTGTTACGAACCCCGTAACTGGGTCACTTACCAGCAAAGATAGAGAGGTCGGTTGAAGTCTGATGGTACTATTTTTAACAGTATTTATTGGTAAAAATACACAAAAATAATATCAATGCAAACATACAGATAATATACGTCGTCAATACTAAATCTAAAAGTGCGGGTATAATAATAATCAATAAGAAATAACTATCGTTGTCTAGGGGATAATGTATTGTACGATAGAAATATAAAAGTCACTCAGTTCATGCAGGCTTCAGCATTTGGTTGGAGTCAAGAGAGAGTTTTTAGAAACTTGCCAGCTTTTCCTTTTTATGATGCCGATCCTTCGAAATTTCGTTGGTGGCCTCTTCTTTAGCGAAGCCGTTCTTCCGTGGTAAGGCCCCAATCCCAGGCAACGGGAAAGGACGCACGCGAGCCCTCCACCGGCTGTCGCTATTAAACGCTGTCACGGGATTTCTAAAATTTCTCCTGGAGCGTCTCAAGGGGTTGTTTCCCAAACCCGCTTTTATCCTTACTCACGGGGTCTTAGATGTCAATCAGGTTGGGATGATGCAATCCCTCAACCAGACCACTCCGGTCATTCCCTGAGGTCTTCAATGAATAGTACAGTACTCAATATGCAATTCCGTCTCCAAGAGACAATGGCCGTTATCCGTGGCTTAGTCTTGCTGAGGGGCCAGGACACATTGCAAAAACCTTGAGGATTCTCTCTCATTTCCTGGGTCCCAGACACGAATTAAAAGCCATCTTGCGATTCTCAAGAAGGAGGGGACGAATTTGTACCCTTCGGCCCGTGAGAGTTGTTGCACATTCGGAACAGATGCAATGGGACTTGGGAGTGCTCGTGCAGGATACCCTTAAGGTTAACCACCAGGTTGAGTCGGTGGTGAAGAAGGCGAATGCAATGTTGGCATTCATTTCTAGAGGAATAGAGTACAGGAGCAGGATGTGATGTTGAGGCTGTATAAGGAACTGGTAAGACCTCACTTGGAATACTGTGTGCAGTTTTGGGCTCCTTATTTAAGAAAGGATGTTCTGACATTGGAGAGGGTTCAGAGAAGATTCACTAGAATGATTCCGGGAATGAGAGGGTTAACATCTGAAAAACATTTGACCGTTCTTGGACTGTACTCCTTGGAGTTTAGAAGAATGAGGGGGAACTTCACAGAAATATTTCGAATGTTAAAATGCATGGACAGAGTGGTTGTGGCAAAGTTGTTTCCCATGGTGGGGGAGTTTAGTACGAGAGGACATGACTTAAGGATTGAAGGGTGACCATTCAGAACGGAGATGTGAAGAAATTTTTTTAGCCAGAGGGTGGTGAATCTGTGAATTTCTTGCGGCAGTGGATGCCAAGTCATTGGGTGTATTTAAGACAGAGATTGATAGGTATGTGAGTAGCCAGGGCATCAAAGGTCATGGTGAGAAGGTGGGGGAGTGGGAATAAATGGGAGAATGGATCAGCTCATGATAAAATGTCGGAGCAGATTCGAAGGGCCGAATGGCCGGCTTCTGCTGCTTTGTCTTATGGTCTTATTTGAATGCACCAGTATACAGAATGAGGATCTTGTAGCACAGGTAGAGTTTGGCAGGTACAAACTTAGGCAGGTACGACTTTGGTCGAAGGAATAAAAGCAGAGACAATTCTGTAAACCGGGCGAAAACTGAAAAATCAGAGGTGCAAAGGGACATGGGTGTCCTTGTGCAGGATTCCCTGAAGGTTAACTTGCAGTTTGTGTCAGTGGTAAGATTGGCAAACTCAATGTTTGCTTTCACTTCGAGAGGATTAGAGTACAAGAGCAAGGATGTAATTCTGAGGTTTTAATAAGGCATTGTTCAGACCACACTTGGAGTATTGTGAGCAGTTTTGGGTCCCTTCTATCGGAAAACATGTACTGGCATTGGAGAGGGTGCAGAAGATTCACAAGAATGATACCGGGAATGAAATAATTAACATGTGAGGACTGTCTGATCGTTCTGGGCCTGTACTCACGGGAGTTTAGAGGAATCTCTGATTTATTATCTCCATCAATCCTATTCTCCCGCCTCCTCCCCATAACATTGGAGACACTGACCAATCAAGAAGTTTACTTATTAACTTCTGCTTACACAGGTCCTGATGAATGGTCTCGCCAGATCTCTCTGACACCTGTCGGGAGAGAGTTGATGTTGGGAGGATGTGGGTGGGTCGAGAACGGTAAGCACAGCCTCCGACTATAGGGATGTCCATTTAGGACAGAGATGAGGAGGAAGTCCTTTATCCACAGGATAGTGAATCTGCCACAGGCAGCTGTGGAGGCCAAATAATTGTTGCGGGAATAGCAGGCCGGGAAGTTTCTGTGGAAAAGAGTAAACAGTCGACAGTTCAGACTGAAACACTTCATCAGGACCTGTGTTGCTTAAGGGTTCCTGCAAATTCATCCCCTGTCCTAATGAGGGGCTGCGGGGGATGGGGTTCTGGGAAAGGGGACAAAGTCATCCTCATCTGCCATCTTTGCCCCCTCTAGCTTCTCATTACGTGTACACACACAGTTCACCCACGGGCTTTCCACCCCTCCCCCTCCTGGTTCAATCTGCCATTCATCTCTCCCCTACTGGTTCCCATTATCACCTCCTTTACTGTCTCAAACCATCACACTCCCCCACTTCACACTCACAAATGAATGTGAACATTGTATGAAGGGCCTGTTCCTGTGCTGTACTGCTCTATGTTCTCCGTTCCCAGTTTCGAAGAATGAGAGGAGATCTCATGGAAACACAAAATTCTTTCAGGGGTCAACAGGCAGGAGTGAGGGAGGATGTTTCCCCTGTCTGAGGAGTCAAGGGCCAGGGGTCTCTCTGCTCACCGTCCAGCATAAAACCCCTGGGGAGACATTAATTGTCCATCCGCTTTCGTCGGGTCAAACAACGGGAAAGGTTCGAGTCGGCCACCCGACCGCGCCTGAGGCCCAGCGGACTTTCCGTCGGTCCCGGGGCCGCGCTGCCCGAGTCTCCCCCCGCTCCCCGGGGCCGCGCTGCCCGAGTCTCCCCCCGATCCCCGGGGTCGCGCGGCCCGAGTCTCCCCCGATCCCCGGGGTCGCGCTGCCCGAACCTCCCCCCGATCCCCGGGGCCGCGCGGCCCGAGTCTCCCCCGATCCCCGGGGCCGCGCTGCCCGAGTCTCCCGCCGATCCCCGGGGTCGCGCTGCCCGAGTCTCCCCCCGATCCCCGGGGCCGCGCTGCCCGAGTCTTCCCCCGATCCGCGGGGCCGCGCTGTCCGAGTCTCCCCCCGATCCCCGGGGCCGCGCTGCCCGAGTCTCCCCCCGATCCCCGGGGCCGCGCTGTCCGAGTCTCCCCCGATCCCCGGGGTCGCGCTGTCCGAGTCACCCCCCGATCCCCGGGGCCGCGCTGCCCGAGTCTCCCCCCGATCCCCGGGGTCCCGCTGTCCGAGTCTCCCCCCGATCCCCGGGGCCGCGCTGCCCGAGTCTCCCCCCGATCCCCGGGGCCGCGCTGCCCGAGTCTCACCCCGATCCCCGGGGCCGCGCTGCCCGAGTCTCCCCCCGATCCCCGGGGCCGCGCTGCCCGAGTCTCCCCCGATCCCCGGGGCCGCGCTGCCCGAGTCTCCCCCCGATCCCCGGGGTCGCGCGGCCCGAGTCTCCCCCGATCCCCGGGGTCGCGCTGCCCGAGTCTCCCCCCGATCCCCGGGGCCGCGCTGCCCGAGTCTCCCCCCGATCCCCGGGGCCGCGCTGTCCGAGTCTCCCCCGATCCCCGGGGTCGCGCTGTCCGAGTCACCCCCCGATCCCCGGGGCCGCGCTGCCCGAGTCTCCCCCCGATCCCCGGGGCCGCGCTGTCCGAGTCTCCCCCGATCCCCGGGGTCGCGCTGTCCGAATCACCCCCCGATCCCCGGGGCCGCGCTGCCCGAGTCTCCCCCGATCCCCGGGGACTCTCTAATTCTCTGCTTCTCCCCCCAGTCTCTGTCACCCTGGATGTGGAAACGGCGACTCCGGAGCTCGAGGTGTCTGAGGATCGGAAGAGTGTGAGATGGACCCGGACCCGAAGGAATCTCCCTGACACCGGGAAGAGATTCACACACCGTCCTTGTGTGCTGGGATCGGAGGGATTCACATCGGGGAGACATCACTGGGAGGTGGAGGTGACGGGGATTCGGTTCTGGTTTCTGGGAGTCGCCGCAGAGTCTGTGCAGAGGAAGGGATTGGTCAGACTGAGACCGGAGACCGGATTCTGGATCATCAGGCGGTATGGTGACGTGTTACATCGGGATTGTGACGTGTACGCTCTCCCCTCCCCCGAGTCCCGTCTCGCTGCCGGTCCCATCCCCGGGAGGGTGGGAGTTTATCTCAGTTACGAGTCCGGGACAGTTACATTTTACAACCCCGAGACCAAGTCCCATCTCCACACCTTCACTGGGAATAAATTCACGGGGAAACTTTATCCTTTCTTCGCGACCTGGGATGAAAACCAATGGCTGAGAATCTGCTCCGGTTCCGCTCCGGGTCTGTAAACGGGTCGGGTCCCGGGGACCGGCGTCAGGAGTAAAGTCCCTGTAAATATAAATATGCGGAGAGTGCAGCTAAATACGTGGCTAAGGAGATGGTGCAGGAGGGAGGGCTTCATGTTTCTGGACAATTAGGCTTTGTTCCCGGGAAGGTGGGGCCTGTTCCGACGGGACGGTTTGCTCCTGAACTGGAGGGGGACTAACATCCTTGCGGGTAGATTTCCCAGTGCTGCTCGGTGGGGGGGGGGGGTAAAAAAGATTTGCAGAGGGAGGGGAACCAGAGTGTTAGAGCAGATAGTGAGGTGGAGGAGGATAAAGGTCATGCGAGGACTGCATGTATAGACAGAAATCAAAGGTTTGTACATTAGGTTGTAAATTGATTTTCAGAGCTTTAGAAATTGTAGAAAATAAAGATTTCCAAAAAGATTTTCATGAAGAACATGACCAGAACATATGTGAAAAATTGGCTACTTCAGTTTTACACCTATCGCAATAATTGTCTATGTTAGGAAATATTTTGGATAGTCTCTCCTTTGTTAAATAGTAACAGTAAACAATTTTAAATTGAATTAAACACTGATTGGCACATATTAAAGAAGAATTGACCATCTTCATTAACAAAGGTCACATTAGGTTCTCTCTCCCAAACTTGTTTGATCTTTAGTGATTAAGGGGATCTGTTTTTTTTTTGCAGATTTATTTATTTTTATTATCATTTATTTTGTCATGGTTGATTGATGTCTTTTGAAGAGTTAATTAGCAAATATTCTCTCTCTCATACACACTTACAGCAATATCTTCAGGTTAGACATTTTTTTTACAAAAAATAATTATCTAAGTTCCCATATATGCAAGAATCTGATTTGTTGGATACTATATTGAATATGAATCCTTCAGTAAGAGAATTTGTAATTCTCATTATAGAATTTATAATTTATTTTTAATACATTAATACAAAAAGATAACCTCCCACCTAAGGTTTATACATGATAGAAATATTCGTTGTTTCAGACGTGATAGAGGGGGAGGGATGAAAGGGGGAGGAGTGGCATTACTAGTCAGGGAAAATATCACAGCTGTGCAGGACAGCCCGGTGGGCTTGTCTACAGAGGCCATATGTGTGGAGCTGAGGAACGGGAAAGGTGTGACCACACTAATAGGGGTGTATTATAGACCGCCCAATAGTCAGAGAGAATTGGAGGAGCAAATCTGTATAAAGATAGTAGACCGATGTAAGAAACAGGAAGTTGTAATAGTAGGGGATTTTAACTTTCCACATATTGACTGGGACTCCCAAACTGTAATAGGGCTAGATGGCTTGGAGTTTGTGAAATGTTTTCAGGGAAGTTTTCTGAATCAATATGTAGAGGTACCTACGAGAGGGGATGCAATACTTGATCTCCTATTCGGAAACCAGACAGTCAGGTGACGGAAGTATGTGTAGGCGCACATTTTGGGTCCAGTGACCATAATGTCATCAGTTTCAAGTTAATTACGGATAAGGATAGGCCTGGTCCTCGAGTTGAGGTTCTAAATAGCAGAAGGGGTAATTTTGTGGAAATGAAAAAAGATCTAGGAAGAGTGGATTGGGATAAGTTTTTTTTCCTGACAAGGATGTATTCAGTAAGTGGAAGGCCTCCAAATGTGAAATTTTGAGGGTGCAGAGTTTGCATTTTCCTGCCAGGATTAAAGACAAAGTTAACAGGCACAGGGAACCTTGGTTTTCAAGGGATATTGGCGATCTGGTTAAGAAAAAGAGAGAAGTGTATAGCAGGTAGAGGCAACAAAGAGCAAATGAGTTACTTAAAGAGTATAGAAAACGTAAGGAAATACTAAAGAAGGAAATCAGGAAGGACAAAAAAAGACATGAGGTGGCTTTGGCAGATAATGTGAAGGAAAACCTGAAGGGTTTCTACAAGTATATTAAGAGTAAAAGGATAATAAGGGACAAAATTGGTCCCCTAGAAGATCAGAGTGGTCGTCTATGTGTGGAGCCTCACGAGATGGCGGAGATCTTAAACAGTTTTTTTGCATCAGTATTTACTCAGGAAACTGGCATAGTGTATATGGAAGGAAGGGAAACAAGCAGTAGTGTCATGGAACATTTGTAGATTAAAGAGGAGGAGGTGCTTGCTGCCTTACAGCGAATAAAGGTAGAAAAATCCCCGGGCCTGACTTGATATTTCCTCGGACCATGAGAGAGACTAGAGTAGAAATTGCAGGGGCCCTGACAGAAATATTTAAAATGTCCTCAGCCACGGGTGCAGTCCCGGAGGATTGGAGGGTAGCTCATGTTATTCCATTGTTTAAAAAAGGTTCCAATAGTAAACCAGGTAATTACAGGCCAGTGAGCCTGACATCAGTAGTATGTAAATTATTGTAAGATGTTCAGAGAGATCGGATTTACAAGTATTTGGACAGCCGAGGGCTGATTAAGGATAATCAGTATGACTTTGTGCATGGTAGATTGTGTTTAATGAATCTTGAAGAGTTTTTCGAGGAGGTTACCAGCAAAGTAGGTGAAGGTAAGGCTGTAGATGTTGTCTACATGAACTTTAGTAAGGCCTTTGACAAGGTCCCACATGGGAGGTTAGTTCAGACATGAGGTTTCCATGGAGAGGTTGGAGAGATTGAAAGAGTGCAGAGATTTACTAGGATGTTGCCAGGTCTTCAGGAGTTGAGTTACAGGGAAAGACTGAACAGGTTAGGACTTTATTCCTTGGAGCATAGAAGAATGAGGGGAGATTTGATAGAGGTTTACAAAATTATGTGTGGTATAGACAGTAAATGCGAGTAAGTTCTTTCCATTTAGATTAGGACAGATAAATACAAGAGGACATGGTTTTAGGGTGAAAGGGGAAAGGTTTAGGGGGAACATGAGGAGGAACTTCTTCACTCAGAGAGTGGTGGGAGTGTGGAACGAGCTGCCATCTGATGTGGTAAATGTGGGCTCACTCTTAAGTTTTAAGAATAAACTGGATAGATACCTGGATGGGAGAGGTCTGGAGGGTTACGGACTGGGTGCAGGTCAATGGGACGAGCGGAATAAAGTTTCCACACAGACTAGAAGCGCCAAATGACCTGTTTTCTGTGCTGTAGTGTTCTATGGTTCTATGGAGTGAAATAAACACGACATGAGAATTGTCGATCGATTAATTTTAACTCGTTCACCGCATCCGTCAACCGAACAGAAACACCGGGGATTCAGCAGCAGCTGCGGGCGGCGGGTCCTGAGCTCCCCCGGGTCCTAAAGTCCACCCGTAATGAGAAAGGTTAAATGGGACAAGTGGGGGCGGTGCTGACTGGAAAAGACAGTGAAGATTGTTCATTAACTTAATCTGCCATTTCTTTGTCCCCCATTACTACTTCACCAGCACCATTTTCCAGGGGTCCAGTATCAACTCTCATCTCCCTTTCACTCTTCATGTAACTGAAAACTAAACTTTTAGTATCCTGATTTATATTATTGGCCAGTTTGCCCTCATATTTCGTCTTGACCATTCTTATGGCTTTTTTCGTTGCCTTTTGTTGGATTTTAAGAGCATCCCAATAATCCAACATCCCACTCAGCTTTGCTACCCTATATGTCATTTCCTTAGGTTTAACACAATTATTACATGACTTTTCCAGCTCAAACTATGAATTGATTTAAAGTCAGTCCCATAATTTAATAGTTTTTATCTGAAAACTATCTACCCTCGCAAAGATTGTACTGAAGACTGCATTTGATTTTTCTTCAGCCTTATATGCTTCACATTGAAATAGTATGTGTTTCGACAGTTTCATTCTGACAAAATGTACACAACACAGAATTAAGTTTTCCAATTAGTTACAAGGCATAATTAAGCATAGTGTGGACATTTCTATGTCATGTCAATATCATTCCTTCCCTTGTTTTAAGCCCTTCTTCTATAAACCCAACAGGTTTATGTATTCTGTAAAGGTGTCTGTCCTTATGTCCATTATCCTACCTCTTGCCATAAGCCCCGAATTCTTAACACTACCAACCCTTTAGCTTCTAATTTGCTCAGTGGAAGGTCTATATCAACAGCTTAACATTTAACAGCTTTTGGTGCTAAACAGTCAACCCAATCATTTCCCTCAACAGTGTGATGTGCAGGGCCCATAATGTGCAGACATATAAATCAAACTTTATATATGAATTACCGTTTGACAAGTTTCCAACAGTCAATCTGACCTACTGCCAGAATGACCTGTTTAAGACTCATCAAAACCAAAATGTATTCTGAACAAATTATAAGGACCAATTTCCTCCACCCACTGTAAGCCTAAACTGTTGGCAAAGAATTCTGCTTCCTATGCTGATAAATGACTATGTCATTTCTTTATCATTACCTGCAATTCAGGCACACAAAAACAGCCACACCAACATCCCCAGTTAACTTATCTTTGGATTCATCTGTAAAAATGGTTACTGTATGATAATAACTTTCATTAATATACTGATGAACCAACAGACTCTCAGGCAGAACCGAATCCGATCGTGTAACATAAAATCAACTGAAGTCATTGGAAAAAACAAGGTGGGGTTACAGAGAAAGCTACAGTGGGGCATATTGTATCATCAAATACACCCATATTCCCAGCGTGGTAAGAACCCAGCCACTCAGAACAACAAAAACACTCTTCTTGTGATGTTCCCAGCCGTCCTCCAGCACACCTTTAACTGAATGATCATTTCCTTGCCCCCGCAAATTAATCCAGTATGTTGACATCAACTTGAACCTCTGTTACTTTGAGGGCAATTGTCCCATTTCAATCAGTAAAGCCAAAACAGGAGACAACATTAGCACACCAGAACAAGTCTGTAATTGTATCACATACAAACATTTTTAATTTGAAGATGAAGCTGATCCATAAGCCACACAGACATAATCAAGAACAGATCAAATTAAACAAATATAATTGGTCAACAAAGATTTTCATGTTGCACCCAAGAATACCCACATAGATGTCTGAGGAGATTTAAAGCTCCTTTACATTTATCAATTATTTTACTGACAGGTGCTTCCATGTCAGCTTATTATCCATCCACATACTGAGAAATCTTACCACTGACACTTCCTCAAGATATTAATGACATAATTTAAAATCAAGTGCAAGTCTATTAATGTTGTTTGTAAACCACGTAATGTGTTTTAACGACTGAAAGCGTAAAATCCTCATCAATCTGCCCACTGTTTGACCTATTAATTGTAAATTGCAATGAATACCTCTAATCTATAAAGCTACGTCATCTGTATATTGTGAATTACCCAGGGTATCCCATTTTCCCATCTCAGAGAAAATATCATTAATCATAATATTAAATAATGAAGGGCTACAAATACTGCCTTGTGGGATCCCATTCTCTATCTCATAGAAACACAAACATAACATGTCGACCGGCACTTGGACAGTCCATCCAAAAAAAAACTCAGAAAAATTATACAATGTCCCCCTCACTCCTAATTTAATCAAAAGTCCTTTCTTCCATATCATTTCCCTTTTCAGTATCAAGAAATACTGCTATTAAAACATCTTTATTTAATTGTGTTTTCCGAATATCATCTTCCAAATCTAAAACTGAATCTGATGTCATTTCACCCTTCCAAAATCCACTCTAATAAAACACTTTATCACCACTCTTTCCAAAATATAACTCAAGAGCTTGATTACCATACATTCCATAAGTTTACATAAATGAGACATTCACGATATAGGTCTATAACTAGAAGGATCAGATGGGGATCTGCCTGGTTTTAGAATTGGCACTACCATTTCCATTTTCCATGAGGAAAGTAGATGCACAATTCAAACACTTAATATTTTCAAAAAAGCGAATTAGAAACAATTACAATTTCAAATATCACTCTTTCCTGGGAATACCTGACCTGCATTATTAATAGACGTCTTAAATTCATACAAAGAAATCTCTCCATCAGTGATACTATCATTGCTACAGCTGACTTTCAGCACATCATTCCAGCACTGAAAAACATATCCCTACATTGTTTAACTTCTTCACTTAAATTATCCTGATTATGAATCTCAACAAATGACCCAGCCAGTAACACAACCTTCCCTGTTTCAGTAGCAATCATTTTGCCCTCATTAATCAACACGGGAATATTATGATCCCCACAAATCCCCCCATTTTCTAAATCATATCCCAAACAATTCCGAGTTTGATATCCCTTCCAATATTATCTCCATATAAACTCCAGTAAATCACCTACTTCCTCACAACGGCCTTTGCCCTTTTATTGTTAATAATGTAACTCGGAGACTGATGCACCATCACATAAAAACTCACATTTCTCCCAATTTGCTTCCTGTCCCGTTATAAATCCAAATCCAAACTCATTAAGACAGGAAGGCTGACTGACGTTCACATAAACTAATCACCCTCCGAGTTCCCATTTGAGCGACATGCACCACAGCCAATGACAGCAGGGATCAGTGTTACATCTGAGCTACGATAGGCTGGAGGAAATCGGCCCATGACCAGCCCCTCCTCTTCCGCTCCATCGCCATGGCGGGGTTCAGCTATTCGCTTCTGTCGGTGTCGCCGGCCTCGGCGCCCACAAGGACGGGTGTGATTCCCCTTCGCGCCTCGGTGGGTCTGTTTCGGTGACGTCTGTGGTGGCTGACGAAACATGCTTCGACAGGGAGCGAGCGAGGAAAAATGACTACAACTCCCAGAAGGCCCCACTGATGACGTTGTGGTGTTGTTTCGGGGTAAGGTATAAAAGCAAAATGGAGGAAAATGTAATGCATTACGTTTTCTGTACTGTGTCGTGCCTTCAATGAAAAATTAAAAGAGAGATTCCAGCGAGAAATAGATAGAACATAGAACAATACAGCACAGTACAGGCCCTTCGGCCCACAATGTTGTGCCGACCCTTAAACTCTGCCTCCCTAAATTTAAATTCCTCCATACACCTGTCTAGTAGTCTCTTAAACTTCACTAGTGTATCTGCCTCCACCACTGACTCGGGCAGTGCATTCCACGCACCAACCACTCTCTGAGTATAAAATCTTACTCTAATATCCCCCTTGAACTTCCCTCCCCTTACCTTAAAGCCATGTTCTCTTGTATTGAGCAGTGGTGCCCTGGGAAGAGGCGCTGGTTGTCCACTCTATCTGTTCCCCTTAATATCAACTATACCTCTATCATTTCTCCACTCATCATCCTCCTCTCCAGAGAGTAAAGCCCTAGCTTCCTTAAACTCTGATCATAATCCACACACTCTAAACCAGGCAGCATTCTGGTGAATCTACTCTGTACCCTTTCCAATGCTTCCACATCCTTCTTATAGTGAGGTGACAAGAACTGGACAGAGTACTCCCAAGTGTGGTCCAACAAGAGTTTCATAGAGCTGCATCATTACATCGCGACTCTTAAACTCTGTCCCTCGACTTATGAAAGATAACACCCCATAAGCTTTCTTAACTACTCTGTCTACCTGTGAGGCAACTTTCAGGGATCTGTGGACATGAGCCCCAGATCCCTCTGCTCCTCCACACTTCCAAGTATCCTGCCATTTACTTTGTACTCTGCCTTGGAGTTTCTGCTTCCAAAGTGTACCACCTCACCCTTCTCCAGGTTGAACTCTATTTGCCACTTTTCAGCCCACTCCTGCATCCTATCAATGTCTCTCTGCAATCTTTGATAATCCTCTGCAATATCCACAACACCACCAACCTTTGTGTCTTCTGCAAACTTGCCAACCCATCCTTCTACCCCCACATCCAGGTTGTTAATAAAAATCACGAAAAGTAGGTGTCCCAGAACTGATCCTCGTGGGACACCACTAGTCACAACCCTCCAATCTGAATGTACTCCCTCCAGCACAACCCTCTGCTTTCTGCAGGCAAGCCAATTCTGAATCCACCTGGTCAAACATCCCTGGATCCCATGCCTTCTGTCTTTCTGAATAAGCCTACTGTGTGTAACCTTATCAAATGCATTACTAAAATCCATGTAGGTCACATCCACTGCATTACCCTCATCTATCTGCCTGGTCACCTCCTAAAAGATCAGGCTTGTTAGACACAATCTGCCCTTCAGAAAGCCATGCTGACTGTCACTGATTAGACCATGATTCTCTAAATGCCAATAGATCCTATCTTTGTGAATCTTTTCCAACAGCTTTCCCACCACGGATGTAAGGCTCAATGGTCTATCATTATCCAGACTATCCCTACTACCCTTTTTGAACAAGTTGACAACATTCGCCTCCCTCCAATCCTCCGGTACCGTTTTCCTGGACAATGAGGACATAATGATCCTAGCCAGAGGCTCAGCAATCTATTTCCTCGCCTCGGATGCAGAACTGGGAAGTGGCAGAGGGAGTTCAACACAGATGATGAGGTTCATTTCTGCAGGTCAAATTTGAACACAGAATATCATATTAATGGTGAGACTCTTGGCAGTGTGGAGGGTCAGAGAGATCTTGGGGTCCATGTCCATACGACATTCAAAGCTGCTGTGGAAGTTGGCAGTGTTGTTAGGAAGGCGACTGGTGTGATGGCCTTCATCAACCATGGGATTGAGTTCAAGAGCTGTGAGGTGATGTTGAAGCTATATTTCTCCTAACCTGTACATAAGTAATTGTAATAAGATGATGAGAGGCTTTGACCATGTGGATAACCAGAGGCATTTTCCCAGGCTTGAAGTGACTAACACGAGGGGACGTAGTTTTAAGCTGCTTGGAAGTCGGTACTGAGGGAATGTCAGGGGTAAGTTTCTTACACAGAGAGTGGTGGGTGCATGGAATGGGCTGCCGGCAGCGATGGTGGAGGTGGATACAATAGGATATTTTAAGAGGCTCTTAGATAGGTTCATGGAGCTTAGAAACATAGAGGGATATACGATCAGGAAATCCTAGGCAGTCTTTAGAGTAGGTTACATGGTCGGTACAACATTGTGGGCTGAAGAGCCTGTAATGTGCTGGAGATTTCTGTGTTCTGTGTCGAAGACAGGCAGAGGGATTAGTTGAAATGGACAGGAGGACAGCATGGAAAGGTTGGGCCAAAGGGCCTGTGTTAGTGCCGTAAGGGAGCGGTTCTGTCCCATCCATCGACTCTATTCCCCTCAACAGATGCTGCCTGACTTGACAACGTTCTTGAAAAGTTGCATTCAGTTCCGCTTAGCATTCTGTACAAAGGATGTTTTGTGCTGGAAGAGTGCAGAGGAGATTCATCATGATTGAGGGGGCTTGTGTTCATAAGTCCATAAGGCATAGGAACAGAATTAGGCCATTCAGCCCATTGAGTCAGCCACCTTTCCATCATGGCTGATCCCAGATCACACTCAATTCCAGGTATCTGACCTCCCGCCATATCCTTTGATACCCTGACCGATCAGGAAACGATCAACTTCCGCCTTGAATATACCCACACACTCGGCCTCCACCACAGTCTGTGGCAGAGCATTCCACAGATCCAATATACCTTGGCTAATACAAAAAATAAGCTGCTTACCTCTGTTTGAAAAGGTGGCCCCTCGACTTTGTGGCTGTGCCCCACCACAGGAAATACCTTCTCCACATCCACCTTATCCAGTCCTTTCAACATTCGGTAGGTTTCAATGAGATGCCCCCGCATTTTTCTGAGTTCCAGTGAGCACAGGGTCAAAGCTGCCAAGTGCTCCTCGTATTTTAACTCCTTCATTCCCAAAATCATCTTTCTGTACCTCCTCTGGATTCTCTCCAATGACAACACATCCTGTCTGAGATGTGGGGCCCAACACTGTTGACAATACTCCAAGTGTGGCCTGACTCGTGTCTTATAAAGCCTCAGCGTTATCTTGTTGCTGTTATATTCATTGGACTGTGTTGATCTACAGGGCAGCGGAGCCCCGGGGATCGGGGGGAGACTCGGACAGCCGTGCCCCGGGATCGGGGGGGGGGGGACCCGGGGATGGGGGGGGGAGACTCAGGCAGCGGGGCCCCGGGGATGGGGGGGAGACTCAGGCAGCGGGGCCCCGGGGATCGGGGGGAGACTCGGGCAGCGGTGACACGGGGATGGGGGGGAGACTCAGGCAGCGGGGCCCCGGGGATGGGGGGGAGACTCAGGCAGCGGGGCCCCGGGGATCGGGGGGGAGACTCGGGCAGCGGTGACACGGGGATGGGGGGGAGACTCAGGCAGCGGGGCCCCGGGGATGGGGGGGAGACTCAGGCAGCGGGGCCCCGGGGATCGGGGGGGAGACTCGGGCAGCGGGGCCTCGGGGATGGGGGGGAGACTCAGGCAGCGGGGCCCCGGGGATCGGGGGGAGACTCGGGCAGCGGGGCCTCGGGGATGGGGGGGAGACTCGTGCAGCGGGGACCCGGGGATGGGGGGGGGGAGACTCAGGCAGCGGGGCCTCGGGGATCGGGGGGAGACACGGGCAGCGGGGCACCGGGGATCGGGGGTGGGAGACTCGAGCAGCGCTGGGGATCGGGGGAGACTCGGATAGCGGGGCCCCGGGGATCGGGGAAAGGCCGCTGGGCCTCAGGCGCGGTCGGGTGGCCGACACGAACCTTTCCCGTGGTTTGACTCGACGAAAGTGGATGGACATCTAATGTCTCCCCAAGGGTTTTACGCTGGACCGAGTGCAGAGAGACCCCTGGCCCTTGACTCCTCAGACAGGGGCTCTCATGGCCCGCCTCAAAGGGCCTAACTGGGTGGACAAGCTTCCCTGGGTCCTGCTCGGAATCCGCACGGCGCCCAGAGAAGATCTGCACACCCCGTCGGCCGAGTTGGTGTACGGCGCAGCCCTGGTCGTCCCAGGGAGTTCATACCAGCCCCAAGGGGGCAAGAGGAAGAACCCGCAGCAGTCCTGAGCAGACTACGAGAAAGGCTCGGCAACCTGGCCCCCATACCCACTTCGCAGCATGGGCAGAACCCGACCTGCGTACCCAAAGACCTGCAGAACTGTAAGTTTGTTTTTGTACGACAGGGCGGACATCGGGCACCGCTACAGCTGCCCTACGAGGGGTCGTTTACGGTGATCAGGAACAACGGGTCCACGTTCGTGCTGGACATTGGGGGGAGAGAGGAGGTTTTCTCGGTGGACTGACTCAAACCGGCCCATGTGGACCTGGCGCAGCCGGTCTAGATTCCGGCATCACGGCGCAGAGGCAGACCTCCCAAACAGAGTCCGGCCCAGACTGTGGACATCGGGGGGTGTATCGCCGGTTCTGGGGGGGAGGGGGTTATGTGGCGACCCACTTCCCAGCGCACTCGAACCGGCTCACAAAGTGGTGCATTGAGGCCGGTCCCAAAAAAGGGCGCCAAGCCTGCTGGGGAAAAGCCCGCGCGTGGGACGGGACTGTGAATACGCGCCCCCTACAGCATCCGCGCGTGGGACGGGACTGTGAATACGTGCCCCCTACAGCATCCGCGCGTGGGACGGGACTGTGAATACGCGCCCCCTACAGCATCCGCGCGTGGGACGGGACTGTGAATACGTGCCCCCTACAGCATCCGCGGGAGGGACGGGACTGTGAATACGCGCCCCCTACAGCATTCCCGCGTGGGACGGGACTGTGAATACGCGCCCCCTACAGCATCCGCGCGCGGGAAGGGACTGTGAATACGCGCCCCCTACAGCATCCGCGCGTGGGACGGGACTGTGAACACGCGCCCCCTACAGCATCCGCGCGCGGGAAGGGACTGTGAATACGCGCCCCCTACAGCATCCGCGCGTGGGATGGGACTGTGAATACGCGCCCCCTACAGCATTCCCGCGCGTGGGACGGGACTGTGAATACGTGCCCCCTACAGCATTCCCGCGCGCGGGACGGGACTGGGAATACGTGCCCCCTACAGCATCCGCGCGTGGGACGGGACTGTGAATACGCGCCCCCTACAGCATCCGCGCGTGGGACGGGACTGTTAATACGCGCCCCCTACAGCATCCGCGCGTGGGACGGGATTGTGAATACGCGCCCCCTACAGCATCCGCGCGTGGGAAGGGACTGTGAATACGCGCCCCCTACAGCATTCCCGCCCGGGACGGGACTGTGAATACGCGCCCCCTACAGCATTCCCGCGTGGGACGGGACTGTGAATACGCGCCCCCTACAGCATTCCCGCGCGGGACGGGACTGTGAATACGCGCCCCCTACAGCATTCCCGCGTGGGACGGGACTGTGAATACGTGCCCCCTACAGCATTCCCGCGTGGGACGGGACTGTGAATACGCGCCCCCTACAGCATTCCCGCGTGCGACGGGACTGTGAATACGTGCCCCCTACAGCATCCGCGCGTGGGACGGGACTGTGAATACGCGCCCCCTACAGCATCCGCGCGTGGGACGGGACTGTGAATACGCGCCCCCTACAGCATCCGCGCGCGGGACGGGACTGTGAATACGCGACCGATACAGCATTCCCGCGCGGGACGGGACTCTGAATACGTGCCCCCTACAGCATCCGCGCGCGGGATGGGACTGTGAATACGCGCCCCCTACAGCATCCGCGCGCGGGACGGGACTGTGAATACGTGCCCCCTACAGCATCCGCGCGTGGGATGGGACTGTGAATACGCGCCCCCTACAGCATCCGCGCGCGGGACGTGACTGTGAATACGCGCCCCTACAGCATTCCCGCGTGGGACGGAACTGTGAATACGTGCACCCTACAGCATCCGCGCGCGGGACGGGACTGTGAATACGCGCCACCTACAGCATTCCCGCGCGGGACGGGACTGTGAATACGTGCCCCCTACAGCATCCGCGCGTGGGACGGGACTGGGAATACGCGCCCCCTACAGCATCCGCGCGCGGGACGGGACTGGGAATACGTGCCCCCTACAGCATCCGCGCGTGGGAAGGGACTGTGAATACGCGCCCCCTACAGCATCCGCGCGCGGGACGGGACTGGGAATACGCGCCCCCTACAGCATCCGCGCGTGGGAAGGGACTGTGAATACGCGCCCCCTACAGCATTCCCGCCCGGGACGGGACTGTGAATACGCGCCCCCTACCGCATTCCCGCGTGGGACGGGACTGTGAATACGCGCCCCCTACAGCATTCCCGCGCGGGACGGGACTGTGAATACGCGCCCCCTACAGCATTCCCGCGTGGGACGGGACTGTGAATACGCGCCCCCTACAGCATTCCCGCGTGGGACGGGACTGTGAATACGCGCCCCCTACAGCATTCCCGCGTGCGACGGGACTGTGAATACGTGCCCCCTACAGCATCCGCGCGTGGGACGGGACTGTGAATACGCGCCCCCTACAGCATCCGCGCGTGGGACGGGACTGTGAATACGCGCCCCCTACAGCATCCGCGCGCGGGACGGGACTGTGAATACGCGACCGATACAGCATTCCCGCGCGGGACGGGACTGTGAATACGTGCCCCCTACAGCATCCGCGCGCGGGATGGGACTGTGAATACGCGCCCTCTACAGCATCCGCGCGCGGGACGGGACTGTGAATACGTGCCCCCTACAGGATCCGCGCGCGGGATGGGACTGTGAATACGTGCCCCCTACAGCATCCGCGCGTGGGATGGGACTGTGAATACGCGCCCCCTACAGCATCCGCGCGCGGGACGGGACTGTGAATACGCGCCCCTACAGCATTCCCGCGTGGGACGGAACTGTGAATACGTGCCCCCTACAGCATCCGCGCGCGGGACGGGACTGTGAATACGCGCCCCCTACAGCATTCCCGCGCGGGACGGGACTGTGAATACGTGCCCCCTACAGCATCCGCGCGTGGGACGGGACTGGGAATACGCGCCCCCTACAGCATCCGCGCGCGGGACGGGACTGGGAATACGTGCCCCCTACAGCATCCGCGCGTGGGAAGGGACTGTGAATACGCGCCCCCTACAGCATCCGCGCGCGGGACGGGACTGGGAATACGTGCCCCCTACAGCATCCGCGCGTGGGACGGGACTGTGAATACGTGCCCCCTACAGCATTCCCGCGTGGGACGGGACTGGGAATACGCGCCCCCTACAGCATCCGCGCGTGGGACGGGACTGTGAATACGTGCCCCCTACAGCATCCGCGCGCGGGAAGGGACTGTGAATACGCGCCCCCTACAGCATTCCCGCGTGGGACGGGACTGTGAATACGCGCCCCCTACAGCATTCCCGCGTGAGACGGGACTGTGAATACGCGCCCCCTACAGCATTCCCGCGTGCGACGGGACTGTGAATACGTGCCCCCTACAGCATCCGCGCGTGGGACGGGACTGTGAATACCCGCCCCCTACAGCATCCGCGCGTGGGACGGGACTGTGAATACGCGCCCCCTACAGCATCCGCGCGCGGGACGGGACTGTGAATACGCGCCCCCTACAGCATTCCCGCGCGGGACGGGACTGTGAATACGTGCCCCCTACAGCATCCGCGCGTGGGACGGGACTGTGAATACGCGCCCCCTACAGCATTCCCGCGCGGGACGGGACTGTGAATACGCGCCCCCTACAGCATCCGCGCGCGGGACGGGACTGTGAATACGCGCCCCCTACAGCATTCCCGCGCGGGACGGGACTGTGAATACGTGCCCCCTACAGCATCCGCGCGTGGGACGGGACTGTGAATACGCGCCCCCTACAGCATTCCCGCGCGGGACGGGACTGTGAATACGTGCCCCCTACAGCATCCGCGCGTGGGACGGGACTGTGAATACGCGCCCCCTACAGCATTCCCGCGTGGGACGGGACTGTGAATACGCGCCCCCTACAGCATCCACGCGAGGGACGGGACTGTGAATACGTGCCCCCTACAGCATCCACGCGTGGGAAGGGACTGTGAATACGCGCCCCCTACAGCATCCGCGCGTGGGACGGGACTGTGAATACGCGCCCCCTACAGCATCCGCGCGTGGGACGGGACTGTGAATACGTGCCCCCTACAGCATTCCCGCGTGGGACGGGACTGGGAATACGCGCCCCCTACAGCATCCGCGCGTGGGACGGGACTGTGAATACGTGCCCCCTACAGCATCCGCGCGTGGGACGGGACTGTGAATACGCGCCCCCTACAGCATCCGCGCGTGGGACGGGACTGTGAATACGTGCCCCCTACAGCATTCCCGCGTGGGACGGGACTGGGAATACGCGCCCCCTACAGCATCCGCGCGCGGGACGGAACTGTGAATACGTGCCCCCTACAGCATCCGCGCGCGGGACGGGACTGTGAATACGCGCCCCCTACAGCATTCCCGCGCGGGACGGGACTGTGAATACGCGCCCCCTACAGCATTCCCGCGTGGGACGGGACTGTGAATACGTGCCCCCTACAGCATTCCCGCGCGGGACGGAACTGTGAATACGTGCCCCCTACAGCATCCGCGCGCGGGACGGGACTGTGAATACGCGCCCCCTACAGCATTCCCGCGCGGGACGGGACTGTGAATACGTGCCCCCTACAGCATCCGCGCGTGGGACGGGACTGTGAATACGCGCCCCCTACAGCATTCCCGCGTGGGACGGGACTGTGAATACGCGCCCCCTACAGCATCCACGCGAGGGACGGGACTGTGAATACGTGCCCCCTACAGCATCCACGCGTGGGAAGGGACTGTGAATACGCGCCCCCTACAGCATCCGCGCGTGGGACGGGACTGTGAATACGTGCCCCCTACAGCATCCGCGCGCGGGACGGGACTGTGAATACGCGCTCCCTACAGCATTCCCGCGCGGGACGGGACTGTGAATACGCGCCCCCTACAGCATCCGCGCGCGGGACGGGACTGTGAATACGCGCCCCCTACAGCATTCCCGCGCGGGACGGGACTGTGAATACGTGCCCCCTACAGCATCCGCGCGTGGGACGGGACTGTGAATACGCGCCCCCTACAGCATTCCCGCGTGGGACGGGACTGTGAATACGCGCCCCCTACAGCATCCACGCGAGGGACGGGACTGTGAATACGTGCCCCCTACAGCATCCACGCGTGGGAAGGGACTGTGAATACGCGCCCCCTACAGCATCCGCGCGTGGGACGGGACTGTGAATACGCGCCCCCTACAGCATCCGCGCGTGGGACGGGACTGTGAATACGTGCCCCCTACAGCATTCCCGCGTGGGACGGGACTGGGAATACGCGCCCCCTACAGCATCCGCGCGTGGGACGGGACTGTGAATACGTGCCCCCTACAGCATCCGCGCGTGGGACGGGACTGTGAATACGCGCCCCCTACAGCATCCGCGCGTGGGACGGGACTGTGAATACGTGCCCCCTACAGCATTCCCGCGTGGGACGGGACTGGGAATACGCGCCCCCTACAGCATCCGCGCGTGGGACGGGACTGTGAATACGTGCCCCCTACAGCATCCGCGCGTGGGACGGGACTGTGAATACGCGCCCCCTACAGCATCCGCGCGTGGGACGGGACTGTGAATACGTGCCCCCTACAGCATTCCCGCGTGGGACGGGACTGGGAATACGCGCCCCCTACAGCATCCGCGCGTGGGACGGGACTGTGAATACGTGCCCCCTACAGCATCCGCGCGCGGGAAGGGACTGTGAATACGCGCCCCGTACAGCATTCCCGCGCGGGACGGGACTGTGAATACGCGCCCCCTACAGCATTCCCGCGTGGGACGGGACTGTGAATACGCGCCCCCTACAGCATCCGCGCGCGGGACAGGACTGTGAATACGTGCCCCCTACAGCATCCGCGCGCGGGAAGGGACTGTGAATACGCGCCCCCTACAGCATCCGCGCCTGGGACGGGACTGTGAATACGTGCCCCCTAC
This sequence comes from Hemitrygon akajei, assembly GCF_048418815.1. Classification (NCBI taxonomy): domain Eukaryota; kingdom Metazoa; phylum Chordata; class Chondrichthyes; order Myliobatiformes; family Dasyatidae; genus Hemitrygon; species Hemitrygon akajei. Next base: position 878,796 of record NW_027331996.1, on the reverse strand, counting down.
AGCATCCGCGCGCGGGACGGGACTGTGAATACGCGCCCCCTACAGCATTCCCGCGCGGGACGGGACTGTGAATACGCGCCCCCTACAGCATCCGCGCGCGGGACGGGACTGTGAATACGCGCCCCCTACAGCATTCCCGCGCGGGACGGGACTGTGAATACGTGCCCCCTACAGCATCCGCGCGTGGGACGGGACTGTGAATACGCGCCCCCTACAGCATTCCCGCGTGGGACGGGACTGTGAATACGCGCCCCCTACAGCATCCACGCGAGGGACGGGACTGTGAATACGTGCCCCCTACAGCATCCGCGCGCGGGAAGGGACTGTGAATACGTGCCCCCTACAGCATCCGCGCGCGGGACGGGACTGTGAATACGCGCCCCCTACAGCATTCCCGCGCGGGACGGGACTGTGAATACGCGCCCCCTACAGCATCCGCGCGCGGGACGGGACTGTGAATACGCGCCCCCTACAGCATTCCCGCGCGGGACGGGACTGTGAATACGTGCCCCCTACAGCATCCGCGCGTGGGACGGGACTGTGAATACGCGCCCCCTACAGCATTCCCGCGTGGGACGGGACTGTGAATACGCGCCCCCTACAGCATCCACGCGAGGGACGGGACTGTGAATACGTGCCCCCTACAGCATCCACGCGTGGGAAGGGACTGTGAATACGCGCCCCCTACAGCATCCGCGCGTGGGACGGGACTGTGAATACGCGCCCCCTACAGCATCCGCGCGTGGGACGGGACTGTGAATACGTGCCCCCTACAGCATTCCCGCGTGGGACGGGACTGGGAATACGCGCCCCCTACAGCATCCGCGCGTGGGACGGGACTGTGAATACGTGCCCCCTACAGCATCCGCGCGTGGGACGGGACTGTGAATACGCGCCCCCTACAGCATCCGCGCGTGGGACGGGACTGTGAATACGTGCCCCCTACAGCATTCCCGCGTGGGACGGGACTGGGAATACGCGCCCCCTACAGCATCCGCGCGTGGGACGGGACTGTGAATACGTGCCCCCTACAGCATCCGCGCGTGGGACGGGACTGTGAATACGCGCCCCCTACAGCATCCGCGCGTGGGACGGGACTGTGAATACGTGCCCCCTACAGCATTCCCGCGTGGGACGGGACTGGGAATACGCGCCCCCTACAGCATCCGCGCGTGGGACGGGACTGTGAATACGTGCCCCCTACAGCATCCGCGCGCGGGAAGGGACTGTGAATACGCGCCCCGTACAGCATTCCCGCGCGGGACGGGACTGTGAATACGCGCCCCCTACAGCATTCCCGCGTGGGACGGGACTGTGAATACGCGCCCCCTACAGCATCCGCGCGCGGGACAGGACTGTGAATACGTGCCCCCTACAGCATCCGCGCGCGGGAAGGGACTGTGAATACGCGCCCCCTACAGCATCCGCGCGTGGGACGGGACTGTGAATACGTGCCCCCTACAGCATCCGCGCGCGGGACGGGACTGTGAATACGCGCCCCCTACAGCATTCCCGCGCGGGACGGGACTGTGAATACGCGCCCCCTACAGCATCCGCGCGCGGGACGGGACTGTGAATACGCGCCCCCTACAGCATTCCCGCGCGGGACGGGACTGTGAATACGTGCCCCCTACAGCATCCGCGCGTGGGACGGGACTGTGAATACGCGCCCCCTACAGCATTCCCGCGTGGGACGGGACTGTGAATACGCGCCCCCTACAGCATCCACGCGAGGGACGGGACTGTGAATACGTGCCCCCTACAGCATCCGCGCGCGGGAAGGGACTGTGAATACGCGCCCCCTACAGCATCCGCGCGTGGGACGGGACTGTGAATACGTGCCCCCTACAGCATCCGCGCGCGGGACGGGACTGTGAATACGCGCCCCCTACAGCATTCCCGCGCGGGACGGGACTGTGAATACGCGCCCCCTACAGCATCCGCGCGCGGGACGGGACTGTGAATACGCGCCCCCTACAGCATTCCCGCGCGGGACGGGACTGTGAATACGTGCCCCCTACAGCATCCGCGCGTGGGACGGGACTGTGAATACGCGCCCCCTACAGCATTCCCGCGTGGGACGGGACTGTGAATACGCGCCCCCTACAGCATCCACGCGAGGGACGGGACTGTGAATACGTGCCCCCTACAGCATCCACGCGTGGGAAGGGACTGTGAATACGCGCCCCCTACAGCATCCGCGCGTGGGACGGGACTGTGAATACGCGCCCCCTACAGCATCCGCGCGTGGGACGGGACTGTGAATACGTGCCCCCTACAGCATTCCCGCGTGGGACGGGACTGGGAATACGCGCCCCCTACAGCATCCGCGCGTGGGACGGGACTGTGAATACGTGCCCCCTACAGCATCCGCGCGTGGGACGGGACTGTGAATACGCGCCCCCTACAGCATCCGCGCGTGGGACGGGACTGTGAATACGTGCCCCCTACAGCATTCCCGCGTGGGACGGGACTGGGAATACGCGCCCCCTACAGCATCCGCGCGTGGGACGGGACTGTGAATACGTGCCCCCTACAGCATCCGCGCGTGGGACGGGACTGTGAATACGCGCCCCCTACAGCATCCGCGCGTGGGACGGGACTGTGAATACGTGCCCCCTACAGCATTCCCGCGTGGGACGGGACTGGGAATACGCGCCCCCTACAGCATCCGCGCGTGGGACGGGACTGTGAATACGTGCCCCCTACAGCATCCGCGCGCGGGAAGGGACTGTGAATACGCGCCCCGTACAGCATTCCCGCGCGGGACGGGACTGTGAATACGCGCCCCCTACAGCATTCCCGCGTGGGACGGGACTGTGAATACGCGCCCCCTACAGCATCCGCGCGCGGGACAGGACTGTGAATACGTGCCCCCTACAGCATCCGCGCGCGGGAAGGGACTGTGAATACGCGCCCCCTACAGCATTCCCGCGCGGGACGGGACTGTGAATACGCGCCCCCTACAGCATTCCCGCGTGGGACGGGACTGTGAATACGCGCCCCCTACAGCATTCCCGCGTGCGACGGGACTGTGAATACGTGCCCCCTACAGCATCCGCGCGTGGGACGGGACTTGAATACGCGCCCCCTACAGCATCCGCGCGTGGGACGGGACTGTGAATACGCGCCCCCTACAGCATCCGCGCGCGGGACGGGACTGTGAATACGCGCCCCCTACAGCATTCCCGCGTGGGACGGGACTGTGAATACGTGCCCCCTACAGCATCCGCGCGCGGGACGGGACTGTGAATACGCGCCCCCTACAGCATTCCCGCGCGGGACGGGACTGTGAATACGTGCCCCCTACAGCATCCGCGCGTGGGACGGGACTGGGAATACGCGCCCCCTACAGCATCCGCGCGCGGGACGGGACTGGGAAAACGTGCCCCCTACAGCATCCGCGCGTGGAAAGGGACTGTGAATACGCGCCCCCTACAGCATCCGCGCGCGGGACGGGACTGGGAATACGTGCCCCCTACAGCATCCGCGCGTGGGACGGGACTGTGAATACGCGCCCCCTACAGCATCCGCGCGCGGGACGGGACTGGGAATACGTGCCCCCTACAGCATCCACGCGTGGGACGGGACTGTGAATACGCGCCCCCTACAGCATCCACGCGTGGGAAGGGACTGTGAATACGCGCCCCCTACAGCATCCGCGCGCGATACGGGACTGGGAATACGCGCACCCTACAGCGTTCCCGCCCGGGCAGGGCGTGATCAGGAAGGCTTTAAAGCGAGGCCGCGGTTTGAATAAACCTCTTTTGCAACTGCAGCTTATCGACTCCGTGTCGTTTATTGCAGCGCTGCGTGTAGCCACACCACTACAGTCTCTCCTTTGTTTAATAGTAACAGTGAACAATTTTAAATTGATTTAAACACTGATTGGCACATATCAAAGCAGAATTGACCATCTTCATTAACAAAGGCCAATGCCATTTGGCTTTACAATTCTACCGCCAGGACTTAAGAACTTTTTAAAAGCTATTATTAATGCTTTTTGAGATAGTGATTTAGATGCATATAATATTTTTTACTGAGTTAAGTATTGTATGTAATTAGTTTTGCTACAACAAGTGTATGGGACATTGGAAAAAAAGTTGAATTTCCCCATGGGGATGAATAAAGTATCTATCTATCTATCTCCCTCCCAATGTTGTTTAATTTTTAGTGATTAAGGGGATCTGTTTTTTGCATTTATTTATTTTTATTTTCCTTTATTTTGTGATGGTCGATTGATGACATGAAGAGTTAATTAGCAAATATTCTCTCTCTCATACACACTTACTGCAATATCTTCATGTTAGACATTTTTTACAAAAATAATTATCTAAGTTTCCATATATGCAAGAATCTGATTTGTTGGATACTGTTTTGAATATGAATCCTTTAGTAAGAGGTTCCATTGGTAGAATTTATAATTTATTTTTAATACATTAATACAAAAAGATATCCTCCCACCTAAGGTTTATACATGATAGAAATATTTGTTGTTTCAGACGTGATAGAGGGGGAGGGATGAAAGGGGGAGGAGTGGCATTACTAGTCAGGGAAAATATCACAGCTGTGCGTAGACAGGACAGCACGGAGGGCTTGTCTACAGAGGTCATATGGGTGGAGCTGAGGAACGGGAAAGGTGTGACCACACTAATAGGGGTGTATTATAGACCGCCCAATAGTCAGAGAGAATTGGAGGAGCAAATCTGTATAAAGATAGTAGACCGATGTAAGAAACAGGAAGTTGTAATAGTAGGGGATTTTACCTTTCCTCATATTGACTGGGACTCCCAAACTATAAAAAGGCTAGATGGCTTGGAGTTTGTGAAATGTTTTCAGGAAAGTTTTCTAAATCAATATATAGAGGTACCTACTAGAGAGGATGCAATACTTGATCTCCTATTAGGTAACCAGACAGTCAGGTGACAAAAGTATGTGTAGGCGGACATTTTGGGTCCACTGACCATAATGTCATTAGTTTCAAGTTAATTATGGATCAGGATAGGTCTGGTCCTCAAGTTGAGGTTCTAAATTGGAGAAGGGCCAATTTTGTGGAAATGAAAAAGGATCTAGGAAGAGTGGATTGGGATAAGTTTTTTTCTGGCGAGGATGTGTTCAGTAAGTGCAAGGCCTTCAAAGGCGAAAGTTTGAGAGTGCAGAGTTTGCATGTTCCTGCCAGGATTAAAGGCAAAGTTAACAGGCATAGGGAACCTTGGTTTTCAAGGGATATTGGTGATCTGTTTAAGAAAAAGAGATAGGTGTATAGCAGGTATAGGCAACAAAGAACAAATGAGTTACTTGAAGAGTATAGAAAATGTAAGAAAATACTAAAGAAGGAAATCAGGAAGGAAAAAAGACATGAGGTGGCTTTGGCAGATAATGTGAAGGAAAACCTGAAGGGTTTCTACAAGTATATTAAGAGTAAAAGGATAGTAAGGGACAAAATTAGTCCCCTAGAAGATCAGAGTGGTCGTCTATATGTGGAGCCTCACGAGATGGCGGAGATGTTAAACAGTTTTTTTGCATCAGTATTTACTCAGGAAATTGGCATAGTGTATATGGAAGGAAGGGAAACAAGCAGTAGTGTCATGGAACATTTGTAGATTAAAGAGGAGGAGGTGCTTGCTGCCTTACAGCGCATAAAGGTAGATAAATCCCCCGGGCCTGACTTGATATTTCCTCGGACCTTGAGAGAGACTAGAGTAGAAATTGCAGGGGCCCTGACAGAAATATTTAAAATGCCCTCAGCCACGGGTGCAGTGCCGGAGGATTGGAGGGTAGTTCATGTTATTCCGTTGTTTAAAAAAGGCTCCAGTAGTAAACCAGGTAATTACAGGCCAGTGAGCCTGACATCAGTAGTAGGTCAGTTATTGGAAGGTGTTCTGAGAGATCGGCTATACAAGTATTTGGACAGCCAAGGGCTGATTAAGGATAGTCAGTATGGCTTTGTGTGTGGTAGATCGTGTTTAACAAATCTTGTAGAAATTTTCGAAGAGGTTACCAAGAAAGTAGATGAAGGAAAGGCTGTGGATGTTGTCTGCATGAACTTTAGTAAGGCCTTTGACAAGGTCCCACATGGGAGGTTAGTTCAGAATGTTCAGACACGAGGTGTCCATGGAGAGGTTGTAAACTGGAGGTGAAATTGGCTGTGTGGGAGAAGGCAGAGAGTGGTAGTGGATGATTGCTTCTCAGACTGGAGGCCTGTGACTAGTGGTGTGCCTCAGGGATCTGTGCTGGGACTATTGTTATTTGCTGTCTATATCAATGATATAGATGTGGTCAATTGGATCAGCAATTTTGCTGATGACACCAAGATTGGAGGCGTTGTGGACAGCGAGGAAGGCTTTCAAAGCTTGCAGAGGGATCTGGACCAACTGAAAAAATGGGCCAGAAAATGACAGATGGAATTTAATGCAGACAAGCGTGAGGTGTTGCATTTTGGAAGGACAAACCACGGTAGGACATACACAGTAAATGGTAGGGCACTGAGGAGTGCGGAGAAACAAAGGGATCTGGGAGTTCAGGTACATAATTCCCTGAAAGTGGCGTCACAGGTAGACAGGGTTGTGAAGAAGGCTTTTGGCATTCTGGCATTCATAAATCAAGGTACTGAGTACAGGAGTTGGGATGTTATGCTGAGGTTGTATAAGGCATTGGTGAGGAAATATTTGGAGTATTATTTGCACATCTGGTCATCTAACTATAGGAAGGATATCAATAAGATTGAAATAGTGCAGACAAGATTTACTAGGATGTTGCCAGGTGTTCAGGAGTTGAGTCACAGGGGAAGATTGAACAGTTTAAGACTATTCCTTGAGGCACAGAAGAATGAGGGGGATTTGATAGAGGTTTACAAAATTATGAGGGGTATCGACAGTAAATGATATTAGATTCTTTCCACTTAGATTAGGAAATATAAAAACAGGAGGACATGGCTTCAGGGTGAAAGGAGAAAGGTTTAGGGGGAACATGAGGAGGAACTTCTTCACTCAGAGAGTGGTGGGAGTGTGGAACGAGCTGCCATCTGATGAGGTAAATGTGGGCTCACTCTTAAGTTTAAAGAATAAATTGGATAGATACCTGGATGGGAGAGGTTTGGAGGGTTATGGACTGGGTGCAGGTCAATGGAACGAGCGGAATAAAGTTTCCGCACAGACTAGAAGCGCCAAATGGCCTGTTTTCTGTGCTGCAGTGTTCTATGGTTCTATGGAGTGAAATAAACACGAGATGAGAATTGTCGATCGATTAAATTTAACTCGTTCACCGCATCCGTCAACCGAACAGAAACACCGGGGATTCAGCAGCTGCTGCGGGCGGTGGGTCCTGAGCTCCCCCTGGTCCTAAAGTCCACCCGTAATGAGACAGGTTAAATGGGACAAGTGGGGTCGGTGCTGACCGGAAAAGTCAGTGAAGATTGTTCATTAAGTTCATCTGCCATTTCTTTGTCCCCCCTTACTACTTCACCAGCATCATTTTCCAGTTGTCCAGTATCAACTCTCATCCCCCTTTCACTCCTCATGTAACTGAAAACTAAACTTTTAGAATCCTGAATTTTATTATTGGCCAGTTTGCCCTCATATTTCGTCTTTACCATTCTTATGACTTTTTTCGTCGCCTTTTGTTGGATTTTAAGAGCATCCCAATAATCCAACATCCCACTCACCTTTGCTACCCTATATGTCATTTCCTTAGGTTTAACACAATTATTACATGTCTTTTCCAGCTCGAACTGTGAATTAATTTAAAGTCAGTCCCATAATTTAATAAAGTTTTTATCTGAAAACTATCTACCCTTGCAAAGATTGTACTGCAGACTGCATTTGATTTTTCTTCAGCCTTATACGCTTCACATTGAAATAGTATGTGTTTCGACAGTTTCGTAATGTCAAAATGTACACGACACAGAATGAAGTTTTTCAATTAGATACAAGGCATAATTAAGCATAGTGTGGGCATTTCTATGTCATGTGAATATCATTCCTTCCCTTGTTTTAAGCCCTTCTTCTATAAACCCAACAGGTTTATGTATTCTGTAAAGGTGTCTGTCCTTATGTCCATTATCCTACGTCTTGCCATAAGCCCCTAATTCTTAACACTACCAACCCTTTAGCTTCTAATTTGCTAAGGGGAAGGTCTATATCCACAGCTTAACATTTAACAGCTTTTGGTGCTAAACAGTCAACATCATCATTTCCCTCAACAGTGTGATGTGCAGCGCCCATAATGTGCAGACATATAAATCAATCTTTATATATGAAATACGGTTTGACAAGTTTCCAACAGTCAATCTGACCTACTGCCAGAATGACCTGTTTAAGACTCATCAAAACCGAAATGTATTCTGAGCAAATTATAAGGACCAATTTCCTCCACCCACTATAAGCCTAAACTGTTGGCAAGAATTCTGCTTTCTATGCTGATAAATGTATACAAGTCATTTCTTTATCATTACCTGCAATTCAGGCACACAAAAACAGCCACACCAACATCCCCAGTTAACTTAAATTTTGATTCATCTGTAAAAATGGTTACTGTATGATAATAAATTTCATTAATATACTGATGAACCAACAGACTCTCAGGCAGAACCGAATCCAATCGTGTAACCTAAACTCAACTGAAGTCATTGGAAAAAACAAGGTGTGGTTACAGAGAAAGCTACAGTGGGACATATTGTATCATCAAATACACCCGTATTCCCAGCGTGGTAAGAACCCAGCCGCTCAGAACAAAAAAACACTCTTCTTGTGATGTCCCCAACCGTCCTCTAGCACACCTTTAACAGGATGATCATTTCCTTGCCCCGCAAATTAATCCAGTATGTTGACATCAACTTGAACCTCTGTTACTTTGAGGGCAATTGTCCCATTGCAATCAGTAAAGCCAAAACAGGAGACAACATTACCGCACCAGAACACAATCTTAAAGTCTGTAATTGTATCACATACAAACATTTTTAATTTGAAGATGAAGCTGATCCATAAGCCACACAGACATAATCAAGAACAGATCAAATTAAACAAATATAATTGGTCAACAAAGATTTTCATGTCGCACCCAAGAATACCCACATATATGTCTGAGGAGATTTAAAACTCCTTTACATTTATCAATTATTTTACTGATAGGTGCATCCCCGTCAGCTTATTATCCATCCACATACTGAGAAATCTTACCACTGACACTTCCTCAAGATATTAATCATATAATTTAAAATCAAGTGCGTCTATTAATGCTGTTTGTAAACCACGTGATGTGTTTTAACGACTGAAAACTTAAAATCCTCATCAATCTGCCCACTGTTTGACCTATTAATTGTAAATTTCAATTAATACCTCTAATCTATAAAGCTACGTCATCTGTATATTGTGTTTTACCCAGGGTATCCCATTTTCCCATCTCAGAGAAAATATCATTAATCATAAAATTAAATAACGAAGGGCTACAAATAATGCCTTGTGGGATCCCATTCTCTATCTCATAGAAACACAAACATAACATGCCGAGGTACTTGGACAGTCCATCCAAAAAAAAAACTCAGAAAAATTATACAATGTCCCCCTCACTCCTAATTTAATCAAAAGTCCTTTCTTCCATATCATTTCCCTTTTCAGTATCAAGAAATACTGCTATTACAACATCTTTATTTAATTGTGCTTTCCGAAAATCATCTTCCAAACCTAAAACTGAATCTAATGTCATTTCACCCTTCCAAAATCCACTCTAATAAAACACTTTATCACCACTCTTTCCAAAATAAAACTCAAGCGCTTGATTACCATACATTCCATAAGTTTACATAAATGAGACATTCACGATATAGGCCCTTAACTAGAAGGATCAAATGCGGATCTGCCAGGTTTTAGAATAGGCACTACTATTTCCATTTTCCATGAGGAAAGTAGATGCACAATTCAAACATTTAATATTTTCACAAAAGAGAATTATATACAATTACAATTTCAAATATCACTCTTTCCTGGGGACACCTGACCTGCATTATTAATAGACTTCTTAAATTCATACAAAGAAATCTCTCCATCAGTGATACTATCATTGCTACAGCTGACTTCCAACACATCAGGGTATTCACTGAAAAACATATCCCTACATTGTTTAACTTCTTCACTTAAATTATCCTGATTGTGAATCTCAACAAATGACCCAGCCAGTAACACAACCTTCCCTGTTTCAGTAACAATCATTTTGCCCTCATTAATCATCACTGGAATATTATGATCCCCACAAATCCCCCCATTTTCTAAATCATATCCCAAACAATTCCAAGTTTGAAATCCCTTCCAATATTATCTCCATAAAAACTCCAGTAAATCACCGACTTCCTCACCACGGCCTTTGCCCTTTTATTGGTAATAATGTAACTCGGAGACTGATGCACCATCACATAAAAACTCACATTTCTCCCAATTTGCTTCCTGTCCCGTTAGAAATCAAATCCAAACTCATAAAGACAGGAAGGCTGACTGACGTTCACATAGACTAATCACCCTCTGATTTCCCATTTGAGCAACAGGCACTACAGCCAATCACAGCAGGCGTCTGTGTTAAGCCGGAGCTACGATAGGCTGGAAGAAATCGGCCCACGGCCAGCCCCTCCTCTTCCGCTCCATCGCCATGGCGGAGATCAGCGAGCGCTTCTGTCGGTGTCGCCGGCCTCGGCGCCCAGAAGGACGGGTGTGATTCCCCTTCGCGCCTCGGTGGGTCTGTTTCGGTGATGTCTGTGGTGGCTGACGAAACATGCTTTGACAGGGAGCGAGCGAGGACCTATGACTACAAATCCCAGAAGGCCCCACTGATGACATTGTGATGTTGTTCAGGGGTAAGGTATAAAAGCAAAATGGAGGAAAATGTAATGCATTACGTTTTCTGTACTGTGTCTGCCGTAAAAAATCAAATTAAAACAGAGATTCCAACGAGAAATAGATAGAACATAGAACAATACAGCACAGTACAGGCCCTTCGGCCCACAATGTTGTGCCGACCCTTAAACCCTGCCTCCCTAAGCTTAAATTCCTCCATATACCTGTCCAGTAGTCTCTTAAACTTCACTAGTGTATCTGCCTCCACCGCTGACTCGGGCAGTGCATTCCACGCACCAACCGCTCTCTGAGTATAAAATCTTCCTCTAATATCCCCCTTGAACTTCCCTCCCCTTACCTTAAAGCCATGTCCTCTTGCACTGAGCAGTGGTGCCCTGGGGAAGAGGCGCTAGCTGTCCACTCTATCTATTCCCCTTAATATCAACTATACCTCTATCATTCCTTCTCTCATCCTCCTTCTCTCCAGAGAGTAAAGCCCTAGCTCCCTTAATCTCTGATCATAATCCATACTCTCGAAATCAGGCAGCATTCTGGTAAATCTCCTCTGTACCCTTTTCAATGCTTCCACATCCTTCTTATGGTGAGGTGGCCAGAACTGGACAGAGTACTCCTTGTGTGGCCCAACCAGAGTTTTATAGAGCTGCATCATTACATCGCGACTCTTAAACTCTATCCCTCGACTTATGAAAGCTCCATAAGCTTTCTTAGCTACTCTGTCTACCTGTGAGGCAACTTTCAGGGATATGTGGACATGTAGCCCCAGATCCCTCTGCTCCTCCACACTTCCAAGTATCCTGCAATTTACTTTGTACTCTGCCTTGGAGTTTGTCCTTCCAAAGTGTACCACCTCACACTTCTCCAGGTTGAACTCTATCTGCCAGTTCTCAGCCGACTCCTGCATCCTATGTCTCTCTGCAATCTTTGACAATCCTCTGCACTATCCACAACACCACCAACCTTTGTGTCTTCTGCAAACTTGCCAACCCATCCTTCTACCCCCACATCCAGGTCGTTAATAAAAATCACGAAAAGTAGGGGTCCCAGAACTGATCATTGTGGTACACCACTAGTCACAACCCTCCAATCCGAATGTACTCCCTCCACTACAACTCTCTGCATTCTGCAGGCAATCCAATTCTGAATCCACCTGGTCAAACATCCCTGGATCCCATGCCTTCTGACTTTCTGAATAAGCCTACCGTGTGGAACCTTATCAAATGCATTACTAAAATCCATGTAGATTACAACCATTGCACTACCCTTATCTATATGCCTGGTCACTTCCTAAAAGAACTCCATCAGGCTTGTTAGACACGATCTGCCCCTCAGAAAGCCATGCTGACTGTCACTGATTAGACCATGATTCTCTAAATGCCAATAAATCCTATCTTTGTGAACCTTTTCCAACAGCTTTCCCACCACAGATGTAAGGCTCAATGGTCTATAATTATCCGGACTATCCCTACTACCCTTTCTGAACAAGGGGACAACATTCCCCTCCCTCCAATCCTCTGGTACCATTTTTGTGGACAATGAGGACATAATGGTCCTAGCCAGAGGCTCAGCAATCTATTTCCTCGTCTCGGATGCAGAACTGGGAAGTGGCAGATGGAGTTCAACACAGATGAAGAGATTCATTTCTGCAGGTCAAATTTGAACACAGAATATAATATTAATGGTAAAACTCTTGGCAGTGTGCAGGGTCAGACAGATCTTGGGGTCCATGTCCATACGACACTCAAAGCTGCTGTGGAGGTTGGCAGTGTTGTTAGGAAGGCGTCTGGTGTGATGGCCTTCATCAACCGTGAGATTGAGTTCAAGAGCTGTGAGGTGATGTTGAAGCCATCTTTCTCCTAACCTGTACATAAGTAATTGTACCCCAACACGGCAGGGCTGTGGGCTTAGTTGGACACCACGTGGGAGTCCTGTGTTCAGTTCTGGTGGCCCCACTACCGGAAGGATGTGGATACTATAGAGAGTGTAGAGTACATTTACAAGGATGTTGCTCTTGGATTGGAGAGAATGCCTTATGAGAATAGGTTGAGTGAACTTGGCCTTTACTTCTCGGAGCGACGGAGGATGAGAGGTGACCTGATAGAGGTGTATAAGATGATGAGAGGCTTTGACCATGTGGATAGCCAGAGGCATTTTCCCAGGCTTGAAGTGACTAACACGAGGGGACGTAGTTTTAAGCTGCTTGCAAGTCGGTACCGAGGGAATGTCAGGGGTAAGTTTCTTACACAGAGAGTGGTGGGTGCATGGAATATACTGCCTGCAGCGATGGTGGAGGTGGATACAATAGGATATTTTAAGAGACTCTTAGATAGGTTCATGGAGCTTAGAAACAGAGGGATATACGATCAGGAAATCCTAGGCAGTCTCTAGAGTAGGTTACATGGTCGGTACAACATTGTAGGCTGAAGAGCCTGTAATGTGCTGTAGGTTTCTGTGTTCTGTGTCAAAGACAGGCAGAGGGATTAGTTTAAATGGACAGGAGGACAGCATGGAAAGGATGGGCCGAAGGGCCTGTGTTAGTGCCGTAAGGGAGGGGTTTTGTCCCAACCATCGACTCTATTCCCCTCAACAGATGCTGCCTGACTTGACAACGTTCTTGAAAAGTTACATTCAGTTCCGCTTAGCATTCTGTACAAAGGATGTTTTGTGCTGGAAGAGTGCAGAGGAGATTCATCATGATTGAGGGAGCTTGTGTTCATAAGTCCATAAGGCATAGGAACAGAATTAGGCCATTCAGCCCATTGAGTCAGCCACCTTTCCATCATGGCTGATATCAGATTGCACTCAATTCCAGATATCTGACCTCCTGTCATATCCTTTGATGCCCTGACCGATCAGGAAACGATCAACGTCCGCCTTGAATATACCCACACACTCGGCCTCCACCGCAGTCTGTGGCAGAGCATTCCACAGATCCAATACACCTTGGCTAATAAAAAAAATAAGCTGCTTAACTCTGTTTGAAAAGGTGCCCCTCGACTTTGTGGCTGTGCCCCACCACAGGAAATACCTTCTCCACATCCACCTTATCCAGTCCTTTCAACATTCGGTAGGTTTCAATGAGATGCCCCCGCATTTTTCTGAGTTCCAGTGAGCACAGGGTCAAAGCTGCCAAGTGCTCCTCATATTTTAACCCCTTCATTCCCAAAATCATCTTTCTGAACCTCCTCTGGACTCATTCCAATGACAACACATCCTGACTGAGATGTGGGGCCCAACACTGTTGACAATACTCCAAGTGTGGTCTGACTAGTGTCTTATAAAGCCTCAGCATTATCTATCTGCTGTTATATTCATGGGGCGAGATTGGACTGTGTTGATCTACAGGGCAGCGTGGCGCCAGGGATCGGGGTGAGACTCGGGCAGCGCGGCTCCGGGGATCTGGGGGAGACTCGGGCAGCCTGGCCCCTGGAATTGGGGGGAGACTCGGGCTGCGCGGTCCCGGGGATCGGGGGGAGACTCGGGCAGTGCGGCCCCGGGGATCGGGGGGAGACTCGGGCAGCGCGGCCCCGGGGATCGGGGGGAGACGGGCTGCGGGGCCCCGGGGATCGGGGGGAGACTCGGGCAGTGTGGCCCCGGGGATCTGGGGGAGACTCGGGCAGCGCGGCCCCTGGGATTGGGGGGAGACTCGGGCAGCGCGGCCCCGGGGATCGGGGGGAGACTCGGGCAGCGCGACTCCGGGGATCGGGGGTTTGGCCGCTGGGCCTCAGGTGGCCGACACGAACCTTTCCTGTGGTTTGACTCGACGAAAGTGGATGGACATCTGATGTCTCCCCAAGGGTTTTACGCTGGACCGAGAGCAGAGAGTCCCCTGGCCCTTGACTACTCAGACAGGGGCTCTCATGGCCCGCCTCAAAGGGCCTAACTGGGTGGACGAGCTTCCCTGGGTCCTGCTCGGAATCCGCCCGGCGCCCAAAGAAGATCTGCGCACCTCGTCGGCCGAGTTGGTGTACCGCGCAGCCCTGGTCGTCCCCGGGGAGTTCATACCAGCCCCAAGGGGGCAAGAGGAAGAACCTGCAGCAGTCCTGAGCAGACTACGCGAGAGGCTCGGCAACCTGGCCCCCATACCCACTTCGCAGCATGTGCAGAACCCGACCTGCGTACCCAAAGACCTGCAGAACTGTAAGTTTGTGTTTGTACGACGGGGCGGGCATCGGCCACCGCTGCAACGGCCCTACGTGGGGCCGTTTACGGTGATCAGGAACAACGGGTCCACATTCGTGCTGGACATTGGGGGGAGAGAGGAGGTTTTCACGGTGGACCGACTCAAACCGGCCCATGTTGACGTGGCGCAACTGGTTGAGATTCCGGCACCGCGGCGCAGAGGCAGACCTCCCAAACAGGGTTCGACCCAGACTGTGGACATTGTGGGGTGTATTGCCGGTTCTGGGGTGGGGGGGGGGTTATGTGGCGACGCACTTCCCAGCGCACTCGAACCGGCTCACAAAGTGGCGTGCGCTGGCTTTAAGTCGGTCCCAAAAAGGGCGCCAAGCCTGCTTCCCCAGCAAGGGGAAAAGCCCGCGCGCGGGGCGGGACTGTGAATACGCGCACCCTACAGCATTCCCGCCCGTGATGGGACTGTGAATACACGCCCCCTACAGCATTCCCGCCCAGGGAGATCCGGATCAGGACGGCTTTAAGGCGAGGCCGCGGTTTGAATAAACCTCTTTTGCAACTGCAGCTTATCGACTCCGTGTCGTTTATTGCAGCGCTGCGTGTAGCCACACCACTACAGTCTCTCCTTTGTTAAATAGTAACAGTGAATAATTTTAAATTGAATTAAACACTGATTGGCACATATCAAAGAAGAATTGACCATCTTCATTAACAAGGGTCATATTAAGTTCTCTCTCCCAATGTTCTTTAATTTTTAGTGATTAAGGGGATCTGATTTTTGCATTTATTTATTTTTATTTTCATTTATTTTGTGATGGTCGATTGATGACTTTTGAAGAGTTAATTAGCAAATATTCTCTCTCTCATACACACTGCGATATCCTCATGTTAGACATTTTTTACAAAAATAATTATCTAAGTTCCCATATATGCAAGAATCTGATTTGTTGGATACTGTTTTGAATATGAATCCTTTAGTAAGAGGTTCCATTGGTAGAATTTATAATTTATTTTTAATAAATTAATACAAAAAGATAACCTCCCACCTAATGTTTATACATGTTAGAAATATTCGTTGTTTCAGACGTGATAGAGGGGGAGGGATGAAAGGGGGAGGAGTGGCATTACTAGTCAGGGAAAATATCACAGCTGTGCGTAGACAGGACAGCTCGGAGGGCTTATCTACAGAGGCCATATGGGTGAAGCTGCTGAAAGGGAAAAGCGTGACCACACTAATAGGGGTGTATTATAGACCGCCCAATAGTCAGAGAGAATTGGAGGAGCAAACCTGTATAAAGGTAGCAGATCAATGTAAGAAACAGGAAGTTGTAATAGTAGGGGATTTTACCTTTCCTCACATTGACTGGGACTCACAAACTGTAAAAGGGCTAGATGGCTTGGAGTTTGTGAAATGTTTTCAGGAAAGTTTTCTAAATCAATATATAGAGGTACCTACGAGAGAGGATGCAATACTTGATCTCCTATTAGGAAACCAGACAGGTCAGGTGACAGAAGTATGTGTAGGCGAAAATTTTGGGTCCAGTGACCATAATGTCATCAGTTTCAAGTTAATTATGGATAAGGATAGGTCTGGTCCTCGAGTTGAGGTTCTAAATTGCAGAAGGTCCAATTTTGTGGAAATGTAAAAGGATCCAGGAAGGGTGGATTGGGATAAGTTTTTTTTTTCTGGCAAGGATGTGTTCAGTAAGTGGAAGGCATTCAAAGGAGAAATTTTGAGAGTGCAGAGTTTGCATGTTCCTGCCAGGATTAAAGGCAAAGTTAACAGGCATAGGGAACCTTGGTTTTCAAGGAATATTGGTGATCTGGTTATGAAAAAGAGAGAGGTGTATAGCAGGTAGAGGCAACAAAGAACAAATGAGTTACTTGAAGACTATAGAAGACGTAAGAAAATACTAAAGAAGGAATTCTGGAAGGCAAAAAGACATGAGGTGGCTTTGGCAGATAATGTGAAGGTAAACCCGAAGGGTTTCTACAAGTATATTAAGAGTAAAAGGATAGTGAGGGACAAAATTGGTCCCCGAGAAGATCAGAGTGGTCGTCTATGTGTGGAGCCTTACGAGATGGGGGAGATCTTAAACAGTTTTTTTGCATCGGTATTTACTCAGGAAACTGGCATAGTGTATATGGAAGGAAGGGAAACAAGCAGTAGTGTCATGGAACATTTGTAGATTAAAGAGGAGGAGGTGCTTGCTGCCTTACAGCGCATAAAGGTAGATAAATCCCCCGGGCCTGACTTGATATTTCCTCGGACCTTGAGAGAGACTAGAGTAGAAATTACAGGGGCCCTTACAGAAATATTTAAAATGTCCTCAGCCACGGGTGCAGTGCCGGAGGATTGGAGGGTAGCTCTTTTTATTCCATTGTTTTAAAAAGGCTCCAATAGTAAACCAGGTAATTACAGGCCAGTGAGTCTGACATCAGTAGTAGGTAAGTTATTGTAAGATGTTCAGAGAGATCGGATTTACAAGTATTTGGACAGCCAAGGGCTGATTAAGGATAGTCAGTATGGCTTTGTGCATGGTAGATCGTGTTTAATGAATGTAGTAGAGTTTTTTGAGGAGGTGACCAAGAAAGTAGATGAAGGAAAGGCTGTGGATGTTGTCTACATGAACTCTAGTAAGGCCTTTGACAAGGTCCCACATGGGAGGTTAGTTCAGAAAGTTCAGACATGAGGTATCCATGGAGAGGTTGGAGAGATTGAAAGAGTGCAGAGATTTACTAGGATGTTGCCAGGTCTTCAGGAGTTGAGTTACAGGGAAAGATTGAACAGGTTAGGACTTTATTCCTTGACGCGTAGAAGAATGAGGGGAGATTTGATAGAGGTTTACAAAATTATGTGGGGTATAGACAGTAAATGCGAGTAAGTTCTTTCCATTTAGATTAGGAACGATAAATATGAGAGGACATGGTTTTAGGGTGAAAGGGGAAAGCTTTAGGGGGAACATTAGGAGGAATTTCTTCACTCAGAGAGTGGTGGGAGTGTGAAATGAGCTGCCATCTGACGTGGTAAATACGGGCTCACTCTTAAGTTTTAAGAATAAATTGGATAGATACATGGATGGGAGAGGTTTGGATGGTTACGGACTGGGTGCTCGTCAATGGGACGAGCGGAATAAAGTTTCCGCACAGACTAGAAGCGCCAAATGGCCTTTTTTCTGTGCTGTAGTGTTCTATGGTTCTATGGAGTGAAATAAACACGACATGAGAATTATCGATCGATTAATTTTAAATCGTTTACCGCATCCGTCAACCGAACAGAAACACCGGGGATTCAGCATCAGCCGCGGGCGGCGGGTCCTGAGCTCCCCCGGGTCCTAAAGTCCACCCGTAATGAGACAGGTTAAATGGGACAAGTGGGGATGGTGCTGACCGGAAAAGACAGTGAAGATTGTTCATTAAGTTCATCTGCCATTTCTTTGTCCCCCATTACTACTTCACCAGCATCATTTTCCAGTGGTCCAGTATCAACTCTCATCTCCCTTTCATTCTTCATGTAACTGAAAACTAAACTTTTAGTATCCTGATTTATATTATTGGCCAGTTTGCCCTCATATTTCGTCTTTACCATTCTTATGGCTTTTTTCGTTGCCTTTTGTTGGATTTTAAGAGCATCCCAATAATCCAACATCCCACTCACCTTTGCTACCCTATATGTCATTTCCTTAGGTTTAACACAATTATTACATGCCTTTTCCAGCTCAAACTTTGAATTGATTTAAAGTCAGTCCCATAATTTAATAATTTTTATCTGAAAACTATCTACCCTCGCAAAGATTGTACTGAAGACTGCATTTGATTTTTCTTCAGCCTTGTACGCTTCACATTGAAATATTATGTGTTTCGACAGTTTCATTCTGACAAAATGTACACAACACAGAATTAAGTTTTCCAATTAGTTACAAGGCATAATTAAGCATAGTGTGGACATTTCTATGTCATGTCAATATCATTCCTTCCCTTGTTTTAAGCCCTTCTTCTATAAACCCAACAGGTTTATGTATTCTGTAAAGGTGTCTGTCCTTATGTCCATTATCCTACGTCTTGCCATAAGCCCCTAATTCTTAACACTACCAACCCTTTAGCATCTAATTTGCTAAGTGGAAGGTCTATATCCACAGCTGAACATTTAACAGCTTTTGGTGCTAAACAGTCAACCCAATCATTTCCCTCAACAGTGTGATGTGCAGGGCCCATAATGTGCAGACATATAAATCAAACTTTATATATGAAATACCGTTTGACAGTTTCCAACAGTCAATCTGACCTACTGCCAGAATGACCTGTTTAAGACTCATCAAAACCGAAATGTATTCTGAGCAAATCATAAGGACCAATTTCCTCCACCCACTGTAAGCCTGAACCGTTGGGAAAGAATTCTGCTTCCTATGCTGATAAATGGCTATAAGTCATTTCTTTATCATTACCTGCAATTCAGGCACACAAAAACAGCCACACCAACATACCCAGTTAACTTATCTTTTGATTCATCTGTAAAAATGGTTACTGTATGATAATAACTTTCATTAATATACTAATGAACCAACAGACTCTCAGGCAGAACCGAATCTGATCGTGTAACATAAAATCAACTGAAGTCATTGGAAAAAACGAGGTGTGGTTACAGTGAAAGCTACAGTGGGACATATTGTATCATCAAATACACCCATATTCCCAGCGTGGTAAGAACCCAGCCACTCAGAACAAAAAACACTCTTCTTGTGATGTCCCCAACCGTCCTCCAGCACACCTTTAACAGGATGATCATTTCCTTGCCCCCGCAAATTAATCCAGTATGTCGAAATCAATTTGAACCTCTGTTACTTTGAGGGCAATTGTCCCATTGCAATCAGTAAAGCCAAAACAGGAGACAACATTACCGCACCAGAACACAATCTTAAACTCTGTAATTGTATCACATACAAACATTTTTAATTTGAAGATGAAGGTGATCCATAAGCCACACAGACATAATCAAGAACAGATCAAATTAAACAAATATAATTGGTCAACAAAGATTTTCATGTTGCACCCAAGAATACCCACATAGATGTCTGAGGAGATTTAAAGCTCCTTTACATTTATCAATTATTTTACTGATAGGTGCTTCCACGTCAGCTTATTATCCATCCACATACTGAGAAATCTTACCACTGACACTTCCTCAAGATATTAATGACATAATTTAAAATCAAGTGCAAGTCTATTAATGCAGTTTGTAAACCACATAATGTGTTTTAACGACTAAAAGCTTAAAATCCTCATCAATCTGCCCACTGTTTGACCTATTAATTGTAAATTGCAATTAATACCTCTAATCCATAAAGCTACGTCATCTGTATATTGTGATTTACCCAGGGTATCCCATTTTCCCATCTCAGAGAAAATATCATTAGGCATAATATTAAATAATGAAGGGCTACAAATACTGCCTTGTGGGATCCCATTCTCTACCTCTTAGAAACACAAAGATAACATGCCGACCGGTACTTGCACAGTCTGTCCAAATAAAAAACTCAGACAAATTATACAATGTCCCCCTCACTCCTAATTTAATCAAAAGTCCTTTCTTCCATATCACTTCCCTTTTCAGTATCAAGAAATACTGCTATTACAACATCTTTATTTAATTGTTTTCCGAATATCATCTTCCAAATCTAAAACTGAATCTAATGTCATTTCACCCTTCCAAAATCCACTCTAATAAAACACTTTATCACCACTCTTTCCAAAATATAACTCAAGCGCTTGATTACCATACATTCCATAAGTTTACATACATGAGACATTCACGATATAGGCCCATAACTGGAAGGATCAGATGGGGATCTGCCAGGTTTTAGAATTGGCACTACTATTTCCATTTTCCATGAGGAAAGTAGATGCACAATTCAAACATTTAATATTTTCACAAAAGCGAATTAGAAACAATTACAATTTCAAATATCACTCTTTCCTGGGAACACCTGACCTGCATTATTAATAGACGTCTTAAATTCATACAAAGAAATCTCTCCATCAGTGATACTATCATTACCACAGCTGACTTCCAGCACATCAGGGTATTCACTGAAAAACATATCCCTACATTGTTTAACTTCTTCACTTAAATTATCCTGATTATGAATCTCAGCAAATGACCCAGCCAGTAACACAACCTTCCCTGTTTCAGTAACAATCATTTTGCCTTCATTAATCATCACTGGAATATTATGATCCCCACAAATCCCCCCATTTTCCAAATTATATCCCAAACAATTCCAAGTTTGATATCCCTTCCAATATTATCTCCATATAACCTCCAGTAAATCACCTCCTTCCTCACCACGGCCTTTGCCCTTTTATTGTTAATAATGTCACTCGGAGACTGATGTATCATCACATAAAAACTCACATTTCTCCCAATTTGCTTCCTGTCCCGTTATAAATCCAAATCCAAACTCATAAAGACAGGAAGGCTGACTGACGTTCACATAAACTAATCACCCTCCGAGTTCCCATTTGAGCGACAGACACTACAGCCAATGACAGCAGGGGTCAGTTTTACGTCTGAGCTTCGATAGGCTGGAGGAAATCGGCCCATTATCAGCCCCTCCTCTTCCGCTCCATTGCCATGGCGGAGATCAGCGCAGCGCTTCTGTTGGAGTCGCCGGCCTCGGCGCCCACAAGGACGGGTGTGATTCCCCTTCGCGCCTCGGTGGGTCTGTTTCGGTGACGTCTGTGGTGGCTGACGAAACAAGCTTCGACAGCGAGGACCAATGACTACAACTCCCAGAAGGCCCCACTGATGACGTTGTGGTGTTGTTTAGGGGTAAGGTATAAAAGCAAAATGGAGGAAAATGTAATGCATTACGTTTTCTGTACAGTTTCGTGCCTTCAATGAAAAATTAAATTAAAAGAGAGATTCCAGCGAGAAACAGATAGAACATAGAACAATACAGCACAGTACAGTCCCTTCGGCCCACAATGTTATGCCGACCCTTAAACTCTGCCTCCCTAAATTTAAATTCCTCCATATATCTGTCTAGTAGACTCTTTAACTTCACTAGTGTATCTGCCTCCACCACCGACTTGGGCAGTGAATTCCACGCACCAACAACTCTCCGAGTATAAAATCTTCCTCTAATATTCCCCTTGAACTTCCCTCCCCTTACCTTAAAGCCATGTTCTCTTGTATTGATAAGTGGTGCCCTGGGGAAGAGGCGCTGGATGTCCACTCTATCTATTCCCCTTAATATCAACTATACCTCTATCATTTCTTCTCTCATCCTCCTTCTCTCCAGAGAGTAAAGCCCTAGCTCCCTTAATCTCTGATCATAATCCATACTCTCTAAACCAGGCAGCATTCTGGTAAATCTCCTCTGTACCCTTTCCAATGCTTCCACATCCTTCTTATAGTGAGGTGACCAGAACTGGACAGAGTACTCCCAAGTGTGGCCCAACCAGAGTTTTATAGAGCTGCATCATTACATCGCGACTCTTAAACTCTATCCCTCGACTTATGAAAGCTAACACCCCATAAGCTTTCTTAACTACTCTGTCTACCTGTGAGGTAACTTTCAGGCATCTGTGGACATGGAGACCCAGATCCCTCTGCTCCTCCACACTTCCAAGTATCCTGCCATTTACTTTGTACTGTGCCTTGGAGTTTGTCCTTCCAAAGTGTACCACCTCACACTTCTCCAGGTTGAACTCTATGTGCCACTTCTCAGCCCACTCCTGCATCCTATCAATGTCTCTCTGCAATCTTTGACAATCCTCTGCACTATCCACAACACCACCAACCTTTGTGTCTTCTGCAAACTTGCCAACCCATCCTTCTACCCCCACATCCAGGTTGTTAATAAAAATCACGAAAAGTAGGTGTCCCAGAACTGATCCTTCTGGGACACCACCAGTCAGAACCCTCCAATCCGAATGTACTCCCTCCAGCACAACTCTCTGCTTTCTGCAGGCAAGCCAATTCTGAATCCGCCTGGTCAAACATCCCTGGATCCCATGCCTTCTGTCTTTCTGAATAAGCCTACCGTGTGGAACCTTATCAAATGCATTACTAAAATCCATGTAGATTACATCTACTGCAGTACCCTCATCTATATGCCTGGTCACTTCCTAAAAGAACTCCATCAGGCTTGTTAGACACGATCTGCCCTTCAGAAAGCCATGCTGACTGTCACTGATCAGACCATGATTCTCTTAATGCCAATAGATCCTATCTTTGTGAATCTTTTCCAACAGCTTTCCCACCACAGATGTAAGGCTCAATGGTCTATATTTATCCGGACTATCCCTACTACCCTTTTTGAACATGGGGACAACATTCGCCTCCCTCCAATCCTCCGGGACCATTCCCGTGGACAATGAGGACATAATGATCCTAGCCAGAGGCTCAGCAATCTATTTCCTCGCCTCGGATGCAGAACTGGGAAGTGGCAGATGGAGTTCAACACAGATGAAGAGATTCATTTCTGTAGGTCAAATTTGAACACAGAATATAATATTAATGGTAAGACTGTTGGCAGTGTGGAGGGTCAGAGAGATCTTGGGGTCCATGTCCATACGACATTCAAAGCTGCTGTGGAGGTTGGCAGTGTTGTTAGGAAGGCGTCTGGTGTGATGGCCTTCATCAACCTTGGGATTCAGTTCAGAGCTGTGAGGTGATGTTGAAGCTATATTTCTCCTAACCTGTACATAAGTAATTGTA
Organism: Hemitrygon akajei; assembly: GCF_048418815.1. Lineage (NCBI taxonomy): Eukaryota > Metazoa > Chordata > Chondrichthyes > Myliobatiformes > Dasyatidae > Hemitrygon > Hemitrygon akajei. Next base: position 855,102 of record NW_027331996.1, on the reverse strand, counting down.
ATAAGATGATGAGAGGCTTTGACCATGTGGATAGCCAGAGGCATTTTCCCAGGCTTGAAGTGACTAACACGAGGGGACGTAGTTTTAAGCTGCTCGGAAGTCGGTACTGAGGGAATGTCAGGGGTGAGTTTCTTACACAGAGAGTGGTGGGTGCTGGAATGGGCTGCTGGCAACGATGGTGGAGGTGGATACAATAGGATATTTTAAGAGACTCTCAGATAGGTTCATGGAGCTTAGAAACATTTCTTATTGATGATTATTACTATACCCGTGCTTTTAGATTGAGTATTGACGACGTATATTATCTGAATGTTTGTATTAATCTTATTTTTCTGCCCCTTTATAAATAAAGACTTTTAAAAATAGTACCATCAGACTTCAACGGACCTCTCTATCTTTGCTGGTAAGTGACCCAGTTACGGGGTACGTAACATAAGTAATTGTACCCTAACACGGCAGGGCTGTGGACTTAGTTGGATCCCACTTGGGAGTCCTGTGTTCAGTTCTGGTGGCCTCACTACAGGAAGGATGTGGATACTATAGAGAGTGTAGAGTAGATTTACAAGGATGTGACTCTTGGATTGGAGAGCATGCCTTATGAGAATAGATTAAGTGAACTTGGCCTTTCCTTCTTGAAGCGACGGAGGATGAGAGGTGACCTGATAGAGGTGTATAAGATGATGAGAGGCTTTGACCATGTGGATAACCAGAGGCATTTTCCCAGGCTTGAAGTGACTAACACGAGGGGACGTAGTTTTAAGCTGCTTGGAAGTCGGTACAGAGGGAATGTCAGGGGTAAGTTTCTTACACAGAGAGTGGTGGGTGCATGGAATGCACTGCCTGCAGCGATGGTGGAGGTGGATACAATAGGATATTTTAAGAGACTCTTAGATAGGTTCATGGAGCTTAGAAACATAGAGGGATATACAATCAGGAAATCCTAGGCAGTCTCTAGAGTAGGTTACATGGTCGGTACAACATTGTGGGCTGAAGAGCCTGTAATGTGCTGTAGATTTCTGTGTTCTGTGTGAAAGACTGGGAGAGGGATTAGTTTAAATGGACAGGAGGACAGCATGGAAAGGTTGGGCCAAAGGGTCTGTGTTAGTGCCGTAAGGGAGCGGTTCTGTCCCATCCATCGACTCTATTCCCCTCAACAGATGCTGCCTGACTTGACAACGTTCTTGAAAAGTTGCATTCTGTTCCGCTTAGCATTCTGTACAAAGGATGTTTTGTGCTGGAAGAGTGCAGAGGAGATTCATCATGATTGAGGGGGCTTGTGTTCATAAGTCCATAAGGCATAGGAACAGAATTAGGCTATTCAGCCCATTGAGTCAGCCACCTTTCCATCATGGCTGATCCCAGATCGCACTCAATTCGATATCTGACCTCAATTCCAGATATCTGACCTCCCGCCATATCCTTTGATGCCCTGACCGATCAGGAAACGATCAACTTCCACCTTGAATATACCCACACACTCGGCCTCCACCGCAGTCTGTGGCAGAGCATTCCACAGATCCAATACACCTTGGCTAATAAAAAAATAAGCTGCTTACCTCTGTTTGAAAAGGTGGCCCCTCGACTTTGTGGCTGTGCCCCACCACAGGAAATACCTTCTCCAAATCCACCTTATCCAGTCCTTTCAACATTCGGTAGGTTTCAATGAGATGCCCCGCATTTTTCTGAGTTCCAGTGAGCACAGGGTCAAAGCTGCCAAGAGCTCCTCATATTTTAACCCCTACGTTCCCAAAATCATCCCAGTGAACCTCCTCTGGACTCTCTCCAATGGCAACACATCCTATCTGAGATGTGGGGTCCAACACTGTTGACAATACCCCAGGTGTGGCCTGACTCATGTCTTATAAAGCCTCAGCATTATCTCGTTGCTGTTGTATTCATGGGGCGAGATTGGACTGTGTTGATCTACAGGGGGATCTTGGAATCGAGTTCATAACTCCCAGATAGTGTTTCCATTGTCAGGCAGTTATGTTGCAGTTGTATAAATCTCTAGTTCAACCACATCTGGAGAATTGCATTCGAATACAGGAATACTGCGGTGGTTTTGGATGGTGAGTGGAAGAGGCTTAACAGGATGCTGCCTGGATAAAGTGAGACTGGACAATCTCGGGTAATTTTCTCCGGAGTGGCAGAGGGTGAGGGAGGTCTGACAGACGTTTACAGGAATGTGAGAGGCACAGACAGAGTGGACAGCCGGGATTTTTTCTCTAAGGAGGAAATGTCCAATGCCAGTGGACATGCACTTCAGGAGAAAGGGGGAACACACTCTCATTGGACCTTTTTGCACTATTGAAGTATTTTGTAATTTAGTGTAATTTTGTATCTTTTCTCTGCATAGCTGCTGTTAAACAAAAACAATTAGAAAAGACAATGATGTTAAAAACCTGACTCAGAATGTTTAAAGAAGATTTGCATTTCAAGTTTTGTTTTTCATTCCCATCGTGGTGCGAGTCTGGAGTGAATATCGGGTGGTGGTGGAGGCAGATGTGATGGAGGCTATTAGATCCCACGTAAATGTGAGGAGAATGGAGGGATGTGTTCCTTGTGTGGGCAGAAGGGATTGGTTTAGTAAGGAATGAAGTGACCAGTTCAATTGGTTCAGAACAACACAGTGAGCAGAAGGGCCTGTTCAAGGACAAGTACAGCAAGCAGAGCAGGTAAACTGGATAAAGTGATCCCACTCAGAGAACAGACTGTGACGTCAGTGGATATATGCCGGCATCACAGTTCTCTCACCAAAGATACTTCACTGCTGGATAAAATGAAGTTTGTGATGTTTATAACCGATGAGGTGAATTGTACTGCTCACACATCTCATCCTACTGAGGAAATTAAAATTATTGTGAAAGCTGCAGAAAGGTATCTTGGTGTAACTGGTGTTATGTGGGAAGTTTTAAATGAAGTTTTGTTGGGTGCTGTATCTGTATCCCAGTCTACTTGTGAACATACATAATAGTATTAAAATATATAAATGAAATGCAAGAAATCTGATTTATAATGGTCAAGACTTTAAGAAGTTTATTTCTGATTTTCAGATTCTTCCGTTCTGTTCAGGAAACCTGCAAATTTTAAGTTTTTATTCCTGTTCAGGAATATATTGTCGTTTGGCTTGACAGGTTAGTGGGTAGAGGGGTGATGTTGCCAGTTTTATAAGGAAAGGGGCAGGGTATAGAGTTGTGAATGGGAATAAAATGCATGACGCACTTGTAGTAGAAATTCTTGATTCAACAGGTTTGTGTGTAGCTTCTTGTGTGAAAATATTAACTTTTTGAATCGTATTTGGAGGTTTGGCCATCCACTTTCCTCATGGAAAATGGTTGCTGTAATAGTGTCCATTCTAAAACCTGCAGCTCCCCGTCTGATCCTCCTTGTTATAGGCCAATATCATGAATGTGGAACTTGTGGAATGTGTGGTAATCTAGAGTTTGCATTATATTTTTGATAAAAGAGTTGATTTCACGTTTTATCAGACGGGATGACTTCGACAGACTCACAAGTGAAGTGTTGCCTCACCTGGAAGGACTGTCTGGGGCCCTGAATGGTGGTAAGAGAGGAGGTGTAGGGACTTACGCTTGCAGGGATAAGTACCCGGTGGGAGATCTGTGAGGAGGGACGTGTGGACCAGGCAGTCGCGGAGGGAACGATCCCTGCGAAAAGCAGAGACGGGTAGAGAGGGAATGATGTGCTTAGTGGTGGGGTCCTGTTGAAGGTTGCAGAGGATAATATGCTGGATCCGGAGGCTGGTGGGGTGGTAGGTGAGGACGAGGGGAACACGGTCCCTGTTGTGGTGACGGGAGGATGGGGTGAGGGCCGGAATGCATCCGGTGCTCCCGGTGTGGCCATCCACACCGCAATGCCATTAGCCCAGGAGTCAGTGTAGATGTGGATTGGTCCGGTGGTGTTTTGGAGGGGGGGGGGGGGGAGGGCTACTGCTGCCAGCTCGGCAAGTTGACTGGAACCCCCCTCCCTCTCTGTGGTCAAAACTTTCCCCGTGACGGGATGAAGTGCTGCCGCTGTCCACAATGGTTTCCCCCTTTCCAGCGGCTGGAGCCGTCTGTGAACCAGTCGTGCAGTTTGTCGTCGGGATCGAGGGAATCGAAGGGTTTACCCAACACGCCGAGGAGGGTTGTACCTTGGGGATGACCGGGGCAGGGCTCTCGGACTGGGGGAAAGCCATGACTTGTTCATGGAGGCGGCTGACCCCTTCAGGACCGGGTTCAGCCCGCTCCGCAATGTAGCTTCCACTGGACAATGGACGACGGCCCTCTCTGTGGGAGGAATCAGTGGACCTGACCCATCGCATTATGGGGAGATGGGGGCGGAGGACGACAGGGTTGATGCCTGTTTGGTGTTCTGTGCCGATGAACGCCAGGTAACAGGCTAGTAGCTGGCGCTCGAAGGGGCTGTAGGGCGCTATGCGGCGGGATTACCTGGGAGGATGTTGTGCTGGGCACCTGTATCGACAAGTGCCATCCACCTCTGCGTGTTTCCCTTTCCCCAGTGTACTACAACAGGTATATGTGGCCTCAGGTCCCCCGGGCGGGAGAGGGCGAGAGAGCAAATGCGCCGGGGGTCCTGGCCTTCATCCTATAGAGGGGGGGGGGGAGAAGGTCTGCCACCCCTGTGGTGAGAAGCCTTGGTGGTTGAGGTGGGGCATTTTCAGTCTCAGGAAATCTCTGAGTTCTGTCCTGAGGGCAGGTGAGGCAGTTTCAGGTAAGGGAGCTGCAGAGGGTGCGTCGGTGAGGGCATGGTCTGACCGGGCGGTCTGGGCGCGCCCCCTGCGTTGCCGGGGCAGATGGTGGTCTTATTGTAGCTAGATTTGCCCCTGCAATGCTCCTTCCACAGGGTATATAGGTTGGGGTGGGGATGCCATCTATGCTGTCACGGTCCACCCCTGCACGCAGCAGGTCTGTGTACAGCTGCCTGCGTGTAAAGCGGGGAGGGGTAGTGTTTGGAGCCCTTGCCTCGGTCTCGTGGACCTGGGAGGATGCCCCCGTCTGCATATATTCCAGTCCCTCCAGGAGGGTGATGGCATCCCGTACGGTCCTACCGCTGGCTGGTGCCATGGGGGGCAGGATGACTGACTCAAGTCAGGGGGCGCGGTAGTGACCAGGTATCCTGCTGGGGCACCGGTCACTCCTGTGTCTTCGAGGAAGTTGCGGTCGCAGGCACCTTGACAGATGCAGTTGACCAGTGCCCTTTCGCTGATAACCCGGGAGCCCTCGCTGACCGTACCCCATTGCGGCCGCCCGTGGGGATCCCACTCCCGAAGGGTGGGATATCGGGCTCTCACCGCGGTCACTACTCGATCCGGCAGGGTAGTGCCTTCGCTGACCGTACCCCATTGCGGCCGCCCGTGGGGATCCCACTCCCGAAGGGTGGGATATCGGGCTCTCAATGCGGTCACTACCCGATCCCGCAGGGTAGTGCCCTCGCTGACCGTACCCCATTGCGGCCGCCTGTGGAGATCCCACTCCAGAAGGGTGGGATATCGGGCTCTCACCGCGGTCACTACCCGATCCCGCAGTGTAGTGCCCTCGCTGACCGTACCCCATTGCGACCGCCTGTGGAGATCCCACTCCATAAGGGTGGGATATCGGGCTCTCACCGCGGTCACTACCCGATCCCGCAGGGTAGTGCCCTCGCTGACCGTACCCCATTGCGGCCGCCTGTGGAGATCCCACTCCAGAAGTGTGGGATATCGGGCTCTCACCGCGGTCACTACCCGATCCCGCAGGGTAGTGCCCTCGCTGACCGTACCCCATTGCGGCCGCCTGTGGAGATCCCACTCCAGAAGGGTGGGATATCGGGCTCTCACCGCGGTCACTACCCGATTCCGCAGGGTAGTGACATCGCGGACTCCTGTTTGTGGCGCGCGCAGCGCATTGTTTATGCTCCGCTGGTCAGAGAGGCTTCCCAGGGCGCTTACCTCCTGATGGGAGAGGCTGAGGTTGGGCCACCCTCGTCCCACAGCTGGAGCAGCCAGGCGGCCAGGTGCTCGCCTGATCGTTGGCGGTACCGATCCGCCGGTTGGGTCAGCTCCTTGGGGGAGAAGTCCCGGGTCACCGTGGTCTCGGAGTGACCGCGGGTAGGTCTGGGCGGGTTCTCCACATCCCCTTCCTCGCTGGGGTGAACCTGGGTCCGCGTGGTGACGGGTCGGGCATGGTGGGGCTCGGGTGAGAAGGGGGAAGGGTGGTTGTGGGGCCTAGGCTCCTCGGGCTCCCCCTCCCCGTCGCTATCCAGCCGGATGACCCCATCCCCCAGCCACGCGTCCAGCTTGTCGCCGCGCTGGACCACGGCTCGAATCTTCAGCGGGTCCGGCTGCAGCCAGACCGACGGGCTGCCCGCGCCTGCTGCAGTTGTGTGACCCTGCAGGCGGCCTCAGTTCCCCTGACCCCGAGCTCCTTGGCTCGGGTCCGGGCAGCTTGTGCTGCCTCCCGCAGCGTGCAGCAGTTGTGTGAGCCTGCAGGCGGCCTCAGTTCCCCTGACCCCGAGCTCCTTGGCTCGGGTCTGGACAGCTTGTGTCCCGCAGCGTGCAGCAGTTGTGTGAGCCTGCGGGCGGCCTCAGTTCCCCCGACCCCGAGCTCCTTGGCTCGGGTCTGGGCAGCTTGTGCTGCCTCCCGCAGCGTGCAGCAGTTGTGTGAGCCTGCGGGCGGCCTCAGTTCCCCTGACCCCGAGCTCCTTGGCTCGGGTCTGTGCAGCTTGTGTCCCGCAGCGTGCAGCAGTTGTGTGAGCCTGCGGGCGGCCTCAGTTCCCCCGACCCCGAGCTCCTTGGCTCGGGTCTGGGCAGCTTGTGCTGCCTCCCGCAGCGTGCAGCAGTTGTGTGAGCCTGCAGGCGGCCTCAGTTCCCCCGACCCCGAGCTCCTTGGCTCGGGTCTGGGCAGCTTGTGCTGCCTCCCGCAGCGTGCAGCAGTTGTGTGAGCCTGCAGGCGGCCTCAGTTCCCCCGACCCCGAGCTCCTTGGCTCGGCTCTGGGCAGCTTGTGTCCCGCAGCGTGCAGCAGTTGTGTGAGCCTGCAGGCGGCCTCAGTTCCCCCGACCCCGGGCTCCATGGATCGGGTCTGGGCAGCTTGTATCCCGCACCGTGCAGCAGTTGTGTGAGCCTGCAGGCGGCCTCAGTTCCCCCGACCCCGGGTCCTTGGCTCGGGTGTGGGCAGCTTGTGCTGCCTCCCGCAGCGTGCAGCAGTTGTGTGAGCCTGGAGGCGGCCTCAGTTCCCCCGACCCCGGGCTCTTTGGCTCGGCTCTGGGCAGCTTGTGTCCCGCAGCGTGCAGCAGTTGTGTGAGCCTGCAGGCGGCCTCAGTTCCCCTGACCCCGAGCTCCTTGGCTCGGGTCTGGGCAGCTTGTGCTGCCTCCCGCAGCGTGCAGCAGTTGTGTGAGTCTGCAGGCGGCCTCAGTTCCCCCGACCCTGGGCTCCATGGATCGGGTCTGGGCAGCTTGTGCTGCCTCCCGTAGCGTGCAGCAGTTGTGTGAGCCTGGAGGCGGCCTCAGTTCCCCCGACCCCGAGCTCCTTGGCTCGGGTCTGGGCAGCTTGTGTCCCGCAGCGTGCAGCAGTTGTGTGAGCCTGCGGGCGGCCTCAGTTCCCCCGACTCCGAGCTCCTTGGCTCGGGTCTGGGCAGCTTGTGCTGCCTCCCGCAGCGTGCAGCAGTTGTGTGAGCCTGCGGGCGGCCTCAGTTCCCCTGACCCCGGGCTCCTTGGCTCGGCTCTGGGCAGCTTGTGCTGCCTCCCGCAGCGTGCAGCAGTTGTGTGAGCCTGCAGGCGGCCTCAGTTCCCCCGACCCCGGGCTCCTTGGCTCGGGTCTGGGCAGCTTGTGCTGCCTCCCGCAGCGTGCAGCAGTTGTGTGAGTCTGCAGGCGGCCTCAGTTCCCCTGACCCCGAGCTCCTTGGCTCGGGTCTGGGCAGCTTGTGCTGCCTCCCGCAGCGTGCAGCAGTTGTGTGAGCCTGCGGGCGGCCTCAGTTCCCCCGACCCCGGGCTCCTTGGCTCGGGTCTGGGCAGCTTGTGCTGCCTCCCGCAGCGTGCAGCAGTTGTGTGAGCCTGCGGGCGGCCTCAGTTCCCCCGACGCCGGGCTCCTTGGCTCGGGTCTGGGCAGCTTGTGCTGCCTCCCGCAGCGTGCAGCAGTTGTGTGAGCCTGCGGGCGGCCTCAGTTCCCCCGACCCCGGGCTCCTTGGCTCGGGTCTGGGCAGCTTGTGCTGCCTCCCGCAGCGTGCAGCAGTTGTGTGAGCCTGCGGGCGGCCTCAGTTCCCCCGACCCCGGGCTCCTTGGATCGGGTCTGGGCAGCTTGTGTCCCGCAGCGTGCAGCAGTTGTGGGAGCCTGCAGGCGGCCTCTGTTCCCCTGACCCCGAGCTCCTTGGCTCGGGTCTGGGCATCTTGTGTCCCGCACCGTGCAGAAGTTGTGTGAGCCTGCAGGCAGCCTCAGTTCCCCCTGACCCCGAGCTCCTTGGCTCGGGTCCGGGCAGCTTGTGCTGCCTCCCGCAGCGTGCAGCAGTTGTGTGAGCCTGCGGGCGGCCTCAGTTCCCCCGACCCCGGGCTCCTTGGATCGGGTCTGGGCAGCTTGTGCTGCCTCCCGCAGCGTGCAGCAGTTGTGTGAGCCTGCAGGCGGCCTCAGTTCCCCCGACCCCGGGCTCCTTGGCTCGGGTCTGGGCAGCTTGTGCTGCCTCCCGCAGCGAGCAGCGGTTGTGTGAGCCTGCAGGCGGCCTCAGTTCCCCCGACCCCGAGCTCCTTGGCTCGGCTCTGGGCAGCTTGTGTCCCGCAGCGTGCAGCAGTTGTGTGAGCCTGCGGGCGGCCTCAGTTCCCCCGACCCCGGGCTCCTTGGCTCGGGTCTGGGCAGCTTGTGCTGCCTCCCGCAGCGTGCAGCAGTTGTGTGAGCCTGCGGGCGGCCTCAGTTCCCCCGACCCCGAGCTCCTTGGCTCGGGTCCGGGCAGCTTGTGCCGCCTCCCGCAGCGAGCAGCAGTTGTGTGAGCCTGCAGGCGGCCTCAGTTCCCCTGACCCCGAGCTCCTTGGCTCGGGTCTGGGCAGCTTGTGTCCCGCAGCGTGCAGCAGTTGTGTGAGCCTGCGGGCGGCCTCAGTTCCCCCGACCCCGAGCTCCTTGGCTCGGGTCCGGGCAGCTTGTGCTGCCTCCCGCAGCGTGCAGCAGTTGTGTGAGCCTGCAGGCGGCCTCAGTTCCCCCGACCCCGGGCTCCTTGGCTCGGGTCTGGGCAGCTTGTGTCCCGCAGCGTGCAGCAGTTGTGTGAGCCTGCAGGCGGCCTCAGTTCCCCTGACCCCGGGCTCCTTGGATCGGGTCTGGGCAGCTTGTGCTGCCTCCCGCAGCGTGCAGCAGTTGTGTGAGTCTGCGGGCGGCCTCAGCTCCCCCGACCCCGGGCTCCTTGGATCGGGTCTGGGCAGCTTGTGCTGCCTCCCGCAGCGTGCAGCAGTTGTGTGAGCCTGCAGGCGGCCTCAGCTCCCCCGACCCCGGGCTCCTTGGATCGGGTCTGGGCAGCTTGTGCTGCCTCCCGCAGCGTGCAGCAGTTGTGTGAGCCTGCAGGCGGCCTCAGCTCCCCCGACCCCGGGCTCCTTGGATCGGGTCTGGGCAGCTTGTGCTGCCTCCCGCAGCGTGCAGCAGTTGTGTGAGCCTGCAGGCGGCCTCAGTTCCCCCGACCCCGGGCTCCTTGTCTCGGCTCTGGGCAGCTTGTGTCCCGCAGCGTGCAGAAGTTGTGTGAGCCTGCAGGCAGCCTCAGTTCCCCCGACCCCGAGCTCCTTGGATCGGGTCCGGGCAGCTTGTGCCGCCTCCCGCAGCGTGCAGAAGTTGTGTGAGCCTGCGGGCGGCCTCAGTTCCCCCGACCCCGAGCTCCTTGGCTCGGGTCTGGGCAGCTTGTGTCCCGCAGCGTGCAGCAGTTGTGTGAGCCTGCGGGCGGCCTCAGTTCCCCCGACCCCGAGCTCCTCGGCTCGGGTCTGGGCAGCTTGTGCCGCCTCCCGCAGCGTGCAGCAGTTGTGTGAGCCTGCGGGCGGCCTCAGTTCCCCCGACCCCGAGCTCCTTGGCTCGGGTCTGGGCAGCTTGTGCTGCCTCCCGGAGCGTGCAGCAGTTGTGTGAGCCTGCAGGCGGCCTCAGTTCCCCCGACCCCGAGCTCCTTGGCTCGGGTCTGGGCAGCTTGTGCTGCCTCCCGGAGCGTGCAGCAGTTGTGTGAGCCTGCGGGCGGCCTCAGTTCCCCCGACCCCGAGCTCCTTGGCTCGGGTCTGGGCAGCTTGTGCTGCCTCCCGCAGCGTGCAGCAGTTGTGTGAGCCTGCAGGCGGCCTCAGTTCCCCTGACCCCGAGCTCCTTGGCTCGGGTCTGGGCAGCTTGTGCTGCCTCCCGCAGCGTGCAGCAGTTGTGTGAGCCTGCAGGCGGCCTCAGTTCCCCTGACCCCGAGCTCCTTGGCTCGGGTCTGGGCAGCTTGTGCTGCCTCCCGCAGCGTGCAGCAGTTGTGTGAGCCTGCAGGCGGCCTCAGTTCCCCCGACCCCTGGCTCCTTGGCTCGGCTCTGGGCAGCTTGTGCTGCCTCCCGCAGCGTGCAGAAGTTGTGTGAGCCTGCAGGCGGCCTCAGTTCCCCCGACTCCGGGCTCCTTGGCTCGGCTCTGGGCAGCTTGTGCTGCCTCCCGCAGCGTGCAGCAGTTGTGTGAGCCTGCGGGCGGCCTCAGTTCCCCCGACCCCGAGCTCCTTGGCTCGGGTCTGGGCAGCTTGTGCTGCCTCCCGCAGCGTGCAGAAGTTGTGTGAGCCTGCAGGCGGCCTCAGTTCCCCCGACTCCGGGCTCCTTGGCTCGGCTCTGGGCAGCTTGTGCTGCCTCCCGCAGCGTGCAGCAGTTGTGTGAGCCTGCGGGCGGCCTCAGTTCCCCTGACCCCGAGCTCCTTGGCTCGGGTCTGGGCAGCTTGTGCTGCCTCCCGCAGCGTGCAGCAGTTGTGTGAGCCTGCAGGCGGCCTCAGTTCCCCCGACCCCGGGCTCCATGGATCGGGTCTGGGCAGCTTGTATCCCGCAGCGTGCAGCAGTTGTGTGAGCCTGCAGGCGGCCTCAGTTCCCCCGACCCCGGGTCCTTGGCTCGGGTGTGGGCAGCTTGTGCTGCCTCCCGCAGCGTGCAGCAGTTGTGTGAGCCTGGAGGCGGCCTCAGTTCCCCCGACCCCGGGCTCTTTGGCTCGGCTCTGGGCAGCTTGTGTCCCGCAGCGTGCAGCAGTTGTGTGAGCCTGCAGGCGGCCTCAGTTCCCCTGACCCCGAGCTCCTTGGCTCGGGTCTGGGCAGCTTGTGCTGCCTCCCGCAGCGTGCAGCAGTTGTGTGAGTCTGCAGGCGGCCTCAGTTCCCCCGACCCTGGGCTCCATGGATCGGGTCTGGGCAGCTTGTGCTGCCTCCCGTAGCGTGCAGCAGTTGTGTGAGCCTGGAGGCGGCCTCAGTTCCCCCGACCCCGAGCTCCTTGGCTCGGGTCTGGGCAGCTTGTGTCCCGCAGCGTGCAGAAGTTGTGTGAGCCTGCGGGCGGCCTCAGTTCCCCCGACTCCGAGCTCCTTGGCTCGGGTCTGGGCAGCTTGTGCTGCCTCCCGCAGCGTGCAGCAGTTGTGTGAGCCTGCGGGCGGCCTCAGTTCCCCTGACCCCGGGCTCCTTGGCTCGGCTCTGGGCAGCTTGTGCTGCCTCCCGCAGCGTGCAGCAGTTGTGTGAGCCTGCAGGCGGCCTCAGTTCCCCCGACCCCGGGCTCCTTGGCTCGGGTCTGGGCAGCTTGTGCTGCCTCCCGCAGCGTGCAGCAGTTGTGTGAGTCTGCAGGCGGCCTCAGTTCCCCTGACCCCGAGCTCCTTGGCTCGGGTCTGGGCAGCTTGTGCTGCCTCCCGCAGCGTGCAGCAGTTGTGTGAGCCTGCGGGCGGCCTCAGTTCCCCCGACCCCGGGCTCCTTGGCTCGGGTCTGGGCAGCTTGTGCTGCCTCCCGCAGCGTGCAGCAGTTGTGTGAGCCTGCGGGCGGCCTCAGTTCCCCCGACGCCGGGCTCCTTGGCTCGGGTCTGGGCAGCTTGTGCTGCCTCCCGCAGCGTGCAGCAGTTGTGTGAGCCTGCGGGCGGCCTCAGTTCCCCCGACCCCGGGCTCCTTGGATCGGGTCTGGGCAGCTTGTGCTGCCTCCCGCAGCGAGCAGCGGTTGTGTGAGCCTGCAGGCGGCCTCAGTTCCCCCGACCCCGAGCTCCTTGGCTCGGCTCTGGGCAGCTTGTGTCCCGCAGCGTGCAGCAGTTGTGTGAGCCTGCGGGCGGCCTCAGTTCCCCCGACCCCGGGCTCCTTGGCTCGGGTCTGGGCAGCTTGTGCTGCCTCCCGCAGCGTGCAGCAGTTGTGTGAGCCTGCGGGCGGCCTCAGTTCCCCCGACCCCGAGCTCCTTGGCTCGGGTCCGGGCAGCTTGTGCCGCCTCCCGCAGCGAGCAGCAGTTGTGTGAGCCTGCAGGCGGCCTCAGTTCCCCTGACCCCGAGCTCCTTGGCTCGGGTCTGGGCAGCTTGTGTCCCGCAGCGTGCAGCAGTTGTGTGAGCCTGCGGGCGGCCTCAGTTCCCCCGACCCCGAGCTCCTTGGCTCGGGTCCGGGCAGCTTGTGCTGCCTCCCGCAGCGTGCAGCAGTTGTGTGAGCCTGCAGGCGGCCTCAGTTCCCCCGACCCCGGGCTCCTTGGCTCGGGTCTGGGCAGCTTGTGTCCCGCAGCGTGCAGCAGTTGTGTGAGCCTGCAGGCGGCCTCAGTTCCCCTGACCCCGGGCTCCTTGGATCGGGTCTGGGCAGCTTGTGCTGCCTCCCGCAGCGTGCAGCAGTTGTGTGAGTCTGCGGGCGGCCTCAGCTCCCCCGACCCCGGGCTCCTTGGATCGGGTCTGGGCAGCTTGTGCTGCCTCCCGCAGCGTGCAGCAGTTGTGTGAGCCTGCAGGCGGCCTCAGCTCCCCCGACCCCGGGCTCCTTGGATCGGGTCTGGGCAGCTTGTGCTGCCTCCCGCAGCGTGCAGCAGTTGTGTGAGCCTGCAGGCGGCCTCAGCTCCCCCGACCCCGGGCTCCTTGGATCGGGTCTGGGCAGCTTGTGCTGCCTCCCGCAGCGTGCAGCAGTTGTGTGAGCCTGCAGGCGGCCTCAGTTCCCCCGACCCCGGGCTCCTTGTCTCGGCTCTGGGCAGCTTGTGTCCCGCAGCGTGCAGAAGTTGTGTGAGCCTGCAGGCAGCCTCAGTTCCCCCGACCCCGAGCTCCTTGGATCGGGTCCGGGCAGCTTGTGCCGCCTCCCGCAGCGTGCAGAAGTTGTGTGAGCCTGCGGGCGGCCTCAGTTCCCCCGACCCCGAGCTCCTTGGCTCGGGTCTGGGCAGCTTGTGTCCCGCAGCGTGCAGCAGTTGTGTGAGCCTGCGGGCGGCCTCAGTTCCCCCGACCCCGAGCTCCTCGGCTCGGGTCTGGGCAGCTTGTGCCGCCTCCCGCAGCGTGCAGCAGTTGTGTGAGCCTGCGGGCGGCCTCAGTTCCCCCGACCCCGAGCTCCTTGGCTCGGGTCTGGGCAGCTTGTGCTGCCTCCCGGAGCGTGCAGCAGTTGTGTGAGCCTGCAGGCGGCCTCAGTTCCCCCGACCCCGAGCTCCTTGGCTCGGGTCTGGGCAGCTTGTGCTGCCTCCCGGAGCGTGCAGCAGTTGTGTGAGCCTGCGGGCGGCCTCAGTTCCCCCGACCCCGAGCTCCTTGGCTCGGGTCTGGGCAGCTTGTGCTGCCTCCCGGAGCTTGCAGCAGTTGTGTGAGCCTGCGGGCGGCCTCAGTTCCCCTGACCCCGGGCTCCTTGGCTCGGGTCCGGGCAGCTTGTGCTGCCTCCCGCAGCGTGCAGCAGTTGTGTGAGCCTGCAGGCGGCCTCAGTTCCCCTGACCCCGAGCTCCTTGGCTCGGGTCTGGGCAGCTTGTGCTGCCTCCCGCAGCGTGCAGCAGTTGTGTGAGCCTGCAGGCGGCCTCAGTTCCCCTGACCCCGAGCTCCTTGGCTCGGGTCTGGGCAGCTTGTGCTGCCTCCCGCAGCGTGCAGCAGTTGTGTGAGCCTGCAGGCGGCCTCAGTTCCCCCGACCCCGGGCTCCTTGGCTCGGGTCTGGGCAGCTTGTGCTGCCTCCCGCAGCGTGCAGCAGTTGTGTGAGCCTGCAGGCGGCCTCAGTTCCCCTGACCCCGAGCTCCTTGGCTCGGGTCTGGGCAGCTTGTGCTGCCTCCCGCAGCGTGCAGCAGTTGTGTGAGCCTGCAGGCGGCCTCAGTTCCCCTGACCCCGTGCTCCTTGGCTCGGGTCCGGGCAGCTTGTGTCCCGCAGCGTGCAGCAGTTGTGTGAGCCTGCGGGCGGCCTCAGTTCCCCCGACCCCGAGCTCCTTGGCTCGGGTCTGGGCAGCTTGTGCTGCCTCCCGCAGCGTGCAGCAGTTGTGTGAGCCTGCAGGCGGCCTCAGTTCCCCCGACTCCGGGCTCCTTGGCTCGGGTCTGGGCAGCTTGTGCTGCCTCCCGCAGCGTGCAGCAGTTGTGTGAGCCTGCAGGCGGCCTCAGTTCCCCCGACTCCGGGCTCCTTGGCTCGGCTCTGGGCAGCTTGTGCTGCCTCCCGCAGCGTGCAGCAGTTGTGTGAGCCTGCGGGCGGCCTCAGTTCCCCCGACCCCGAGCTCCTTGGCTCGGGTCTGGGCAGCTTGTGCTGCCTCCCGCAGCGTGCAGAAGTTGTGTGAGCCTGCAGGCGGCCTCAGTTCCCCCGACTCCGGGCTCCTTGGCTCGGGTCTGGGCAGCTTGTGCTGCCTCCCGCAGCGTGCAGAAGTTGTGTGAGCCTGCAGGCGGCCTCAGTTCCCCCGACCCCGAGCTCCTTGGCTCGGGTCTGGGCAGCTTGTGCTGCCTCCCGCAGCGTGCAGCAGTTGTGTGAGCCTGCAGGCGGCCTCAGTTCCCCCGACTCCGGGCTCCTTGGCTCGGGTCTGGGCAGCTTGTGCTGCCTCCCGCAGCGTGCAGAAGTTGTGTGAGCCTGCAGGCGGCCTCAGTTCCCCCGACTCCGGGCTCCTTGGCTCGGGTCCGGGCAGCTTGTGCTGCCTCCCGCAGCGTGCAGCAGTTGTGTGAGCCTGCGGGCGGCCTCAGTTCCCCTGACCCCGAGCTCCTTGGCTCGGGTCTGGGCAGCTTGTGCTGCCTCCCGCAGCGTGCAGCAGTTGTGTGAGCCTGCAGGCGGCCTCAGTTCCCCCGACCCCGGGCTCCATGGATCGGGTCTGGGCAGCTTGTATCCCGCACCGTGCAGCAGTTGTGTGAGCCTGCAGGCGGCCTCAGTTCCCCCGACCCCGGGTCCTTGGCTCGGGTGTGGGCAGCTTGTGCTGCCTCCCGCAGCGTGCAGCAGTTGTGTGAGCCTGGAGGCGGCCTCAGTTCCCCCGACCCCGGGCTCTTTGGCTCGGCTCTGGGCAGCTTGTGTCCCGCAGCGTGCAGCAGTTGTGTGAGCCTGCAGGCGGCCTCAGTTCCCCTGACCCCGAGCTCCTTGGCTCGGGTCTGGGCAGCTTGTGCTGCCTCCCGCAGCGTGCAGCAGTTGTGTGAGTCTGCAGGCGGCCTCAGTTCCCCCGACCCTGGGCTCCATGGATCGGGTCTGGGCAGCTTGTGCTGCCTCCCGTAGCGTGCAGCAGTTGTGTGAGCCTGGAGGCGGCCTCAGTTCCCCCGACCCCGAGCTCCTTGGCTCGGGTCTGGGCAGCTTGTGTCCCGCAGCGTGCAGCAGTTGTGTGAGCCTGCGGGCGGCCTCAGTTCCCCCGACTCCGAGCTCCTTGGCTCGGGTCTGGGCAGCTTGTGCTGCCTCCCGCAGCGTGCAGCAGTTGTGTGAGCCTGCGGGCGGCCTCAGTTCCCCCGACTCCGAGCTCCTTGGCTCGGGTCTGGGCAGCTTGTGCTGCCTCCCGCAGCGTGCAGCAGTTGTGTGAGCCTGCGGGCGGCCTCAGTTCCCCTGACCCCGGGCTCCTTGGCTCGGGTCTGGGCAGCTTGTGCTGCCTCCCGCAGCGTGCAGCAGTTGTGTGAGCCTGCAGGCGGCCTCAGTTCCCCCGACCCCGGGCTCCTTGGCTCGGGTCTGGGCAGCTTGTGCTGCCTCCCGCAGCGTGCAGAAGTTTTGTGAGCCTGCGGGCGGCCTCAGTTCCCCTGACCCCGGGCTCCTTGGCTCGGCTCTGGGCAGCTTGTGCTGCCTCCCGCAGCGTGCAGCAGTTGTGTGAGCCTGCAGGCGGCCTCAGTTCCCCCGACCCCGGGCTCCTTGGCTCGGGTCTGGGCAGCTTGTGCTGCCTCCCGCAGCGTGCAGCAGTTGTGTGAGCCTGCGGGCGGCCTCAGTTCCCCCGACGCCGGGCTCCTTGGCTCGGGTCTGGGCAGCTTGTGCTGCCTCCCGCAGCGTGCAGAAGTTTTGTGAGCCTGCGGGCGGCCTCAGTTCCCCTGACCCCGGGCTCCTTGGCTCGGCTCTGGGCAGCTTGTGCTGCCTCCCGCAGCGTGCAGCAGTTGTGTGAGCCTGCAGGCGGCCTCAGTTCCCCCGACCCCGGGCTCCTTGGCTCGGGTCTGGGCAGCTTGTGCTGCCTCCCGCAGCGTGCAGCAGTTGTGTGAGCCTGCGGGCGGCCTCAGTTCCCCCGACGCCGGGCTCCTTGGCTCGGGTCTGGGCAGCTTGTGCTGCCTCCCGCAGCGTGCAGCAGTTGTGTGAGCCTGCGGGCGGCCTCAGTTCCCCCGACCCCGGGCTCCTTGGCTCGGGTCTGGGCAGCTTGTGCTGCCTCCCGCAGCGTGCAGCAGTTGTGTGAGCCTGCGGGCGGCCTCAGTTCCCCCGACCCCGGGCTCCTTGGATCGGGTCTGGGCAGCTTGTGTCCCGCAGCGTGCAGCAGTTGTGGGAGCCTGCAGGCGGCCTCTGTTCCCCTGACCCCGAGCTCCTTGGCTCGGGTCTGGGCATCTTGTGTCCCGCACCGTGCAGAAGTTGTGTGAGCCTGCAGGCAGCCTCAGTTCCCCCTGACCCCGAGCTCCTTGGCTCGGGTCCGGGCAGCTTGTGCTGCCTCCCGCAGCGTGCAGCAGTTGTGTGAGCCTGCGGGCGGCCTCAGTTCCCCCGACCCCGGGCTCCTTGGATCGGGTCTGGGCAGCTTGTGCTGCCTCCCGCAGCGTGCAGCAGTTGTGTGAGCCTGCAGGCGGCCTCAGTTCCCCCGACCCCGAGCTCCTTGGCTCGGGTCTGGGCAGCTTGTGCTGCCTCCCGCAGCGAGCAGCGGTTGTGTGAGCCTGCAGGCGGCCTCAGTTCCCCCGACCCCGAGCTCCTTGGCTCGGGTCTGGGCAGCTTGTGCTGCCTCCCGCAGCGTGCAGCAGTTGTGTGAGCCTGCGGGCGGCCTCAGTTCCCCTGACCCCGAGCTCCTTGGCTCGGGTCTGGGCAGCTTGTGTCCCGCAGCGTGCAGCAGTTGTGTGAGCCTGCAGGCGGCCTCAGTTCCCCCAACCCCGGGCTCCTTGGCTCGGCTCTGGGCAGCTTGTGTCCCGCAGCGTGCAGCAGTTGTGTGAGCCTGCGGGCGGCCTCAGTTCCCCCGACCCCGGGCTCCTTGGCTCGGGTCTGGGCAGCTTGTGCTGCCTCCCGCAGCGTGCAGCAGTTGTGTGAGCCTGCGGGCGGCCTCAGTTCCCCCGACCCCGAGCTCCTTGGCTCGGGTCCGGGCAGCTTGTGCCGCCTCCCGCAGCGAGCAGCAGTTGTGTGAGCCTGCAGGCGGCCTCAGTTCCCCTGACCCCGAGCTCCTTGGCTCGGGTCTGGGCAGCTTGTGTCCCGCAGCGTGCAGCAGTTGTGTGAGCCTGCGGGCGGCCTCAGTTCCCCCGACCCCGAGCTCCTTGGCTCGGGTCCGGGCAGCTTGTGCTGCCTCCCGCAGCGTGCAGCAGTTGTGTGAGCCTGCAGGCGGCCTCAGTTCCCCCGACCCCGGGCTCCTTGGCTCGGGTCTGGGCAGCTTGTGTCCCGCAGCGTGCAGCAGTTGTGTGAGCCTGCAGGCGGCCTCAGTTCCCCTGACCCCGGGCTCCTTGGATCGGGTCTGGGCAGCTTGTGCTGCCTCCCGCAGCGTGCAGCAGTTGTGTGAGCCTGCAGGCGGCCTCAGTTCCCCCGACCCCGGGCTCCTTGTCTCGGCTCTGGGCAGCTTGTGTCCCGCAGCGTGCAGAAGTTGTGTGAGCCTGCAGGCGGCCTCAGTTCCCCCGACCCCGAGCTCCTTGGATCGGGTCCGGGCAGCTTGTGCCGCCTCCCGCAGCGTGCAGAAGTTGTGTGAGCCTGCGGGCGGCCTCAGTTCCCCCGACCCCGAGCTCCTTGGCTCGGGTCTGGGCAGCTTGTGCTGCCTCCCGGAGCGTGCAGCAGTTGTGTGAGCCTGCAGGCGGCCTCAGTTCCCCCGACCCCGAGCTCCTTGGCTCGGGTCTGGGCAGCTTGTGCTGCCTCCCGGAGCTTGCAGCAGTTGTGTGAGCCTGCGGGCGGCCTCAGTTCCCCTGACCCCGGGCTCCTTGGCTCGGGTCTGGGCAGCTTGTGCTGCCTCCCGGAGCGTGCAGCAGTTGTGTGAGCCTGCGGGCGGCCTCAGTTCCCCCGACCCCGAGCTCCTTGGCTCGGGTCTGGGCAGCTTGTGCTGCCTCCCGGAGCTTGCAGCAGTTGTGTGAGCCTGCGGGCGGCCTCAGTTCCCCTGACCCCGGGCTCCTTGGCTCGGGTCCGGGCAGCTTGTGCTGCCTCCCGCAGCGTGCAGCAGTTGTGTGAGCCTGCAGGCGGCCTCAGTTCCCCTGACCCCGAGCTCCTTGGCTCGGGTCTGGGCAGCTTGTGCTGCCTCCCGCAGCGTGCAGCAGTTGTGTGAGCCTGCAGGCGGCCTCAGTTCCCCTGACCCCGAGCTCCTTGGCTCGGGTCTGGGCAGCTTGTGCTGCCTCCCGCAGCGTGCAGCAGTTGTGTGAGCCTGCAGGCGGCCTCAGTTCCCCCGACCCCTGGCTCCTTGGCTCGGCTCTGGGCAGCTTGTGCTGCCTCCCGCAGCGTGCAGCAGTTGTGTGAGCCTGCAGGCGGCCTCAGTTCCCCTGACCCCGAGCTCCTTGGCTCGGGTCTGGGCAGCTTGTGCTGCCTCCCGCAGCGTGCAGCAGTTGTATGAGCCTGCAGGCGGCCTCAGTTCCCCCGACTCCGGGCTCCTTGGCTCGGCTCTGGGCAGCTTGTGCTGCCTCCCGCAGCGTGCAGCAGTTGTGTGAGCCTGCGGGCGGCCTCAGTTCCCCCGACCCCGAGCTCCTTGGCTCGGGTCTGGGCAGCTTGTGCTGCCTCCCGCAGCGTGCAGAAGTTGTGTGAGCCTGCAGGCGGCCTCAGTTCCCCCGACTCCGGGCTCCTTGGCTCGGCTCTGGGCAGCTTGTGCTGCCTCCCGCAGCGTGCAGCAGTTGTGTGAGCCTGCGGGCGGCCTCAGTTCCCCTGACCCCGAGCTCCTTGGCTCGGGTCTGGGCAGCTTGTGCTGCCTCCCGCAGCGTGCAGCAGTTGTGTGAGCCTGCAGGCGGCCTCAGTTCCCCCGACCCCGGGCTCCATGGATCGGGTCTGGGCAGCTTGTATCCCGCACCGTGCAGCAGTTGTGTGAGCCTGCAGGCGGCCTCAGTTCCCCCGACCCCGGGTCCTTGGCTCGGGTGTGGGCAGCTTGTGCTGCCTCCCGCAGCGTGCAGCAGTTGTGTGAGCCTGGAGGCGGCCTCAGTTCCCCCGACCCCGGGCTCTTTGGCTCGGCTCTGGGCAGCTTGTGTCCCGCAGCGTGCAGCAGTTGTGTGAGCCTGCAGGCGGCCTCAGTTCCCCTGACCCCGAGCTCCTTGGCTCGGGTCTGGGCAGCTTGTGCTGCCTCCCGCAGCGTGCAGCAGTTGTGTGAGTCTGCAGGCGGCCTCAGTTCCCCCGACCCTGGGCTCCATGGATCGGGTCTGGGCAGCTTGTGCTGCCTCCCGTAGCGTGCAGCAGTTGTGTGAGCCTGGAGGCGGCCTCAGTTCCCCCGACCCCGAGCTCCTTGGCTCGGGTCTGGGCAGCTTGTGTCCCGCAGCGTGCAGCAGTTGTGTGAGCCTGCGGGCGGCCTCAGTTCCCCCGACTCCGAGCTCCTTGGCTCGGGTCTGGGCAGCTTGTGCTGCCTCCCGCAGCGTGCAGCAGTTGTGTGAGCCTGCGGGCGGCCTCAGTTCCCCTGACCCCGGGCTCCTTGGCTCGGCTCTGGGCAGCTTGTGCTGCCTCCCGCAGCGTGCAGCAGTTGTGTGAGCCTGCAGGCGGCCTCAGTTCCCCCGACCCCGGGCTCCTTGGCTCGGGTCTGGGCAGCTTGTGCTGCCTCCCGCAGCGTGCAGCAGTTGTGTGAGTCTGCAGGCGGCCTCAGTTCCCCTGACCCCGAGCTCCTTGGCTCGGGTCTGGGCAGCTTGTGCTGCCTCCCGCAGCGTGCAGCAGTTGTGTGAGCCTGCGGGCGGCCTCAGTTCCCCCGACCCCGGGCTCCTTGGCTCGGGTCTGGGCAGCTTGTGCTGCCTCCCGCAGCGTGCAGCAGTTGTGTGAGCCTGCGGGCGGCCTCAGTTCCCCCGACGCCGGGCTCCTTGGCTCGGGTCTGGGCAGCTTGTGCTGCCTCCCGCAGCGTGCAGCAGTTGTGTGAGCCTGCGGGCGGCCTCAGTTCCCCCGACCCCGGGCTCCTTGGCTCGGGTCTGGGCAGCTTGTGCTGCCTCCCGCAGCGTGCAGCAGTTGTGTGAGCCTGCGGGCGGCCTCAGTTCCCCCGACCCCGGGCTCCTTGGATCGGGTCTGGGCAGCTTGTGTCCCGCAGCGTGCAGCAGTTGTGGGAGCCTGCAGGCGGCCTCTGTTCCCCTGACCCCGAGCTCCTTGGCTCGGGTCTGGGCATCTTGTGTCCCGCACCGTGCAGAAGTTGTGTGAGCCTGCAGGCAGCCTCAGTTCCCCCTGACCCCGAGCTCCTTGGCTCGGGTCCGGGCAGCTTGTGCTGCCTCCCGCAGCGTGCAGCAGTTGTGTGAGCCTGCGGGCGGCCTCAGTTCCCCCGACCCCGGGCTCCTTGGATCGGGTCTGGGCAGCTTGTGCTGCCTCCCGCAGCGTGCAGCAGTTGTGTGAGCCTGCAGGCGGCCTCAGCTCCCCCGACCCCGGGCTCCTTGGATCGGGTCTGGGCAGCTTGTGCTGCCTCCCGCAGCGTGCAGCAGTTGTGTGAGCCTGCAGGCGGCCTCAGTTCCCCTGACCCCGGGCTCCTTGGCTCGGGTCTGGGCAGCTTGTGCTGCCTCCCGCAGCGAGCAGCGGTTGTGTGAGCCTGCAGGCGGCCTCAGTTCCCCCGACCCCGAGCTCCTTGGCTCGGCTCTGGGCAGCTTGTGTCCCGCAGCGTGCAGCAGTTGTGTGAGCCTGCGGGCGGCCTCAGTTCCCCCGACCCCGGGCTCCTTGGCTCGGGTCTGGGCAGCTTGTGCTGCCTCCCGCAGCGTGCAGCAGTTGTGTGAGCCTGCGGGCGGCCACAGTTCCCCCGACCCCGAGCTCCTTGGCTCGGGTCCGGGCAGCTTGTGCCGCCTCCCGCAGCGAGCAGCAGTTGTGTGAGCCTGCAGGCGGCCTCAGTTCCCCTGACCCCGAGCTCCTTGGCTCGGGTCTGGGCAGCTTGTGTCCCGCAGCGTGCAGCAGTTGTGTGAGCCTGCGGGCGGCCTCAGTTCCCCCGACCCCGAGCTCCTTGGCTCGGGTCCGGGCAGCTTGTGCTGCCTCCCGCAGCGTGCAGCAGTTGTGTGAGCCTGCAGGCGGCCTCAGTTCCCCCGACCCCGGGCTCCTTGGCTCGGGTCTGGGCAGCTTGTGTCCCGCAGCGTGCAGCAGTTGTGTGAGCCTGCAGGCGGCCTCAGTTCCCCTGACCCCGGGCTCCTTGGATCGGGTCTGGGCAGCTTGTGCTGCCTCCCGCAGCGTGCAGCAGTTGTGTGAGTCTGCGGGCGGCCTCAGCTCCCCCGACCCCGGGCTCCTTGGATCGGGTCTGGGCAGCTTGTGCTGCCTCCCGCAGCGTGCAGCAGTTGTGTGAGCCTGCAGGCGGCCTCAGCTCCCCCGACCCCGGGCTCCTTGGATCGGGTCTGGGCAGCTTGTGCTGCCTCCCGCAGCGTGCAGCAGTTGTGTGAGCCTGCAGGCGGCCTCAGCTCCCCCGACCCCGGGCTCCTTGGATCGGGTCTGGGCAGCTTGTGCTGCCTCCCGCAGCGTGCAGCAGTTGTGTGAGCCTGCAGGCGGCCTCAGTTCCCCCGACCCCGGGCTCCTTGTCTCGGCTCTGGGCAGCTTGTGTCCCGCAGCGTGCAGAAGTTGTGTGAGCCTGCAGGCAGCCTCAGTTCCCCCGACCCCGAGCTCCTTGCATCGGGTCCGGGCAGCTTGTGCTGCCTCCCGCAGCGAGCAGCGGTTGTGTGAGCCTGCAGGCGGCCTCAGTTCCCCCGACCCCGAGCTCCTTGGCTCGGCTCTGGGCAGCTTGTGTCCCGCAGCGTGCAGCAGTTGTGTGAGCCTGCGGGCGGCCTCAGTTCCCCCGACCCCGGGCTCCTTGGCTCGGGTCTGGGCAGCTTGTGCTGCCTCCCGCAGCGTGCAGCAGTTGTGTGAGCCTGCGGGCGGCCTCAGTTCCCCCGACCCCGAGCTCCTTGGCTCGGGTCCGGGCAGCTTGTGCCGCCTCCCGCAGCGAGCAGCAGTTGTGTGAGCCTGCAGGCGGCCTCAGTTCCCCTGACCCCGAGCTCCTTGGCTCGGGTCTGGGCAGCTTGTGTCCCGCAGCGTGCAGCAGTTGTGTGAGCCTGCGGGCGGCCTCAGTTCCCCTGACCCCGAGCTCCTCGGCTCGGGTCCGGGCAGCTTGTGCTGCCTCCCGCAGCGTGCAGCAGTTGTGTGAGCCTGCGGGCGGCCTCAGTTCCCCCGACCCCGAGCTCCTTGGCTCGGGTCCGGGCAGCTTGTGCTGCCTCCCGCAGCGTGCAGCAGTTGTGTGAGCCTGCAGGCGGCCTCAGTTCCCCCGACCCCGGGCTCCTTGGCTCGGGTCTGGGCAGCTTGTGTCCCGCAGCGTGCAGCAGTTGTGTGAGCCTGCAGGCGGCCTCAGTTCCCCTGACCCCGGGCTCCTTGGATCGGGTCTGGGCAGCTTGTGCTGCCTCCCGCAGCGTGCAGCAGTTGTGTGAGTCTGCGGGCGGCCTCAGCTCCCCCGACCCCGGGCTCCTTGGATCGGGTCTGGGCAGCTTGTGCTGCCTCCCGCAGCGTGCAGCAGTTGTGTGAGCCTGCAGGCGGCCTCAGCTCCCCCGACCCCGGGCTCCTTGGATCGGGTCTGGGCAGCTTGTGCTGCCTCCCGCAGCGTGCAGCAGTTGTGTGAGCCTGCAGGCGGCCTCAGCTCCCCCGACCCCGGGCTCCTTGGATCGGGTCTGGGCAGCTTGTGCTGCCTCCCGCAGCGTGCAGCAGTTGTGTGAGCCTGCAGGCGGCCTCAGTTCCCCCGACCCCGGGCTCCTTGTCTCGGCTCTGGGCAGCTTGTGTCCCGCAGCGTGCAGAAGTTGTGTGAGCCTGCAGGCAGCCTCAGTTCCCCCGACCCCGAGCTCCTTGGATCGGGTCCGGGCAGCTTGTGCCGCCTCCCGCAGCGTGCAGAAGTTGTGTGAGCCTGCGGGCGGCCTCAGTTCCCCCGACCCCGAGCTCCTTGGCTCGGGTCTGGGCAGCTTGTGTCCCGCAGCGTGCAGCAGTTGTGTGAGCCTGCGGGCGGCCTCAGTTCCCCCGACCCCGAGCTCCTCGGCTCGGGTCTGGGCAGCTTGTGCCGCCTCCCGCAGCGTGCAGCAGTTGTGTGAGCCTGCGGGCGGCCTCAGTTCCCCCGACCCCGAGCTCCTTGGCTCGGGTCTGGGCAGCTTGTGCTGCCTCCCGGAGCGTGCAGCAGTTGTGTGAGCCTGCAGGCGGCCTCAGTTCCCCCGACCCCGAGCTCCTTGGCTCGGGTCTGGGCAGCTTGTGCTGCCTCCCGGAGCGTGCAGCAGTTGTGTGAGCCTGCGGGCGGCCTCAGTTCCCCCGACCCCGAGCTCCTTGGCTCGGGTCTGGGCAGCTTGTGCTGCCTCCCGCAGCGTGCAGCAGTTGTGTGAGCCTGCAGGCGGCCTCAGTTCCCCTGACCCCGAGCTCCTTGGCTCGGGTCTGGGCAGCTTGTGCTGCCTCCCGCAGCGTGCAGCAGTTGTGTGAGCCTGCAGGCGGCCTCAGTTCCCCTGACCCCGAGCTCCTTGGCTCGGGTCTGGGCAGCTTGTGCTGCCTCCCGCAGCGTGCAGCAGTTGTGTGAGCCTGCAGGCGGCCTCAGTTCCCCCGACCCCTGGCTCCTTGGCTCGGCTCTGGGCAGCTTGTGCTGCCTCCCGCAGCGTGCAGAAGTTGTGTGAGCCTGCAGGCGGCCTCAGTTCCCCCGACTCCGGGCTCCTTGGCTCGGCTCTGGGCAGCTTGTGCTGCCTCCCGCAGCGTGCAGCAGTTGTGTGAGCCTGCGGGCGGCCTCAGTTCCCCCGACCCCGAGCTCCTTGGCTCGGGTCTGGGCAGCTTGTGCTGCCTCCCGCAGCGTGCAGAAGTTGTGTGAGCCTGCAGGCGGCCTCAGTTCCCCCGACTCCGGGCTCCTTGGCTCGGCTCTGGGCAGCTTGTGCTGCCTCCCGCAGCGTGCAGCAGTTGTGTGAGCCTGCGGGCGGCCTCAGTTCCCCTGACCCCGAGCTCCTTGGCTCGGGTCTGGGCAGCTTGTGCTGCCTCCCGCAGCGTGCAGCAGTTGTGTGAGCCTGCAGGCGGCCTCAGTTCCCCCGACCCCGGGCTCCATGGATCGGGTCTGGGCAGCTTGTATCCCGCAGCGTGCAGCAGTTGTGTGAGCCTGCAGGCGGCCTCAGTTCCCCCGACCCCGGGTCCTTGGCTCGGGTGTGGGCAGCTTGTGCTGCCTCCCGCAGCGTGCAGCAGTTGTGTGAGCCTGGAGGCGGCCTCAGTTCCCCCGACCCCGGGCTCTTTGGCTCGGCTCTGGGCAGCTTGTGTCCCGCAGCGTGCAGCAGTTGTGTGAGCCTGCAGGCGGCCTCAGTTCCCCTGACCCCGAGCTCCTTGGCTCGGGTCTGGGCAGCTTGTGCTGCCTCCCGCAGCGTGCAGCAGTTGTGTGAGTCTGCAGGCGGCCTCAGTTCCCCCGACCCTGGGCTCCATGGATCGGGTCTGGGCAGCTTGTGCTGCCTCCCGTAGCGTGCAGCAGTTGTGTGAGCCTGGAGGCGGCCTCAGTTCCCCCGACCCCGAGCTCCTTGGCTCGGGTCTGGGCAGCTTGTGTCCCGCAGCGTGCAGAAGTTGTGTGAGCCTGCGGGCGGCCTCAGTTCCCCCGACTCCGAGCTCCTTGGCTCGGGTCTGGGCAGCTTGTGCTGCCTCCCGCAGCGTGCAGCAGTTGTGTGAGCCTGCGGGCGGCCTCAGTTCCCCTGACCCCGGGCTCCTTGGCTCGGCTCTGGGCAGCTTGTGCTGCCTCCCGCAGCGTGCAGCAGTTGTGTGAGCCTGCAGGCGGCCTCAGTTCCCCCGACCCCGGGCTCCTTGGCTCGGGTCTGGGCAGCTTGTGCTGCCTCCCGCAGCGTGCAGCAGTTGTGTGAGTCTGCAGGCGGCCTCAGTTCCCCTGACCCCGAGCTCCTTGGCTCGGGTCTGGGCAGCTTGTGCTGCCTCCCGCAGCGTGCAGCAGTTGTGTGAGCCTGCGGGCGGCCTCAGTTCCCCCGACCCCGGGCTCCTTGGCTCGGGTCTGGGCAGCTTGTGCTGCCTCCCGCAGCGTGCAGCAGTTGTGTGAGCCTGCGGGCGGCCTCAGTTCCCCCGACGCCGGGCTCCTTGGCTCGGGTCTGGGCAGCTTGTGCTGCCTCCCGCAGCGTGCAGCAGTTGTGTGAGCCTGCGGGCGGCCTCAGTTCCCCCGACCCCGGGCTCCTTGGATCGGGTCTGGGCAGCTTGTGCTGCCTCCCGCAGCGTGCAGCAGTTGTGTGAGCCTGCAGGCGGCCTCAGTTCCCCCGACCCCGGGCTCCTTGGCTCGGGTCTGGGCAGCTTGTGCTGCCTCCCGCAGCGAGCAGCGGTTGTGTGAGCCTGCAGGCGGCCTCAGTTCCCCCGACCCCGAGCTCCTTGGCTCGGCTCTGGGCAGCTTGTGTCCCGCAGCGTGCAGCAGTTGTGTGAGCCTGCGGGCGGCCTCAGTTCCCCCGACCCCGGGCTCCTTGGCTCGGGTCTGGGCAGCTTGTGCTGCCTCCCGCAGCGTGCAGCAGTTGTGTGAGCCTGCGGGCGGCCTCAGTTCCCCCGACCCCGAGCTCCTTGGCTCGGGTCCGGGCAGCTTGTGCCGCCTCCCGCAGCGAGCAGCAGTTGTGTGAGCCTGCAGGCGGCCTCAGTTCCCCTGACCCCGAGCTCCTTGGCTCGGGTCTGGGCAGCTTGTGTCCCGCAGCGTGCAGCAGTTGTGTGAGCCTGCGGGCGGCCTCAGTTCCCCCGACCCCGAGCTCCTTGGCTCGGGTCCGGGCAGCTTGTGCTGCCTCCCGCAGCGTGCAGCAGTTGTGTGAGCCTGCAGGCGGCCTCAGTTCCCCCGACCCCGGGCTCCTTGGCTCGGGTCTGGGCAGCTTGTGTCCCGCAGCGTGCAGCAGTTGTGTGAGCCTGCAGGCGGCCTCAGTTCCCCTGACCCCGGGCTCCTTGGATCGGGTCTGGGCAGCTTGTGCTGCCTCCCGCAGCGTGCAGCAGTTGTGTGAGTCTGCGGGCGGCCTCAGCTCCCCCGACCCCGGGCTCCTTGGATCGGGTCTGGGCAGCTTGTGCTGCCTCCCGCAGCGTGCAGCAGTTGTGTGAGCCTGCAGGCGGCCTCAGCTCCCCCGACCCCGGGCTCCTTGGATCGGGTCTGGGCAGCTTGTGCTGCCTCCCGCAGCGTGCAGCAGTTGTGTGAGCCTGCAGGCGGCCTCAGCTCCCCCGACCCCGGGCTCCTTGGATCGGGTCTGGGCAGCTTGTGCTGCCTCCCGCAGCGTGCAGCAGTTGTGTGAGCCTGCAGGCGGCCTCAGTTCCCCCGACCCCGGGCTCCTTGTCTCGGCTCTGGGCAGCTTGTGTCCCGCAGCGTGCAGAAGTTGTGTGAGCCTGCAGGCAGCCTCAGTTCCCCCGACCCCGAGCTCCTTGGATCGGGTCCGGGCAGCTTGTGCCGCCTCCCGCAGCGTGCAGAAGTTGTGTGAGCCTGCGGGCGGCCTCAGTTCCCCCGACCCCGAGCTCCTTGGCTCGGGTCTGGGCAGCTTGTGTCCCGCAGCGTGCAGCAGTTGTGTGAGCCTGCGGGCGGCCTCAGTTCCCCCGACCCCGAGCTCCTCGGCTCGGGTCTGGGCAGCTTGTGCCGCCTCCCGCAGCGTGCAGCAGTTGTGTGAGCCTGCGGGCGGCCTCAGTTCCCCCGACCCCGAGCTCCTTGGCTCGGGTCTGGGCAGCTTGTGCTGCCTCCCGGAGCGTGCAGCAGTTGTGTGAGCCTGCAGGCGGCCTCAGTTCCCCCGACCCCGAGCTCCTTGGCTCGGGTCTGGGCAGCTTGTGCTGCCTCCCGGAGCGTGCAGCAGTTGTGTGAGCCTGCGGGCGGCCTCAGTTCCCCCGACCCCGAGCTCCTTGGCTCGGGTCTGGGCAGCTTGTGCTGCCTCCCGGAGCTTGCAGCAGTTGTGTGAGCCTGCGGGCGGCCTCAGTTCCCCTGACCCCGGGCTCCTTGGCTCGGGTCCGGGCAGCTTGTGCTGCCTCCCGCAGCGTGCAGCAGTTGTGTGAGCCTGCAGGCGGCCTCAGTTCCCCTGACCCCGAGCTCCTTGGCTCGGGTCTGGGCAGCTTGTGCTGCCTCCCGCAGCGTGCAGCAGTTGTGTGAGCCTGCAGGCGGCCTCAGTTCCCCTGACCCCGAGCTCCTTGGCTCGGGTCTGGGCAGCTTGTGCTGCCTCCCGCAGCGTGCAGCAGTTGTGTGAGCCTGCAGGCGGCCTCAGTTCCCCCGACCCCGGGCTCCTTGGCTCGGGTCTGGGCAGCTTGTGCTGCCTCCCGCAGCGTGCAGCAGTTGTGTGAGCCTGCAGGCGGCCTCAGTTCCCCTGACCCCGAGCTCCTTGGCTCGGGTCTGGGCAGCTTGTGCTGCCTCCCGCAGCGTGCAGCAGTTGTGTGAGCCTGCAGGCGGCCTCAGTTCCCCCGACCCCGAGCTCCTTGACTCGGGTCCGGGCAGCTTGTGTCCCGCAGCGTGCAGCAGTTGTGTGAGTCTGCAGGCGGCCTCAGTTCCCCCGACCCCTGGCTCCTTGGCTCGGCTCTGGGCAGCTTGTGCTGCCTCCCGCAGCGTGCAGAAGTTGTGTGAGCCTGCAGGCGGCCTCAGTTCCCCCGACTCCGGGCTCCTTGGCTCGGCTCTGGGCAGCTTGTGCTGCCTCCCGCAGCGTGCAGCAGTTGTGTGAGCCTGCGGGCGGCCTCAGTTCCCCCGACCCCGAGCTCCTTGGCTCGGGTCTGGGCAGCTTGTGCTGCCTCCCGCAGCGTGCAGAAGTTGTGTGAGCCTGCAGGCGGCCTCAGTTCCCCCGACTCCGGGCTCCTTGGCTCGGGTCTGGGCAGCTTGTGCTGCCTCCCGCAGCGTGCAGAAGTTGTGTGAGCCTGCAGGCGGCCTCAGTTCCCCCGACCCCGAGCTCCTTGGCTCGGGTCTGGGCAGCTTGTGCTGCCTCCCGCAGCGTGCAGCAGTTGTGTGAGCCTGCAGGCGGCCTCAGTTCCCCCGACTCCGGGCTCCTTGGCTCGGGTCTGGGCAGCTTGTGCTGCCTCCCGCAGCGTGCAGAAGTTGTGTGAGCCTGCAGGCGGCCTCAGTTCCCCCGACTCCGGGCTCCTTGGCTCGGGTCCGGGCAGCTTGTGCTGCCTCCCGCAGCGTGCAGCAGTTGTGTGAGCCTGCGGGCGGCCTCAGTTCCCCTGACCCCGAGCTCCTTGGCTCGGGTCTGGGCAGCTTGTGCTGCCTCCCGCAGCGTGCAGCAGTTGTGTGAGCCTGCAGGCGGCCTCAGTTCCCCCGACCCCGGGCTCCATGGATCGGGTCTGGGCAGCTTGTATCCCGCACCGTGCAGCAGTTGTGTGAGCCTGCAGGCGGCCTCAGTTCCCCCGACCCCGGGTCCTTGGCTCGGGTGTGGGCAGCTTGTGCTGCCTCCCGCAGCGTGCAGCAGTTGTGTGAGCCTGGAGGCGGCCTCAGTTCCCCCGACCCCGGGCTCTTTGGCTCGGCTCTGGGCAGCTTGTGTCCCGCAGCGTGCAGCAGTTGTGTGAGCCTGCAGGCGGCCTCAGTTCCCCTGACCCCGAGCTCCTTGGCTCGGGTCTGGGCAGCTTGTGCTGCCTCCCGCAGCGTGCAGCAGTTGTGTGAGTCTGCAGGCGGCCTCAGTTCCCCCGACCCTGGGCTCCATGGATCGGGTCTGGGCAGCTTGTGCTGCCTCCCGTAGCGTGCAGCAGTTGTGTGAGCCTGGAGGCGGCCTCAGTTCCCCCGACCCCGAGCTCCTTGGCTCGGGTCTGGGCAGCTTGTGTCCCGCAGCGTGCAGCAGTTGTGTGAGCCTGCGGGCGGCCTCAGTTCCCCCGACTCCGAGCTCCTTGGCTCGGGTCTGGGCAGCTTGTGCTGCCTCCCGCAGCGTGCAGCAGTTGTGTGAGCCTGCGGGCGGCCTCAGTTCCCCCGACTCCGAGCTCCTTGGCTCGGGTCTGGGCAGCTTGTGCTGCCTCCCGCAGCGTGCAGAAGTTTTGTGAGCCTGCGGGCGGCCTCAGTTCCCCTGACCCCGGGCTCCTTGGCTCGGCTCTGGGCAGCTTGTGCTGCCTCCCGCAGCGTGCAGCAGTTGTGTGAGCCTGCAGGCGGCCTCAGTTCCCCCGACCCCGGGCTCCTTGGCTCGGGTCTGGGCAGCTTGTGCTGCCTCCCGCAGCGTGCAGCAGTTGTGTGAGCCTGCGGGCGGCCTCAGTTCCCCCGACGCCGGGCTCCTTGGCTCGGGTCTGGGCAGCTTGTGCTGCCTCCCGCAGCGTGCAGAAGTTTTGTGAGCCTGCGGGCGGCCTCAGTTCCCCTGACCCCGGGCTCCTTGGCTCGGCTCTGGGCAGCTTGTGCTGCCTCCCGCAGCGTGCAGCAGTTGTGTGAGCCTGCAGGCGGCCTCAGTTCCCCCGACCCCGGGCTCCTTGGCTCGGGTCTGGGCAGCTTGTGCTGCCTCCCGCAGCGTGCAGCAGTTGTGTGAGCCTGCGGGCGGCCTCAGTTCCCCCGACGCCGGGCTCCTTGGCTCGGGTCTGGGCAGCTTGTGCTGCCTCCCGCAGCGTGCAGCAGTTGTGTGAGCCTGCGGGCGGCCTCAGTTCCCCCGACCCCGGGCTCCTTGGCTCGGGTCTGGGCAGCTTGTGCTGCCTCCCGCAGCGTGCAGCAGTTGTGTGAGCCTGCGGGCGGCCTCAGTTCCCCCGACCCCGGGCTCCTTGGATCGGGTCTGGGCAGCTTGTGTCCCGCAGCGTGCAGCAGTTGTGGGAGCCTGCAGGCGGCCTCTGTTCCCCTGACCCCGAGCTCCTTGGCTCGGGTCTGGGCATCTTGTGTCCCGCACCGTGCAGAAGTTGTGTGAGCCTGCAGGCAGCCTCAGTTCCCCCTGACCCCGAGCTCCTTGGCTCGGGTCCGGGCAGCTTGTGCTGCCTCCCGCAGCGTGCAGCAGTTGTGTGAGCCTGCGGGCGGCCTCAGTTCCCCCGACCCCGGGCTCCTTGGATCGGGTCTGGGCAGCTTGTGCTGCCTCCCGCAGCGTGCAGCAGTTGTGTGAGCCTGCAGGCGGCCTCAGTTCCCCCGACCCCGAGCTCCTTGGCTCGGGTCTGGGCAGCTTGTGCTGCCTCCCGCAGCGAGCAGCGGTTGTGTGAGCCTGCAGGCGGCCTCAGTTCCCCCGACCCCGAGCTCCTTGGCTCGGGTCTGGGCAGCTTGTGCTGCCTCCCGCAGCGTGCAGCAGTTGTGTGAGCCTGCGGGCGGCCTCAGTTCCCCTGACCCCGAGCTCCTTGGCTCGGGTCTGGGCAGCTTGTGTCCCGCAGCGTGCAGCAGTTGTGTGAGCCTGCAGGCGGCCTCAGTTCCCCCAACCCCGGGCTCCTTGGCTCGGCTCTGGGCAGCTTGTGTCCCGCAGCGTGCAGCAGTTGTGTGAGCCTGCGGGCGGCCTCAGTTCCCCCGACCCCGGGCTCCTTGGCTCGGGTCTGGGCAGCTTGTGCTGCCTCCCGCAGCGTGCAGCAGTTGTGTGAGCCTGCGGGCGGCCTCAGTTCCCCCGACCCCGAGCTCCTTGGCTCGGGTCCGGGCAGCTTGTGCCGCCTCCCGCAGCGAGCAGCAGTTGTGTGAGCCTGCAGGCGGCCTCAGTTCCCCTGACCCCGAGCTCCTTGGCTCGGGTCTGGGCAGCTTGTGTCCCGCAGCGTGCAGCAGTTGTGTGAGCCTGCGGGCGGCCTCAGTTCCCCCGACCCCGAGCTCCTTGGCTCGGGTCCGGGCAGCTTGTGCTGCCTCCCGCAGCGTGCAGCAGTTGTGTGAGCCTGCAGGCGGCCTCAGTTCCCCCGACCCCGGGCTCCTTGGCTCGGGTCTGGGCAGCTTGTGTCCCGCAGCGTGCAGCAGTTGTGTGAGCCTGCAGGCGGCCTCAGTTCCCCTGACCCCGGGCTCCTTGGATCGGGTCTGGGCAGCTTGTGCTGCCTCCCGCAGCGTGCAGCAGTTGTGTGAGCCTGCAGGCGGCCTCAGTTCCCCCGACCCCGGGCTCCTTGTCTCGGCTCTGGGCAGCTTGTGTCCCGCAGCGTGCAGAAGTTGTGTGAGCCTGCAGGCGGCCTCAGTTCCCCCGACCCCGAGCTCCTTGGATCGGGTCCGGGCAGCTTGTGCCGCCTCCCGCAGCGTGCAGAAGTTGTGTGAGCCTGCGGGCGGCCTCAGTTCCCCCGACCCCGAGCTCCTTGGCTCGGGTCTGGGCAGCTTGTGCTGCCTCCCGGAGCGTGCAGCAGTTGTGTGAGCCTGCAGGCGGCCTCAGTTCCCCCGACCCCGAGCTCCTTGGCTCGGGTCTGGGCAGCTTGTGCTGCCTCCCGGAGCTTGCAGCAGTTGTGTGAGCCTGCGGGCGGCCTCAGTTCCCCTGACCCCGGGCTCCTTGGCTCGGGTCTGGGCAGCTTGTGCTGCCTCCCGGAGCGTGCAGCAGTTGTGTGAGCCTGCGGGCGGCCTCAGTTCCCCCGACCCCGAGCTCCTTGGCTCGGGTCTGGGCAGCTTGTGCTGCCTCCCGGAGCTTGCAGCAGTTGTGTGAGCCTGCGGGCGGCCTCAGTTCCCCTGACCCCGGGCTCCTTGGCTCGGGTCCGGGCAGCTTGTGCTGCCTCCCGCAGCGTGCAGCAGTTGTGTGAGCCTGCAGGCGGCCTCAGTTCCCCTGACCCCGAGCTCCTTGGCTCGGGTCTGGGCAGCTTGTGCTGCCTCCCGCAGCGTGCAGCAGTTGTGTGAGCCTGCAGGCGGCCTCAGTTCCCCTGACCCCGAGCTCCTTGGCTCGGGTCTGGGCAGCTTGTGCTGCCTCCCGCAGCGTGCAGCAGTTGTGTGAGCCTGCAGGCGGCCTCAGTTCCCCCGACCCCTGGCTCCTTGGCTCGGCTCTGGGCAGCTTGTGCTGCCTCCCGCAGCGTGCAGCAGTTGTGTGAGCCTGCAGGCGGCCTCAGTTCCCCTGACCCCGAGCTCCTTGGCTCGGGTCTGGGCAGCTTGTGCTGCCTCCCGCAGCGTGCAGCAGTTGTATGAGCCTGCAGGCGGCCTCAGTTCCCCCGACTCCGGGCTCCTTGGCTCGGCTCTGGGCAGCTTGTGCTGCCTCCCGCAGCGTGCAGCAGTTGTGTGAGCCTGCGGGCGGCCTCAGTTCCCCCGACCCCGAGCTCCTTGGCTCGGGTCTGGGCAGCTTGTGCTGCCTCCCGCAGCGTGCAGAAGTTGTGTGAGCCTGCAGGCGGCCTCAGTTCCCCCGACTCCGGGCTCCTTGGCTCGGCTCTGGGCAGCTTGTGCTGCCTCCCGCAGCGTGCAGCAGTTGTGTGAGCCTGCGGGCGGCCTCAGTTCCCCTGACCCCGAGCTCCTTGGCTCGGGTCTGGGCAGCTTGTGCTGCCTCCCGCAGCGTGCAGCAGTTGTGTGAGCCTGCAGGCGGCCTCAGTTCCCCCGACCCCGGGCTCCATGGATCGGGTCTGGGCAGCTTGTATCCCGCACCGTGCAGCAGTTGTGTGAGCCTGCAGGCGGCCTCAGTTCCCCCGACCCCGGGTCCTTGGCTCGGGTGTGGGCAGCTTGTGCTGCCTCCCGCAGCGTGCAGCAGTTGTGTGAGCCTGGAGGCGGCCTCAGTTCCCCCGACCCCGGGCTCTTTGGCTCGGCTCTGGGCAGCTTGTGTCCCGCAGCGTGCAGCAGTTGTGTGAGCCTGCAGGCGGCCTCAGTTCCCCTGACCCCGAGCTCCTTGGCTCGGGTCTGGGCAGCTTGTGCTGCCTCCCGCAGCGTGCAGCAGTTGTGTGAGTCTGCAGGCGGCCTCAGTTCCCCCGACCCTGGGCTCCATGGATCGGGTCTGGGCAGCTTGTGCTGCCTCCCGTAGCGTGCAGCAGTTGTGTGAGCCTGGAGGCGGCCTCAGTTCCCCCGACCCCGAGCTCCTTGGCTCGGGTCTGGGCAGCTTGTGTCCCGCAGCGTGCAGCAGTTGTGTGAGCCTGCGGGCGGCCTCAGTTCCCCCGACTCCGAGCTCCTTGGCTCGGGTCTGGGCAGCTTGTGCTGCCTCCCGCAGCGTGCAGCAGTTGTGTGAGCCTGCGGGCGGCCTCAGTTCCCCTGACCCCGGGCTCCTTGGCTCGGCTCTGGGCAGCTTGTGCTGCCTTCCGCAGCGTGCAGCAGTTGTGTGAGCCTGCAGGCGGCCTCAGTTCCCCCGACCCCGGGCTCCTTGGCTCGGGTCTGGGCAGCTTGTGCTGCCTCCCGCAGCGTGCAGCAGTTGTGTGAGTCTGCAGGCGGCCTCAGTTCCCCTGACCCCGAGCTCCTTGGCTCGGGTCTGGGCAGCTTGTGCTGCCTCCCGCAGCGTGCAGCAGTTGTGTGAGCCTGCGGGCGGCCTCAGTTCCCCCGACCCCGGGCTCCTTGGCTCGGGTCTGGGCAGCTTGTGCTGCCTCCCGCAGCGTGCAGCAGTTGTGTGAGCCTGCGGGCGGCCTCAGTTCCCCCGACGCCGGGCTCCTTGGCTCGGGTCTGGGCAGCTTGTGCTGCCTCCCGCAGCGTGCAGCAGTTGTGTGAGCCTGCGGGCGGCCTCAGTTCCCCCGACCCCGGGCTCCTTGGCTCGGGTCTGGGCAGCTTGTGCTGCCTCCCGCAGCGTGCAGCAGTTGTGTGAGCCTGCGGGCGGCCTCAGTTCCCCCGACCCCGGGCTCCTTGGATCGGGTCTGGGCAGCTTGTGTCCCGCAGCGTGCAGCAGTTGTGGGAGCCTGCAGGCGGCCTCTGTTCCCCTGACCCCGAGCTCCTTGGCTCGGGTCTGGGCATCTTGTGTCCCGCACCGTGCAGAAGTTGTGTGAGCCTGCAGGCAGCCTCAGTTCCCCCTGACCCCGAGCTCCTTGGCTCGGGTCCGGGCAGCTTGTGCTGCCTCCCGCAGCGTGCAGCAGTTGTGTGAGCCTGCGGGCGGCCTCAGTTCCCCCGACCCCGGGCTCCTTGGATCGGGTCTGGGCAGCTTGTGCTGCCTCCCGCAGCGTGCAGCAGTTGTGTGAGCCTGCAGGCGGCCTCAGTTCCCCCGACCCCGGGCTCCTTGGCTCGGGTCTGGGCAGCTTGTGCTGCCTCCCGCAGCGAGCAGCGGTTGTGTGAGCCTGCAGGCGGCCTCAGTTCCCCCCGACCCCGAGCTCCTTGGCTCGGCTCTGGGCAGCTTGTGTCCCGCAGCGTGCAGCAGTTGTGTGAGCCTGCGGGCGGCCTCAGTTCCCCCGACCCCGGGCTCCTTGGCTCGGGTCTGGGCAGCTTGTGCTGCCTCCCGCAGCGTGCAGCAGTTGTGTGAGCCTGCGGGCGGCCACAGTTCCCCCGACCCCGAGCTCCTTGGCTCGGGTCCGGGCAGCTTGTGCCGCCTCCCGCAGCGAGCAGCAGTTGTGTGAGCCTGCAGGCGGCCTCAGTTCCCCTGACCCCGAGCTCCTTGGCTCGGGTCTGGGCAGCTTGTGTCCCGCAGCGTGCAGCAGTTGTGTGAGCCTGCGGGCGGCCTCAGTTCCCCCGACCCCGAGCTCCTTGGCTCGGGTCCGGGCAGCTTGTGCTGCCTCCCGCAGCGTGCAGCAGTTGTGTGAGCCTGCAGGCGGCCTCAGTTCCCCCGACCCCGGGCTCCTTGGCTCGGGTCTGGGCAGCTTGTGTCCCGCAGCGTGCAGCAGTTGTGTGAGCCTGCAGGCGGCCTCAGTTCCCCTGACCCCGGGCTCCTTGGATCGGGTCTGGGCAGCTTGTGCTGCCTCCCGCAGCGTGCAGCAGTTGTGTGAGTCTGCGGGCGGCCTCAGCTCCCCCGACCCCGGGCTCCTTGGATCGGGTCTGGGCAGCTTGTGCTGCCTCCCGCAGCGTGCAGCAGTTGTGTGAGCCTGCAGGCGGCCTCAGCTCCCCCGACCCCGGGCTCCTTGGATCGGGTCTGGGCAGCTTGTGCTGCCTCCCGCAGCGTGCAGCAGTTGTGTGAGCCTGCAGGCGGCCTCAGCTCCCCCGACCCCGGGCTCCTTGGATCGGGTCTGGGCAGCTTGTGCTGCCTCCCGCAGCGTGCAGCAGTTGTGTGAGCCTGCAGGCGGCCTCAGTTCCCCCGACCCCGGGCTCCTTGTCTCGGCTCTGGGCAGCTTGTGTCCCGCAGCGTGCAGAAGTTGTGTGAGCCTGCAGGCAGCCTCAGTTCCCCCGACCCCGAGCTCCTTGCATCGGGTCCGGGCAGCTTGTGCCGCCTCCCGCAGCGTGCAGAAGTTGTGTGAGCCTGCGGGCGGCCTCAGTTCCCCCGACCCCGAGCTCCTTGGCTCGGGTCTGGGCAGCTTGTGTCCCGCAGCGTGCAGCAGTTGTGTGAGCCTGCGGGCGGCCTCAGTTCCCCCGACCCCGAGCTCCTCGGCTCGGGTCTGGGCAGCTTGTGCCGCCTCCCGCAGCGTGCAGCAGTTGTGTGAGCCTGCGGGCGGCCTCAGTTCCCCCGACCCCGAGCTCCTTGGCTCGGGTCTGGGCAGCTTGTGCTGCCTCCCGGAGCGTGCAGCAGTTGTGTGAGCCTGCAGGCGGCCTCAGTTCCCCCGACCCCGAGCTCCTTGGCTCGGGTCTGGGCAGCTTGTGCTGCCTCCCGGAGCGTGCAGCAGTTGTGTGAGCCTGCGGGCGGCCTCAGTTCCCCCGACCCCGAGCTCCTTGGCTCGGGTCTGGGCAGCTTGTGCTGCCTCCCGGAGCTTGCAGCAGTTGTGTGAGCCTGCGGGCGGCCTCAGTTCCCCTGACCCCGGGCTCCTTGGCTCGGGTCCGGGCAGCTTGTGCTGCCTCCCGCAGCGTGCAGCAGTTGTGTGAGCCTGCAGGCGGCCTCAGTTCCCCTGACCCCGAGCTCCTTGGCTCGGGTCTGGGCAGCTTGTGCTGCCTCCCGCAGCGTGCAGCAGTTGTGTGAGCCTGCAGGCGGCCTCAGTTCCCCTGACCCCGAGCTCCTTGGCTCGGGTCTGGGCAGCTTGTGCTGCCTCCCGCAGCGTGCAGCAGTTGTGTGAGCCTGCAGGCGGCCTCAGTTCCCCCGACCCCTGGCTCCTTGGCTCGGCTCTGGGCAGCTTGTGCTGCCTCCCGCAGCGTGCAGAAGTTGTGTGAGCCTGCAGGCGGCCTCAGTTCCCCCGACTCCGGGCTCCTTGGCTCGGCTCTGGGCAGCTTGTGCTGCCTCCCGCAGCGTGCAGCAGTTGTGTGAGCCTGCGGGCGGCCTCAGTTCCCCCGACCCCGAGCTCCTTGGCTCGGGTCTGGGCAGCTTGTGCTGCCTCCCGCAGCGTGCTGCAGTTGTGTGAGCCTGCAGGCGGCCTCAGTTCCCCCGACCCCGAGCTCCTTGGCTCGGGTCTGGGCAGCTTGTGTCCCGCAGCGTGCAGCAGTTGTGTGAGCCTGCAGGCGGCCTCAGTTCCCCCGACTCCGGGCTCCTTGGCTCGGCTCTGGGCAGCTTGTGCTGCCTCCCGCAGCGTGCAGCAGTTGTGTGAGCCTGCGGGCGGCCTCAGTTCCCCTGACCCCGAGCTCCTTGGCTCGGGTCTGGGCAGCTTGTGCTGCCTCCCGCAGCGTGCAGCAGTTGTGTGAGCCTGCAGGCGGCCTCAGTTCCCCCGACCCCGGGCTCCATGGATCGGGTCTGGGCAGCTTGTATCCCGCACCGTGCAGCAGTTGTGTGAGCCTGCAGGCGGCCTCAGTTCCCCCGACCCCGGGT
The DNA here is from genome assembly GCF_048418815.1 of Hemitrygon akajei. Classification (NCBI taxonomy): domain Eukaryota; kingdom Metazoa; phylum Chordata; class Chondrichthyes; order Myliobatiformes; family Dasyatidae; genus Hemitrygon; species Hemitrygon akajei. Next base: position 818,048 of record NW_027331996.1, on the reverse strand, counting down.
CCTTGGCTCGGGTGTGGGCAGCTTGTGCTGCCTCCCGCAGCGTGCAGCAGTTGTGTGAGCCTGGAGGCGGCCTCAGTTCCCCCGACCCCGGGCTCTTTGGCTCGGCTCTGGGCAGCTTGTGTCCCGCAGCGTGCAGCAGTTGTGTGAGCCTGCAGGCGGCCTCAGTTCCCCTGACCCCGAGCTCCTTGGCTCGGGTCTGGGCAGCTTGTGCTGCCTCCCGCAGCGTGCAGCAGTTGTGTGAGTCTGCAGGCGGCCTCAGTTCCCCCGACCCTGGGCTCCATGGATCGGGTCTGGGCAGCTTGTGCTGCCTCCCGTAGCGTGCAGCAGTTGTGTGAGCCTGGAGGCGGCCTCAGTTCCCCCGACCCCGAGCTCCTTGGCTCGGGTCTGGGCAGCTTGTGTCCCGCAGCGTGCAGCAGTTGTGTGAGCCTGCGGGCGGCCTCAGTTCCCCCGACTCCGAGCTCCTTGGCTCGGGTCTGGGCAGCTTGTGCTGCCTCCCGCAGCGTGCAGCAGTTGTGTGAGCCTGCGGGCGGCCTCAGTTCCCCCGACCCCCGGGCTCCTTGGCTCGGGTCTGGGCAGCTTGTGCTGCCTCCCGCAGCGTGCAGCAGTTGTGTGAGTCTGCAGGCGGCCTCAGTTCCCCTGACCCCGAGCTCCTTGGCTCGGGTCTGGGCAGCTTGTGCTGCCTCCCGCAGCGTGCAGCAGTTGTGTGAGCCTGCGGGCGGCCTCAGTTCCCCCGACCCCGGGCTCCTTGGCTCGGGTCTGGGCAGCTTGTGCTGCCTCCCGCAGCGTGCAGCAGTTGTGTGAGCCTGCGGGCGGCCTCAGTTCCCCCGACGCCGGGCTCCTTGGCTCGGGTCTGGGCAGCTTGTGCTGCCTCCCGCAGCGTGCAGCAGTTGTGTGAGCCTGCGGGCGGCCTCAGTTCCCCCGACCCCGGGCTCCTTGGCTCGGGTCTGGGCAGCTTGTGCTGCCTCCCGCAGCGTGCAGCAGTTGTGTGAGCCTGCGGGCGGCCTCAGTTCCCCCGACCCCGGGCTCCTTGGATCGGGTCTGGGCAGCTTGTGTCCCGCAGCGTGCAGCAGTTGTGGGAGCCTGCAGGCGGCCTCTGTTCCCCTGACCCCGAGCTCCTTGGCTCGGGTCTGGGCATCTTGTGTCCCGCACCGTGCAGAAGTTGTGTGAGCCTGCAGGCAGCCTCAGTTCCCCCTGACCCCGAGCTCCTTGGCTCGGGTCCGGGCAGCTTGTGCTGCCTCCCGCAGCGTGCAGCAGTTGTGTGAGCCTGCGGGCGGCCTCAGTTCCCCCGACCCCGGGCTCCTTGGATCGGGTCTGGGCAGCTTGTGCTGCCTCCCGCAGCGTGCAGCAGTTGTGTGAGCCTGCAGGCGGCCTCAGTTCCCCCGACCCCGGGCTCCTTGGCTCGGGTCTGGGCAGCTTGTGCTGCCTCCCGCAGCGAGCAGCGGTTGTGTGAGCCTGCAGGCGGCCTCAGTTCCCCCGACCCCGAGCTCCTTGGCTCGGCTCTGGGCAGCTTGTGTCCCGCAGCGTGCAGCAGTTGTGTGAGCCTGCGGGCGGCCTCAGTTCCCCCGACCCCGGGCTCCTTGGCTCGGGTCTGGGCAGCTTGTGCTGCCTCCCGCAGCGTGCAGCAGTTGTGTGAGCCTGCGGGCGGCCTCAGTTCCCCCGACCCCGAGCTCCTTGGCTCGGGTCCGGGCAGCTTGTGCCGCCTCCCGCAGCGAGCAGCAGTTGTGTGAGCCTGCAGGCGGCCTCAGTTCCCCTGACCCCGAGCTCCTTGGCTCGGGTCTGGGCAGCTTGTGTCCCGCAGCGTGCAGCAGTTGTGTGAGCCTGCGGGCGGCCTCAGTTCCCCCGACCCCGAGCTCCTTGGCTCGGGTCCGGGCAGCTTGTGCTGCCTCCCGCAGCGTGCAGCAGTTGTGTGAGCCTGCAGGCGGCCTCAGTTCCCCCGACCCCGGGCTCCTTGGCTCGGGTCTGGGCAGCTTGTGTCCCGCAGCGTGCAGCAGTTGTGTGAGCCTGCAGGCGGCCTCAGTTCCCCTGACCCCGGGCTCCTTGGATCGGGTCTGGGCAGCTTGTGCTGCCTCCCGCAGCGTGCAGCAGTTGTGTGAGTCTGCGGGCGGCCTCAGCTCCCCCGACCCCGGGCTCCTTGGATCGGGTCTGGGCAGCTTGTGCTGCCTCCCGCAGCGTGCAGCAGTTGTGTGAGCCTGCAGGCGGCCTCAGCTCCCCCGACCCCGGGCTCCTTGGATCGGGTCTGGGCAGCTTGTGCTGCCTCCCGCAGCGTGCAGCAGTTGTGTGAGCCTGCAGGCGGCCTCAGCTCCCCCGACCCCGGGCTCCTTGGATCGGGTCTGGGCAGCTTGTGCTGCCTCCCGCAGCGTGCAGCAGTTGTGTGAGCCTGCAGGCGGCCTCAGTTCCCCCGACCCCGGGCTCCTTGTCTCGGCTCTGGGCAGCTTGTGTCCCGCAGCGTGCAGAAGTTGTGTGAGCCTGCAGGCAGCCTCAGTTCCCCCGACCCCGAGCTCCTTGGATCGGGTCCGGGCAGCTTGTGCCGCCTCCCGCAGCGTGCAGAAGTTGTGTGAGCCTGCGGGCGGCCTCAGTTCCCCCGACCCCGAGCTCCTTGGCTCGGGTCTGGGCAGCTTGTGTCCCGCAGCGTGCAGCAGTTGTGTGAGCCTGCGGGCGGCCTCAGTTCCCCCGACCCCGAGCTCCTCGGCTCGGGTCCGGGCAGCTTGTGCTGCCTCCCCGCAGCGTGCAGCAGTTGTGTGAGCCTGCAGGCGGCCTCAGTTCCCCCTGACCCCGAGCTCCTTGGCTCGGGTCTGGGCAGCTTGTGCTGCCTCCCGCAGCGTGCAGCAGTTGTGTGAGCCTGCAGGCGGCCTCAGTTCCCCTGACCCCGAGCTCCTTGGCTCGGGTCTGGGCAGCTTGTGCTGCCTCCCGCAGCGTGCAGCAGTTGTGTGAGCCTGCAGGCGGCCTCAGTTCCCCCGACCCCTGGCTCCTTGGCTCGGCTCTGGGCAGCTTGTGCTGCCTCCCGCAGCGTGCAGAAGTTGTGTGAGCCTGCAGGCGGCCTCAGTTCCCCCGACTCCGGGCTCCTTGGCTCGGCTCTGGGCAGCTTGTGCTGCCTCCCGCAGCGTGCAGCAGTTGTGTGAGCCTGCGGGCGGCCTCAGTTCCCCCGACCCCGAGCTCCTTGGCTCGGGTCTGGGCAGCTTGTGCTGCCTCCCGCAGCGTGCAGAAGTTGTGTGAGCCTGCAGGCGGCCTCAGTTCCCCCGACTCCGGGCTCCTTGGCTCGGCTCTGGGCAGCTTGTGCTGCCTCCCGCAGCGTGCAGCAGTTGTGTGAGCCTGCGGGCGGCCTCAGTTCCCCTGACCCCGAGCTCCTTGGCTCGGGTCTGGGCAGCTTGTGCTGCCTCCCGCAGCGTGCAGCAGTTGTGTGAGTCTGCGGGCGGCCTCAGTTCCCCCGACCCCGGGCTCCTTGGCTCGGGTCCGGGCAGCTTGTGCTGCCTCCCGCAGCGTGCAGCAGTTGTGTGAGTCTGCAGGCGGCCTCAGTTCCCCCGACCCCGAGCTCCTTGGCTCGGGTCTGGGCAGCTTGTGCTGCCTCCCGCAGCGTGCAGCAGTTGTGTGAGTCTGCAGGCGGCCTCAGTTCCCCCGACCCCGGGCTCCTTGGCTCGGGTCCGGGCAGCTGCCTCCCGCAGCGTGCAGCAGTTGTGTGAGCCTGCGGGCGGCCTCAGTTCCCCCGACCCCTGGCTCCTTGGCTCGGCTCTGGGCAGCTTGTGCTGCCTCCCGCAGCGTGCAGCAGTTGTGTGAGCCTGCAGGCGGCCTCAGTTCCCCCGACCCCGAGCTCCTTGGCTCGGGTCCGGGCAGCTTGTGTCCCGCAGCGTGCAGCAGTTGTGTGAGCCTGCGGGCGGCCTCAGTTCCCCCGACCCCGGGCTCCTTGGCTCGGGTCCGGGCAGCTTGTGCTGCCTCCCGCAGCGTGCAGCAGTTGTGTGAGCCTGCAGGCGGCCTCAGTTCCCCCGACCCCGAGCTCCTTGGCTCGGGTCTGGGCAGCTTGTGCTGCCTCCCGCAGCGTGCAGCAGTTGTGTGAGCCTGCGGGCGGCCTCAGTTCCCCCGACCCCGGGCTCCTTGGCTCGGGTCTGGGCAGCTTGTGCTGCCTCCCGCAGCGTGCAGCAGTTGTGTGAGCCTGCTGGCGGCCTCAGTTCCCCCGACCCCCGGGCTCCTTGGCTCGGGTCTGGGCAGCTTGTGCTGCCTCCCGCAGCGTGCAGCAGTTGTGTGTGCCTGCTGGCGGCCTCAGTTCCCCCGACCCCGGGCTCCTTGGCTCGGGTCTGGGCAGCTTGTGCTGCCTCCCGCAGCGTGCAGCAGTTGTGTGAGCCTGCAGGCGGCCTCAGTTCCCCTGACCCCGGGTCCTTGGCTCGGGTCCGGGCAGCTTGTGCTGCCTCCCGCAGCGTGCAGCAGTTGTGTGAGCCTGCAGGCGGCCTCAGTTCCCCCGACCCCGAGCTCCTTGGCTCGGCTCTGGGCAGCTTGTGCTGCCTCCCGCAGCGTGCAGCAGTTGTGTGAGCCTGCTGGCGGCCTCAGTTCCCCCGACCCCGGGCTCCTTGGCTCGGCTCTGGGCAGCTTGTGCTGCCTCCCGCAGCGTGCAGCAGCGCTGCCGGAGCTCTTCCGGCTCCTTGTCCTTCTGACCACATCAGTGCTGAATGTGATCGGTAATCCTGACCTAGTGTCTCAGCAGGGACGCAAACAACCGGGAGACACCCCTTTGACTCCCCCTGGCTTTGGGGAACCCTGATTCCTTAAGGAGGGAGAACACGTGGTGGCCCAGCTTCTCGCCACGGGGGTCTAACTGCTCCGACCGGTCCACTGGTTTCCCGTGGTCTGCCAGCATGCTGGCCAGACTCTCAAACCCCTCCCTTTCATCCGTCCACCCGGGGATCTTATTCCGGATGCCTGCACTGGCTTTCTCCTTGTTCCAGAACATTCTCCCCTGTGCTCTGTGTCCAGCCAAGAGCTATGAGATGCTGAACCCAAAGTCCACTGCAGATGCTGTGGTCAAATCAAGACGTACAAACAAGCTGAATGAACTCGGAGAGTGGGAAAAAGGGAAGGGAGAGTGGGGAGAAAGGGAAAGGAGAATGGGGAGAATGGGAAGGGAGAGTTGGGAGAAAGGGAAAGGAGAATGGGGAGCAGGGAAGGGAGAATGGGAGAAGGAGAGTGTTGAGAAGGGAAGGGAGAGTGGGGAGAAGGGAAGGGAGAGTGGGGGTAAGGGAAAGAGAGAGTGGGAGAAAGGGAAGGGAGAGTGGGGAGAAGGGAGAGTGTTGAGAAGGGAAGGGAGATGGGGAGAAGGGAAGAGAGAGTGGGGGTAAGGGAATGAGAGAGTGGGAGAAAGGGAAGGGAGAGTGGGGAGAAGGGAAGGGAGTTGTGGGGAGAAGGGAAGGGAGTGTGGGGAGAAGGGAGAGTGGGGGTAAGGGAAAGAGAGAGTGGGGAGAAGGAGAGTGGGAGAAAGGGAAGGGAGAGTGGGGAGAAAGGGAAGGGAGAGTGGGAGAAAGGGAAGGGATAGTGGGGTGAAAGGGAAGGGAGAGTGGGAGAAAGGGAAGGGAGAGTGGGGAGAAGTGAAGTATAGAGAGAAATAGAGATGGGAGATTGAGGAGTAGGAGAAGAAATTGAGGGAGAGTGGGAAAAGAGAGAGAAATCGGGCAGTGTGCATGTGAGAAAGAAAAGCGAGTGCGGGCAGTGGGGGTCAGAGGCAGGAGAGTGGAGAGTGGGAACGTGGGGATTGGGGACAGAGAACAGAGAGAGAGAATGAAGTGTGAGGAGTAGGAAAGAGAGAGGGAGAGTGAGGGCGGTTGGGCAGTGGGAGAGAGGGAAGGCAGCGTGGGAGTTGCAGACACAGAGAAGGGGCTGTGTGCAATGATAGGAAACGTAGGGGGATCGGGTAATGTGAGAGAGGGAAGGAGTGGAGAGTATGAGAGAGAGGGACCAGTTGCAGAGAGAGAAAGTGGAACATGGAGCGAAAGAGAACAGTCAGGGTAAGGAGTGGGAGAGAGGAGGTAGAGTGGGAAGGATGTGAGCGAGAAGGTAT